>NC_138309.1:73357500-73677500 GCF_965601325.2 Salmo salar | reverse complement strand
ATGTTTTGGTACCCTTCCCCAGATCTGTGCCTCGACACGATCCTGCTTGGAGCTCTATGGACAAATCGTTCGACCTCACGGCTTGGTGTTTGCTCTGACATGCACTGTCAACTGTGGGACCTTATATAGACAGGTGTGTGCCTTTCCAAATCATGTCCAATCAATTGAATTTACCACAGGTGGACTCCAATCAAGTTGTAGAAACATCTCAAGGATGATCAATGGAAACAGGACGCACCTGAGCTCAATTTCGAATCTCAAAGCAAAGGGTCTGAATACTTTACTTTTATTTTTAATACATTTGCAAACATTTCTAAAAATTGTTTTTTGCTTTGTCATTATGGGGTATTGTGTGTAGATTGATGAGAAAATATATATATTTAATCCATTTTAGAATAAGGCTGTAAAGTAACAAAATGTGGAAAATGTCAAATGGTCTGAATATTTTCCAAATGCACTGTACGCAGGACTACTCTGAATAATGGTCACATCCAGATTAATGTAGAAGTGTTTAGAAACATTTTATATTCTTATTTACAATAAAAGTGACTCCAAAATGACACAATACGTTATTTACCATTTAATTTATTTTGGGCACAAAATAATCTGAAACAAGCAAAACAAACAGAGAGTCCAAGCTTGATGTAACCACTGTACTTTAATACACATACACAGTGCTGTGAAAAAGTATTTACCCCCTTTCTGATTTTCTCTATTTTAGATCTTTTTTATACTGAATGTTATCAGATCTTCACCCAAAACCTAATATTAGATCAAGGGAACCTGAGTTTACAAATAACAACAACAAAAATATATTCATTTTATTTATTTAATTAACAAATGTAACACCCCAATTCCCCTGTGTGAAACAGTAATTGCCCCGTTACTCAATAATGGGTTGTGCCACCTTTAGCTGCAATGACTGCAACCAAATGTTTTCTGTAGTTGTTGATCAGTCTCTCACATCGCTGTGGAGGAATTTCGGCCCACTGTTGCATGCAGAACCGCTTTAACTCTGCGACATTTGTGGGTTTTCAAGCATGAACTGCCCTTTTACACTACCACCACCATGCTTGACAGTTCTTACTGTGGAATGCAGTGTTTGGTTTTCGCCAGGCATAATGGGGCCCATGTCGTCCAAAAAGTTACACTTTTTACTCACCTGTCCAAAAAACATTCTTCCAAGAGTCTTGATGATCATCCAGGTGCTTCCTGGTGCTTTTTGGCACACTTGAGTCAACTTCTTGGATGAGATGGGTCCCATTTATGTCTGGCGAAAACCAAACAGTGCATTCCACAGTAAGAACCTCATACCAACGGTCAAGCGTGGTGGTGGTATTGTGATGGTTTGGGGATGCTTTGCTGCCTCAAGACTTGGACGACTTGCCTTAATAGAAGGAACCATGAATACTGCTCTGTATCAGAGAATTCTACAGGAGAATGGCAGGCCATCCGTCTGTGAGCTGAAGCAAGACAATGATCCAACACAAGTCTACATGAAAATGGTTAAAAAGCAACAAATGTGAAGTTTTGGAATAGCCTAGTCAAAGTCCAGACCTAATCCCAATTGATATGTTGTGGCAGGACTTGAAACGAGCCGTTCACGCTTGAAAACCCACAAATGTTGCTGAGTTAAAGCAGGTCTGTATGCTTTCCCAATACTTTTGGTCCCCTAAAATGGGGGTCTAGGTACAAAAAGTGGTATAATTGAAAATACCTTCAAATGAATGCTGACAGTCTGCACTTTAACCCCATAATCAAATCCAATGTGCTGGAGTACAGAGCCAAGACAACAGCGTGTCACTGTCCCAATACTTTTGGAGCTCATTTTGTGTGTGTGTGTCTGTGTGTCTGTGTGTCTGTGTGTGTGTGTGTGTGTGTGTGTGTGTGTGTGTGTGTGTGTGTGTGTGTGTGTGTGTGTGTGTGTGTGTGTGTGTGTGTGTGTGTGTGTGTGTGTGTTCAAGGTGAACAAGGTCCTGAGGAACCATCATATTAAACCTCACTGGATGTTTGCTATGGACAACATCATCAGACGAGCAGTACAGGCTGCAGTCACCATCCTCATACCAGGTGTGTGGTCACTGCTAAAGCGCTCAATAAAAAAACTTGCTGAATTGTAGCAACCTAACCCTTCATCCCTGACCTTTAACTCTCCCTGTAGAGCTCCAGACCCACTTCGGCCCGGCCTCAGAGAGCGAGGGACCAGATAAGGAGGAGGAGGAAGAGGAGGAGGAGGCAGAGTTTGGCCCTGTATTGGTCACGCCTCCAGACGACCCTGCTGTGACCCCCGACCCCGTGGTGACCTCAGCAGTCAGCACGCTCAGCTCCGCCCTCTCCTCTCCACCTCCGCCTCAGCGCTCACAGCCTCTCGGAGCCCAGTTGGGCCGGCTCAAACAGGAGACCAACCGGTGTGTTTGTGTTTGTGTGTGGGTTCTCACTGAGTGCTGGAATCCAAACATAATCAGTTGTATCACACACACACTCACACACACACATAAATACTGTATTATGATATATACACACACACACTCAGATAAATAGTGTATACACATACACACATACCAATGAAGAGAGGATGAGGTTTCTATTTCATGTTGATCAAGGGTTGTCTTACCTACTTAAAATGAATGAACCTAAGTGCTTCAAGATAAGAGGGCTTGATGAATAGCGGATTATGAATGAAGTGGCCTTGTAGCACCTCGAGCCCCAGTAATGGAATAGAAGAAATATGTGGAATGGCTGTCCTGTTCTGCCCCCTTCAGGTTGTTGGAGGAACTACTGCACAGAGAGAGAGAATACCAGCAGGTCCTGAAGACAACACTACAGCAAAGACAACATGACCTAGAGCTGGTCAGGGTCAGATACAGACCCCCAGGTACACGCACACACACACACACACACACACACACACACACACACACACACACACACACACACACACACACACACACACACACACACACACACACACACACACACACACACACACACACACACACACACACACACACACACACACACTGGTATCCCTGGTAACTTGTCTCTTCCCATCTCTCTTTTTCTTTTTCAGACATTCCTCCTCCCTCTATCTTCCAAGTCCCAGTTGACCACGAGCCTGATAAGCAGCTCACTGATTGGCTGAAAGACCAGAGTGCGGATGCAGACACCATAGACAAGGTTGATCCATCTACATTGTGTTTGTGTTGTGGGTCCATGGGTGAAATTGCCACCAGGGATGTCCCCCCCCAATATTCAGAACAGGTCGATTTGTCCCCCCCATTCATTTCTTTAAAATAAATAAATGGGTTGGGGGCCCTCCAGATAGCATATGAACACGTCATAAGCGATGGGAAAATGTGTAGAATTTGAGGAAATTAGCCTTAACGGTCGACTTTGGGCACTGGGTCATTCTGGTAATGCTTGCCGCGACAGATGTAGCTTGTTCGTTAGATAAGCTATTGATGTCATTTCACAGGATATGTTTTTGGAAGGAAGCTGTAGAGATCGGTAAGAAATGTCACTTCTGTAGCCAAGTGTCTTATTCGTTCAATATCATTAAATTACCTGGTATGATGGTGTATTGATCAGTTATACAGTTTAAATATGTTATTTTTGCATTTCTGCACAAAGTAAACCTTTAAAGTAACTGTCCAGTGTTTACAGATTTCTATGAAATATTACCTATAACTAATTACAATAGATTTTCTTCCAAAAAAAGGGTAATTAAGTATGTTAAAAGCATATTTTCTGTGTTGGATTGGTGTGGGCGTACCCAAACAAGAGAATGGCGTTGGCGTATACTGGTCAATAAAAATATTAATGCGAGTAGACCGCTGATTGGCCAGCTCCTCTATGAGGAAATAGCAGTAATTTTTTGAAATGGTCTGTTTGAGATATAAGTTTGAGGTGTTTTTCTTTCTTTTTTTTCACCAATTTATGCATTGGCCACAAATACCAGTATAGAATGAGCCAACAACATTATTTGGGTATGAGTTAACAGAATATACATTTTTTGATGGACAGTTCATTTAAAACTGCAACAGTTTCTCTCAGCTTTATGGCAACATGTGTAGAGTATCAGGAAATTGGCTTTAAAAGTGCAAAATGTTCTCTCATCCTCATGGTAAATGTGAAGAATAGCATGAGATGAGCTATAAAACAGCACATATTTCTCTCTGCCCCATGACAAAATGTATAGAATTGCAGGTAATTTGCTTTAAACTGCAACATTTTCTCTCAGACTCATGACAAAGTGTTTAGAATAGCATTATTAAAGTGCAACAAAAAAAATCTGCCCCATGGCAAAATGTGTTGAAATGCAGGAAGTTAGCTGTTTCCACTTATACTTGGTTTTCAAAAAACCCCTTCGTATACCCTTCAAAATAACCTTCAAGACAGGCATAATAAGTAATGTCAAACTGTGTAGGATTGCAGGAAATGCAAATTCTGGGGGAGGACCCCCGTCTACTGTTTGTCCCCCCAATATCTACACCACAATTCCGTCCTTGCGTGTCAGTGTTTGTGTAGGTCGTGTTTTTATTGGTTATTGAGTTGAGTTTGCCATTGATTGTTTAGTTTATTACATCCCATGTCCGCTGTTGTATGTTCATATATCAGTTATGTAGTTGAGTTGTAGTATAGTCCAGAGGAGGCTGGTGAGAGGAGCTATAGGAGGATGGGCTCATTGGAATGGCTGGAATGGGATACATTTTATTTAACCTTTATTTTATCAGGGAGTAGGTCTCTTTTACAGATGAGCCCTGAATTAAATTCATTACAGAAAATACACACATCAATACAAAATGCAAGCAGAAAGAAAAATGAATTGTATCAAACATATGGAAACCACATCTTTGACTCCTTTCCATGTATTTTTATTTTACCTTTATTTAACTAGGCAAGTCAGTTAAGAACAAATTTTTATTTTCAATGACGGCCTAGGAACAGTGGATTAACTGCCTTGTTCAGGGGCAGAATGACAGATTTGTACCTTGTCAGCTCGGCGATTCGAACTTGCAACCTTTCGGTTAATAGTCCAACGCTCTAAACTCTAGGCTACGCTGCCACCCCATTCCAGCCATTACAATGAGCCCATCCTCCTATAGCTCCCCCCACCAGCCTCCTCTGGTATGGTTGTATACTGGTGATAGTATGGTTCTATGTAGTTGATGTTTCTGTCTCAGTTTGTAATGGAGGAGTACACGCTGAGCGATGTCCTTAATGATGTCACTAAGGAGGACCTGCGCTACCTACGCCTACGGTAACTACTGTGTGTCTGTGTGTGTGTCATTGTGTGTGTGTGTGTGTGTCTGTGTGTCATTGTGTGTGTGTCTGTGTGTGTGTCATTGTGTGTGTGTGTGTGTGTGTGTGTGTGTGTCTGTGTGTCATTGTGTGTGTGTGTGTGTGTGTGTGTGTGTGTGTGTGTGTGTGTGTGTGTGTGTGTGTGTGTGTGTGTGTGTCTGTGTGTCATTGTGTGTGTGTCATTGTGTGTGTGTCATTGTGTGTGTCTGTGTGTGTGTCATTGTATGTGTGTGTCATTGCGTGTGTGTGTGTGTGTGTGTGTGTGTGTGTGTGTGTGTGTGTGTGTGTGTGTGTGTGTGTGTGTGTGTGTGTGTGTGTGTGTGTGTGTGTGTGTGTGTATCATCACGTAGTAGAACCTGTGGGAACACACTTTAAGTAATACTGTATTTTTGTTTTTCTCTCTCTCCCTGTGTGTGTGTGTGTGTGTGTGTGTGTGTGTGTGTGTGTGTGTGTGTGTGTGTGTGTGTGTGTGTGTGTGTGTGTGTGTGTGTGTGTGTGTGTGTGTGTGTGTGTGTGTGTGTCTGTGTGAGAAGGGGTGGGGTGCTGTGTCGTATATGGCGGGGTATCCAGAGGCACAGAGAGCGAGAGAGGCTGACAAGGGATGACTCCAAAGATGACGGATGATGGGATACATGAACTACGACTGCCTTAACACACACACACACAGAAATAGAATGAATAGAACGAGCGTCCCCATTCAAGTCAATGATGGCATAATGGTTTGGCAGGCAGCCATTGCAAGTGTACCCATAGGGGCAAAGCAAAGAAGTGTACCCATCAATCTGTGTTGTGATTCGTTGAATCAACTCAACTGACATTACAAAAAAATACATTCCATGAGCCACATCAGTTAGCATCATTTGAATGAACATTCTATATTACCATGGAAATGATTGCATCACAATACCAGGTAGCCATTGCGAGTGTAGCCATTATTACCAGACAAATTGCCAGGGTTAGAGGTTGCAAACCCATTCTATTCATTCTATTTCTATGCATACACACACGCACACACAGACCAAACTGTTGTGTGTATGTGTTTGAATGAGTGTGTGATTGAGTGTGTGTGTGTGTGTTATGTACACCACACGTGCTTCTTAGGTTTCGTCCCATGCCAAATTCTGCCTGCTCATTGGTCCTGTATTGCACCAGGAAGTTTGTGGCCCTAGCCAAGACAGGCAGTAGGCATTTAGTTACACACACAACCAGACAACCAGTCTGTGATGTAGTGTTTATTTTTTGGTCTCTCTAATTCTGTATAGTGAGGTGTATAGTATAGAGGTCTATAGTGTAGAACTGCGTTTGTAGTTAGCGCAGGTCTGTGGCTTTTCATGTTTTAGTCCAGCTGTGTTCATGTTTCAGATGTCTTCATGTGATTTCGATGTGTTACTTTAAAGGTGTAATATGCAAGATTTACAGCTGTTCCAAGGTCATTTCAATAAATGATATATACTCATTGGTTCTTGATGAGTATAACTTAATGCTGCATGAGCTACCTTACTTACCCCATCACAACCCAAAATAAGCCTGTACTTGCATAATATTAAGAAACTGTGCGGTAACCATGACTACTTTCCAGTACGTTTTTGTCCTGAGGGTTAACGAGAGATTAACCCTGAGATAAACATTGACCAGAGTTTTGAAGAGCAAACACACGCACTCCAAAAGGGGAACTCCTGTGGAAAGCATCCCCACAACATTCTGTAAACACACATCTATAACCCTCAGTTCAGATGCACTCATTAACAGAGTCAACACTTAGTTGATAAAATAGATCAAGTAAGATAAGATCTATAAAATGGTCATGTAGTGTATTTCTATCTTAAATTAGCAGATTTTGATGGGGATTTCTGTATTATGTCACTTAGATTGACCCACCGGTGCATCAATGGACTCTTAAGGATTAAGGTCATGTTCAGTTTCATGTCATGGGGTCATGTGACAATGTCTGATTTAACATGCTGTAGATGTGTTTATAGCCTACAACATCTTCTTGCATCATTCTTCCTCCACGCAGGGAGTGTATATGGGTGTGTGTGTGTGAGTGAGAGAGAGAGTGCGTGCGTGCGTGTGAAATAGTAGTTTGAACACTGGTTTTACCTGTGTAGGTGGACTCACCTGAATTCTAACCTGTGTAGGTGTGATAAAGTGTGTATGTACACGTTGTTTTGTGTGTGATGAAATCCAACCTGCGTGGGGAACCAACATTGGAACCTTTAGACAGAGGCCCTGCATTTCCGTGCAGAGAGAGGCTATAAAAGCTGAGCTATCTATGAATCACTGAACTGCTGTCTCTATTCTCAACAGATATGGTGACACTTAATGAAGACATTCATAGGCCTTTATTTTTTATTTTAGGAGAGTGGAGATTCACCTTACATAAATTATATGTTTTAGTTAAAATGCAGTGCATTTCAAAAAGTATTCAGACCCCTTGACTTTTTCCACATTTTGTTATGTTACAGCCTTATTCTAAAATGTATTAAATAAATTATTTACCTCATCAATCTACACACAATAACCCATAATGACAAAGCAAAAACAGGTTTTTAGACTTTTTTGCAAATTTATTTACAAATAAAAAACAGAAATACCTTATTTACATAAGAATTCAGAGCCTTTGCTATGAGAATCGAAATTGAGCTCAGGTGCGTCCTGTTTCCATTGTTCATCCTTGAGATGTTTCTACAACTTGATTGGAATTCACCTGTTGTCAATTCAATTTATTGGACATGATTTGGAAAGGCATATCTATATATATAAGGTCCCACATAGCAAAAACCAAGCCAGGAGGTCGAAGGAATTGTCCGTAGAGCTCCGAGACAAGGATTGTGTCGAGGCACAGATCTGGGGAAGGGTACCAAAAAATGTCTGCAGTATTGAAGGTCCCCAAGAACACAGTGACCTCCATCATTCTTAAATGGAAGAAGTTTGGAACCACCAAGACACTTCCTAGAGCAATCGGGGGCGAAGGGCCTTTGTCAGGGAGGTGACCAAGAACCTGATGGTCACTCTGACAGAGCTCCAGAGTTTCTCTTTGGAGATGGGAGAACCTTCCTGAAGGACAACCATCTCTGCAGCACTCCACCAAACCTGCTCCAGTGCATACAGCCAAGACAACACAGGAGTGGCTTTGGGACTGAATGTCCTTGTGTGGCCCAGTCAGAGCGTAGGAGCTCAGATGCAAAAATGTAATATCCAACGTTTCGACAGCCAAGCTGTCTTCATCAGGGTATAATCACAAACACTACGGGATGACTCGTTTATATAGTGTCCAAAGACACACAGGTGTCTGTAATCATGGTCAAGTGTGGCCTAATATCATTGGTTAATTCTCAAATATAAAAATGGCATACAAAGAACAGCATACAAAAAAACAAATAGACTACACAAGCTTACAAACAATTACAATGGCAAAGTCACAATCACAAGAATGGCTTCAGATCAAAGTCTATGTTGAGACCGAAGGGAGCAAGGGTCTTTAAGTTGAAGATCCAGGCAGCCTCTCGTTTTAACAACAAATTATCAAGGTCACCCCCTCTCCTAGGGAGGGTGACATGTTCGATGCCAATATAACGCAGAGACGAAATCGAGTGGTTTGCTTCCAAAAAGTGGGCCGCAACTGGGTAAGTCAAGTTTTTGCACCTAATGGTGCTACGATGCTCTGAGATACGTACTTTTAATTCGCACTTCAGTCCCAAAGCCACTCCTGTGTTGTCTTGGCTGTATGCACTGGAGCAGGTTTTCATCAAGGATCTCTCTGTACTTTGCTCTGTTCCTCTTTCCCTCAATCCTGACTAGTCTCCCAGTCCCCGCCGCTGAAAAACATCCAGATGCTGCCATGATGCTGCCAGCACCATGCTTCACCATGCTTCACCGTAGGGATGGTGCCAGGTTTCCTCTAGACATGAGGCTTGGCATTCAGGCCAAAGAGTTCGATCTTGGTTTCATGGTCTGAGAGTCCTATATGTGCCTTTTGGCAAACTCCAAGCGGGCTGTCATGTGCCTTTTACTGAGGAGTGGCTTCCGTCTGGCCACTCTACCATAAAGGCCTGATTGGTGGAGTGCTGCAGTGATGGTTGTCCTTCAGGAAGGTTCTCCCATCTCCAAAGAGAAACTCTGGAGCTCTGTCAGAGTGACCATCAGGTTCTTGGTCACCTCCCTGACAAAGGCCCTTCGCCCCCGATTGCTCTAGGAAGTGTCTTGGTGGTTCCAAACTTCTTCCATTTAAGAATGATGGAGGCCACTGTGTTCTTGGGGACCTTCAATACTGCAGACATTTTTTGGTACCCTTCCCCAGATCTGTGCCTCGACACAATCCTTGTCTCGGAGCTCTACGGACAATTCCTTCGACCTCATGGCTTGGTTTTTGCTATGTGGGACCTTATATATATATATAAAGATATGCCTTTCCAAATCATGTCCAATAAATTGAATTGACAACAGGTGAATTCCAATCAAGTTGTAGAAACATCTCAAGGATGAACAATGGAAACAGGACACACCTGAGCTCAATTTCGATTCTCATAGCAAAGGCTCTGAATTCTTATGTAAATAAGGTATTTCTGTTTTTTATTTGTAAATAAATTTGCAAAAAAGTCTAAACCTGTTTTTGCTTTGTCATTATGGGTTATTGTGTGTAGATTGATGAGGTAAATAATTTATTTAATACATTTTAGAATAAGGCTGTAACATAACAAAATGTGGAAAAAGTCAAGGGGTCTGAATACTTTTTGAAATGCACTGCATTTTAACTAAAATATATAATTTATGTAAGGTGAATCTCCACTCTCCTAAAATAAAAAATAAAGGCCTATGAATGTCTTCATTAAGTGTCACCATATCTGTTGAGAATAGAGACAGCAGTTCAGTGATTCATAGATAGCTCAGCTTTTATAGCCTCTCTCTGCAAAGGAAATGCAGGGCCTCTGTCTAAAGGTTCCAATGTTGGTTCCCCACGCAGGTTGGATTTCATCACACACAAAACAACGTGTACATACACACTTTATCACACCTACACAGGTTAGAATTCAGGTGAGTCCACCTACACAGGTAAAACCAGTGTTCAAACTACTATTTCACACGCACGCACGCACTCTCTCTCTCACTCACACACACACACCCATATACACTCCCTGTGTGGAGGAAGAATGATGCAAGAAGATGTTGTAGGCTATAAACACATCTACAGCATGTTAAATCAGACATTGTCACATGACCCCATGACATGAAACTGAACATGACCTTAATCCTTAAGAGTCCATTGATGCACCGGTGGGTCAATCTAAGTGACATAATACAGAAATCCCCATCAAAATCTGCCAATTTAAGATAGAAATACAATACATGACCAAAAGCATGTGGACACCTGCTCATCGAACATCTCATTCCAAAATTAGAGACATTAATATGGAGTAGGTCCCCCTTTGCTGCTATAACAGCCTCCACTCTTCTGGGAAGGCTTTCCACTAGATGTTGGAACATTGATGTCGAGACTTGATTCCATTCAGCCACAAGAGCATTAGTGAAGTCGGGCACTGATGTTGGGCGATAAGTCCTGGCTCGCAGTCGGCGATCCAATTCATCCCAAAGGTGTTCGATGGGGTTGAGGTCAGGGCTCTGTGCAGGCCAGTCAATTTCTTCATACCAGTCTCGACAAGCCATTTTTGTATGGACATCGCTTTGTGTACGGGGGCATTGCTATGCTGAAACAGGAAAGGGCCTTCCCCAAACTGTTGGAAGCACAGAATCATCTAGAATGTCATTGTATGCTGTAGCGTTAAGATTTTCCTTCACTGGAACTGAGCCTTAACCATGAAAAACAGCCCCAGACCATTATTCCTCCACCAAACTTCACAGTAGGCACTATGTATTGGGGTAGGTAGCCTTCTCCTGGCGTCCTCCAAACCCAGATTGGTCCGTCCGACTGCCAGATGGTGAAGCATGATTCATCACCAGAGAATGCGTTTCCAGTGCTCCTGAGTCCAATGGCGGCGAGCTGTACACCACTCCATCCAACACTTGGCTTTGCGCATGGCGTTCTTAGGCTTGTGTGCGGCTGCTCAGCTATGGAAACCCCTTTCATGATGCTCCCGACGAACAGTTCTTGTGTTGACTTTGCTTCCAGAGGCAGCTTGGAACTCGGTAGTGAGTGTTGCAACCGAGGACAGATGATTTTTACGTGCTATGTGCTTCAGTGCACAGCGGTCCCGTTCTGTGAACTTGTGTGGCCTACCACTTCGCGGCTGAGCCGTTGTTGCTCCTAGACGTTTCCATTTCATAATAACAGCACTTACAGTTGACCGGGGCAGCTCTAGCAGGGCAGAAATTTGATGAACTGACTTGTTGGTAAGATGGCATCCTATGACGGTGCCACCTTGAAAGTCACTGAGCTCTTCTGTAAGGCCATTCTACTGACAATGTTTGTCTATAGAGTTTGCATGGCTGTGTGCTCAATTTATACACCTGTCAGCAACAGGTATGGCTGAAATTGCCGAATCCACTAATTTGAAGGGGTGTCCACATACTTTTGTATATATTGTGTATCAGGCTTTTTTCATGGGCTGCCTCTTAATCCACCGCATCCGACTATGGAGGCCTTCAGCATCTGCGGTGGAAGGTGGCCGAGCTACAAGAGTGTTTGTCAGACCATGAGACATCCCAAAAATCGGTCTTCTATCGAAAACGTCTGTACAGTTTGGCCTCCACAAGTGTCAATGGACTCGTCTGAAGGTAACCCATACAAACAAATGGAGGTAGTTTTGTGCCAATAAAAATAAGGGGTTGAATATGTGTCAAATATGTGTAAATATATATATATATTTCCTGAGCTTTCTTATACGGAAAAAATACATTTATGAAATGTATGCACTCACTACTGTAAGTCGCTCTGGAGAAGAGCGTCTGCTAAATGACTAAAATGTAAATGTAAAAATGTTATATCTCCCAGATATAGGACAGACACTTCAAAACCTTATTCCTTATGATTTATTTTTTGATGGTCTTTTTTGCCATTTCTGAATGCGTTATTCAATGTGTTTCCCCCTGGACTTTTCGAGGTTAAACTGATCAAACCTAAACCGGATGAAGATCACGCAACCTCTGTCAGAAGCTTAGCCTTTAGTCTGAACTGACGTCTAATTGGACGTGTAGAACAGGGCTTCCCAATCCTGGTCCTGAAGGGACCAAACACTTCTGGTTTTCATCCTCTTCTTCTAATAAGGGACTAATTCAGACCTGGGATACCAGGTGAGTGAAATGTAGAAACAAAAAACAGAAGTGTTTTGGCCTTCCAAGACCAGAATTGGGCAGCCCTGGTCTAGAAAGTAACCTGGTTGTAATCGGGTGATATGATGTCTTCTCAACCAGAACACCATTTTACTACCAGAAGATGATGTCATTATCACGCTGGACAGAATAGCCATGACATCAACTCCCATTCATTGAACTGTTTTCACACTCCTCAGTTAAGATTGTGCCGCTCTACTCCTACACTCTGCTCACATTCCAGTCCTATCTTTCAGTGGAGGGAAATAAGATCATTAACCTGCAGCCAAGGAGGAAGTGGAGAACAAAAGTCACTTTCTCTGGCAGAGCACACACATGAGCATACCAACAGTGCTTCAAAAACCTAATAACCCCACTTGTACACCCACAGTTCTCCCCACCCCCAGCCAATACTTTCCATGGCATTGCTATCACCTGTTGGGAAACTCCAGCCAGTGCCCTACTTAAGGAGCTCCAACTCCCAGTCAGAAACACACTCTCTCTCACTCTCTCTCAACTCTATTGAAAAACACTTTCTCTCTCGCCCCCTTTCTCAGCATCTCTGTGGGACCCATCTGAAGATTAGGATGATAAGCTGTAGAGTGTGTGTCCTGGCTGTGCTGTTCTCTCTCCTCATCATCACCCTCATTCCCACCACACAATCGGGTGAGTGCCAACACACACATGCTATATATGCACATGAACCTTAGTACAAATACATGCACGCAATGTCTCTTGCTGACACAGAAAAAAAACGTATGTGTTTGTGTGTAGCGGACTGCTGTCTGAAGTTCACTCCACGTCCGGTGCACTGCCGATGGCTGAAAGGCTACACCTTCCAGGACATTACTTCCTCGTGTGACCTCAATGCTGTCATGTGAGTCTTCCTCCAATCACATCCTAGCACATTGTGTGTAGAATAGTGGCTGGTATTTCCTTGATTCCTCTTATCTTCTCCTTCTCCAATCGGAAGCAAGGAGAGAGGATCCGAGGAAAGACAATTGACATTCAGTCACTGTGTGTGTGTAATGTGTGTTGACATTGTACTGTGTTGTTGCAGCTTCCAGAATCGAAGGAACAAGTTTGTGTGTGCCGACCCCTCTCAAGACTGGACCAAGAGGGTACTGCGCTGCCTGCGGTGAGTACACTTGTGCATGTGTAGGCATGTAAGCGTTGAAAAAAGTTGTGTGTATCTTTGTCTAACTCTTTGTGTGTGTGTGTGTGTGTGTGTGTGTGTGTGTGTGTGTGTGTGTGTGTGTGTGTGTGTGTGTGTGTGTGTGTGTGTGTGTGTGTGTGTGTGTGTGTGTGTGTGTGTGTGTGTGTGTGTGTGTGTGTGTGTGTGTGTGTGTGTGTGTGTTTGTTCATAGCAAGCGTCAGGAGAAGAAATCCCAACTGAAGAAAAGAGTCTGAACTCATGTTGCCGTGGAGAGGGCTTTCATTACAGAACACCATGTAATATATTATTGATATAGTGTTATATTTTATTGAGACAAGCAGCAATATATCTCAATATACAGAGAGATTCATGAAGGTTAAGATGTTTAATTCATTTAATATAAGTGATTATTTTTCATCATATCTGTGATTCTGAGGTAGTTTGAGTTTCATCTCAGTTTGTGTATAATAACTGTATTTATCATCGTTGTTGGTCTGTTTTATAAACAGCAAGTGTAGTATTTGTGATACGCATGTAGATGTTTTATAAACAGAAAGTGATACGCATGGCGAAACATTGAAACATAGTTTTCACACAGAGTACCACAAAATATTTTTGTGTTGATGTTTCATATCCTCTCTCCAACTGAAGCCAGAGAAAACCTTTTTAACTTTGTATTTCCAAAGTGTCCAAATCTCTATATGAGTTTTACTGAAGTGTACTTACTTTAAGCTCAGAGCTATGAAATAGATAATAAAATGGGTATTTGAAATACTGTGTGTCCTACTCTTATTGTATGTGTACTAGGCTACCGGTACATGACAACAATATAAAACTAAAAATGCCATTATCATCCACACAAAACATTTAAGAGTGTTGGAAGGGATATCAAACACAGACGCATGCACACACGCATGAAAAGGCCTATCAATGGTATGCTTATTTTTGCTTCCTTGTGTCCTTTTTTAAAAATGTATTTTATTTTATATATATATATATTTTTTTTTGCTTCCTTGTGTCCTTGTTCACATACCATACTGTCTACAGCAGTCACTATAGAGGGCTTGTAGTTACGTCACAAATCACCTAGCAACCCCACCAAGCGCCATGTCGGAAGACCAAAGTCCTCCAATCGCCCACCTGGCTGGATGCATCTTGCTACCACCGGAAATTTAGGGAAGATTGCCCATTATTTAGTTTTTCTAAAGATCCAGAAAACGGAAAAAGTGGAAGAACCTATTCAACTAAGTAAATATATGTTGATCAAAAACGATGTATTGTATATAGACTTATTTTTCTACTGTATTATTGACTGTATGTTTGTTTTAGTCCATGTGTAACTCTGTGGTGTTATGTGTCGAACTGCTTTGCTTTATCTTGGCCAGGTCGCAGTTGTAAATGAGAACTTGTTCTCAACTTGCCTACCTGGTTAAATAAAATAAAAAATAAAATAAATATTATTAACTAGCTTGCTACAGAAAATTAGTCTGCAGGCTAACTCAAATGAGCTGCTAACGTAATGTTCACTAGTTAGCTAACTGTACATACTGTATAACTAGCTAGGTGAATTAAATATAACCAGCTTGCTAACTTCATTATTAGCTATTTTGCTATCTTGATATATTTATCGTTGTAACTCCAAATGCATTTATAGCTCGCAAACAGCTATGGAAGAGGGTGAAATTATTAGTTTGCACTTCCAGCTGTCAGAGACGGGAGAGTAGGCTACTCTGGATAGGGCAGGTAACTTTGTGGGAAGACATTATAAAACAATTCTCCAGTTCCAGTCCCTAGCGATAAAAACTGAGGACAGAGATATACAGTGGTTTCAGAAAGTATTCAGACCCTTTGACTTTTCAAAAAATGTGCAAATGTATTAAACATTTAAAACTGAAATATCACATTTACCTAAGTATTCAGACCCTTTACTCAGTACTTTGTTGAAGCGCCTCTGGACACATGACATTTTTAACAATACTTTTTTTCTGATACCAACTAGCTCATTGCATCCGCAGTGGAGTCCAGTTTCATAATATTAGCATATGTCCCATCTGTTTGCCATAGTTTTTAAGTAATCACGAAAAAGCAGGCCTTATATTAGGGCATTTTTCACCCTGCCAGCTCCTATTAGTTCTATTGAGCACAGTGGCACCAACTCGCCTTCCAAACGTTCTATTCACAGTTTATTGTTGTACTTCACAATGCCTGCTTTGCTATTGTTGGCAATGAGACCTGTCCACGTTGTTTGTAGTTAAAATGTAAACAACAAAAAATTACTCATGGAACTCTGAGGTTGTCCCATTGTTTACTATAGGGAAATACAGTTTTGTCTGTCTGCGGTGGAAGGTGGCCGAGCTACAGGAGTGTTTGTCAGACCATGAGACATCCCATCTCGCAATGTGTATATTTAGATTTTTTCGACTTGGACTACATTTTAAACATGATAATCTCCTCTTTCTAATTATGTAAGGCTGGGCAGCGTACTCCGTTGTCATCAAGCGCTAACCCAGAAATACCTTTTGCCCTTGGAGCACTGAGCTTCCCCCATTGTTTTCCTATGGAGAGGCATGTTGGTATATTTCGCCAAATATCTTGCAATGTGTATATTTCGAATTGTTCAAGTTGGACACCGTTTTAATCAGGGTATTCTCCTCTTTCTAATTACATACGATTGGGCAGCGTACTCTGCTGTCATCGATTGCCAGACCAGAAATAGTCAAAAGCTGCAATTTTTTCCAAGTACACTTGGCACGATCGAGGTGCGGATGTTTATTTCTACACAAGTTGTTATTTTTCAGTTTCGTCCTTAGAAGAGATCGTAGTGGTAAAATAAAAAGGGCAAAAAAAAATTGTGCCATTTAGGCGAAATGGAATTCCAAGCGTCACTCCAGTCACTCCAGCTTGCAAACGTATTGATTCCATTGCTATGGGCTCGCGCTAGTGTTCCAGCTTAGCCAACGTTCTTTTGGCATTTTTCAGTCTTGGGTGAATTTTGACTCGTTTTATTGTCCAGCATACAGTGAGGGAAAAAAGAAATTTGATCCCCTGCTGATTTTGTACGTTTGCCCACTGACAAAGAAATGATCAGTCTATAATTTTAATGGTAAGTTTATTTGAACAGTGAGAGACAGAATAACAACAAAAAAATCCAGAAAAACGCATGTCAAAAATGTTATAAATTGATTTGCATTTTAATGAGGGAAATAAGTATTTGACCCCCTCTGCAAAACATGACTTAGTACTTGGTGGCAAAACCCTTGTTGGCAATCACAGAGGTCAGACGTTTCTTGTAGTTGGCCACCAGGTTTGCACACATCTCAGGAGGGATTTTGTCCCACTCCTCTTTGCAGATCTTCTCCAAGTCATTAAGGTTTCGAGGCTGACGTTTGGCAACTCGAACCTTCAGCTCCCTCCACAGATTTTCTATGGGATTAAGGTCTGGAGACTGGCTAGGCCACTCCAGGACCTTAATGTGCTTCTTCTTGAGCCACTCCTTTGTTGCCTTGGCTGTGTGTTTTGGGTCATTGTCATGCTGGAATACCCATCCACGACCCATTTTCAATGCCCTGGCTGAGGGAAGGAGGTTCTCACCCAAGATTTGACGGTACATGGCCCCGTCCATCGTCCCTTTGATGCGGTGAAGTTGTCCTGTCCCGTTAGCAGAAAAACACCCCCAAAGCATAATGTTTCCACCTCCATGTTTGATGGTGGGGATGGTGTTCTTGGGGTCATAGGCAGCATTCCTCCTCCTCCAAACACGGCGAGTTGAGTTGATGCCAAAGAGCTCCATTTTGGTCTCATCTGACAACAACACTTTCACCCAGTTGTCCTCTGAATCATTCAGATGTTCATTGGCAAACTTCAGACGGGCATGTATATGCTTTCTTGAGCAGGGGGACCTTGCGGGCGCTGCAGGATTTCAGTCCTTCACGGCGTAGTGTGTTACCAATTGTTTTCTTGGTGACTATGGTCCCAGCTGCCTTGAGATCATTGACAAGATCCTCCCATGTAGTTCTGGACTGATTCCTCACCGTTCTCATGATCATTTCAACTCCACGAGGTGAGATCTTGCATGGAGCCCCAGGCCGAGGGAGATTGACAGTTATTTTGTGTTTCTTCCATTTGAGAATAATCGCACCAACTGTTGTCACCTTGTCACCAAGCTGCTTGGCGATGGTCTTGTTGCCCATTCCAGCCTTGTGTAGGTCTACAATCTTGTCCCTGACATCCTTGGAGAGCTCTTTGGTCTTGGCCATGGTGGAGAGTTTGGAATCTGATTGATTGATTGCTTCTGTGGACAGGTGTCTTTTATACAGGTATCAAACTGAGATTAGGAGCACTCCCTTTAAGAGTGTGCTCCTAATCTCAGCTCGTTACCTGTATAAAAGACACCTGGGAGCCAGAAATCTTTCTTATTGAGAGGGGGTCAAATACTTATTTCCCTCATTAAAATGCAAATCAATTTATAACATTTTTGACATTAGTTTTTCTGGATTTTTTTGTTTGTTTGTCTTTCACTGTTCAAATAAACCTACCATTAAAATTATAGACTGATCATTTCTTTGTCAGTGGGCAAACATACAAAATCAGCAGGGGATCAAATACTTTTTCCCTCACTGTATTTTTGGCAGCATTTACATCCTAGAGTCTTCTTGGGTATGATGCTACAAGTGTGGCACACCTGTATTTGGGGAGTTTCTCCAATTCTTCTCTGCAGATCCTCTCAAGCTCTGTCAGGTTGGATGGGGAGCGTCTCTCCAGAGATGTTCGATCGGGTTCAAGTCCGGGCTCTGGCTGAGCTGCTCAAGGACAATCAGAGAATTGTCCTGAAGCCACTCCTGCGCTGTCTTGGCTGTGTGTTTAGGGTCGTTTTCGTGTTGGAAGGTGAACATTTACTCCAGTCTGAGGTCCTGAGTGATCTAGAGCAGGTTTTCATCAAGGATCTCTCAGTACTTTGCTCCGTTCATCTTTCCCTCGAGCCTAATTAGTCTCCCAGTCCCTGCTGCTGAAAAACATCCCCACAGCATAAAACTACCATGCTTCACCGTAGGGATGACGCCAGGTTTCCTCCAGATTTGCCACTTGGCATTCAGGCCAGAGTGTTCAATCCTGGTTCCATCAGAACAGAGAATCTTGTTTCTCATGGTCTGAGAGTCCTTTAGGTGCCTTTTGGCAAACTCCAAGCGGGCTGTCATGTGCCTTTTACTGAGGAGTGGCTTCCGTCTGGCCACTCTACCATAAAGTCCTGATTGGTAGAGTGCTTCAGAGATGGTTGTTCTTTGGAATGTTCTCCCATCTCCACAGAGGAACTCTGGAGCTCTGTCAGAGTGACCATCAGGTTCTTGGTCACCTCCCTGACCAAGGCGCTTCTCCCCTGATTGCTCAGTTTGGCCGGGCGGCCAGCTCTAGGAAGAGTCTTGGTGGTTCCATATTTCTTCCATTTAACCTCTATGGGCTAGGTGGGACGCTTGCCTACTCAACAGCCAGTGTAATCCCGTTATTCAAATTCCTAAAAAATGCAAAAACTTCAATTTTTCAAACATATGACTATTTTACACCATTTTAAAGACAAGACTCTCGTTAATCTAACCACACTGTCCGATTTCAAAAAGGCTTTACAACGAAAGCAAAACATTAGATTATGTCAGCAGAGTACCCAGCCAGAAATAATCAGACACCCATTTTTCAAGCTAGCATATAATGTCACATAAACCCAAACCACAGCTAAATGTAGCACTAACCTTTGATGATCTTCATCAGATGACAACCCTAGGACATTATGTTATACAATACATGCATGTTTTGTTCAATCAAGTTCATATTTATATCAAAAAACAGCTTTTTACATTAGCATGTGACGTTCAGAACTAGCATACCCCCCGCAAACTTCTGGTGAATTTACTAAATTACTCACGATAAACGTTCACAAAAAACATAACAATTATTTTAAGAATTATAGATACAGAACTCCTCTATGCACTCGCTATGTCCGATTTTAAAATAGCTTTTCGGTGAAAGCACATTTTGCAATATTCTCAGTAGATAGCCCGGCATCACCGGGCTAGCTATTTAGACACCCACCAAGTTTAGCACTCACCAAAATCAGATTTACTATAAGAAAAATGTTATTACCTTTGCTGTCTTCGTCAGAATGCACTCCCAGGACTTCTACTTCAATAACAAATGTTGGTTTGGTTCAAAATAATCCATAGTTATGTTCAAATATCCTGTTTTGTTCGTGCGTTCAAGACACTATCCGAATGGTAAAGAAGGGTGACGCGCATGACGCATTTCGTGACAAAAAAATTCTAAATATTCCATTACCGTACCTCGAAGCATGTCAACCGCTGTTTAAAATCAATTTTTATGCCATTTTTCTCGTAAAAAAGCGATAATATTCCGACCGGGAATCTGTGTTTAGGTTCAAAGACGAAAGAAAATAAAAACATGGGGTCGACTCGTACACGCGCCTCAGCCCATTGTCCTCTGATAGAGCACTTGCCAAAAGCGCTAATGTGTTTCAGCCAGTGGCTGGAATTACATCATTCAGCTTTTTCCCGCTTTCTGAGAGCCTATGGGAGCCGTAGGAAGTGTCACGTTACAGCAAAGATCCTCAGTCTTCAATAAACAGAGTCAAGAAGCTCCAGGAATGGTCAGAGAGGGCACTTCCTATACAGAACCTTCTCAGGTTTTTGCCTGCCATATGAGTTCTGTTATACTCACAGACACCATTCAAACAGTTTTAGAAACTTTAGGGTGTTTTCTATCCAAAGCCAATAATGATATGCATATTCTAGTTTCTGGGCAGTAGTAATAACCAGATTAAATCGGGTACATTTTTTATCCGGACGTGTAAATACTGCCCCCTACCCCCAACAGGTTAAACTCTTAGATATTGATACCGACAGAATAATAACAAGTCTTTGATATTAATTACTAGTCTGCAGCTAGGAATTCGGTATCATTGAACGCGAAGACCGACGAAACACCCGTCCTATAACGACATTAATGAATGTCACTTTGAAATATCCATTCTAACCGAGAGAGAGAGAGAGAACGCGAGGACAAAACTCTCCAACAGAGAGTTAAACTCTTAGATATTGATACCGGCAGAATAATAACAAGTCTTTGATATTAATTACTAGTCTGCAGCTAGGAATTCGGTATCATTGAACACGAAGACCGACGAAACACCCGTCCTATAACGACATTAATGAATGTCACTTTGAAATATCCATTCTAACCGAGAGAGAGAGAACGCGAGGACAAAACTCTCCAACAGAACAGAACTTTTCAACAAAGATCCCGACGACACACTGAGTGTAAATATATATATTGATTGCAATTGTTCCCGAATGAGTGAGCGTTCATGTGCAAAGGATTAGCATTTAAATTGTTAATATTTATCAACTCTGTAGTGCCTTCTCAGCTGACCCACACTCCCCTTTTGTCTAACAAGCCGCCATGCCGGTTTAGCCCACTAGGGCACATTCTCCTATAATTTCCTTTTAACCATATCTGTGTTATGCATTTCTGTGAATTATTTAGTTAGTAAATAAATGATTTTAAGACAATTGATGTATGGATGACTCATAGTGAAGACTGGGTTCATGCAGATAACCAACAATTTACGACGTTTGGAATGAGACTGACGAGGTAAAGAATACGTCATTAAATCAGAAAACTCAGAGATCAGATATTATGATATCTGAAAGTTATATTAGGAAAATTATAACTTTGTAATCTGAATATTTTCCTTGGTGCCCCGACCTCCTAGTTAATTACAGTTACACAATTAATCAGTTTAATTGCGTAATAATAATTACAGAGAGTTATTTGATAAACATGTCTTCTGTTTTAATGATGCCAAAGACACGACAATTGGAAAAACGCTGGTTGACTTGGAAACATACAAGACCAACTGGCACAGAGAGACAGGAAACACAGGGATAAATACACTGGGGAAAACAAGCGGCACCTGGAGGGGGTGGAGACAATAACAAGGACAGGTGGTACAGATCAGGATGTGACAGTCACCATCAGTCCAAACGATTAGCCAAACAAGGGAAGTTCGCAACGTAAGTTCCTCAACCCTTGTTTTTGATCGAGTTTGCGAGTGTACAGTTATGTTCACTTCGGGGTTCTGAAACACCCCATAATTCAATTTGCGATGATTGTACATCCACTAACAAAAGTGAGCCAAAACTTAAAACCTAAACATCAATATGGAGAAGTCAACATACAAGTGTAAGTAAAAACGAATGTAAATAAGTTAGAAATTGTGCTACTAATGCACGACAGCACAAACACATCTCATAAAAGTAATTATGTTTTTGTTCGGTTATCTTTTGTAAATTGTATAAATAAAACATTTTCCTGGTTTACGGTCGGATATACCACAGCTGTCAGCCAATCAGCATTCAGGGCTCGAACCACCCAGTTTATAATAATAATTATATAGTTAATATAAGTAGACATGCAATCATAATTGACTGTAGCGCATATAAAGCACCCACAAGCTACCGGTGGCTGAAAACACATGAACGGATGATGAATTTCCAGGCAAGGGCGGTCCATTTAAAATGAATTCCTTCCTCCCTCCCCCCTTGCCCCCATGATACGTCATCAGAAGTGTCCACTTAATTTGAAGGCTGAGGGGAAAGGGTGTGTCTTCTCAGTGTTTGTAATGCAGCTATAGTGTTTGTTGTAAATGCAGTTAGACGGTTGAGCCCTCAGGCTGTCAACCTTGTGCTATCTTAAGTCTACACAGACAACGAATTACCTTTTACACACTATCTGCTGACTGCCACGTATACAGAAAGGGGTTGTATTTTCTCTATAAAAGCAGACTCGGCTATGTTTGTTAAGCTTTCAACTCCGAGCCATTCTTGGTGATGGTTGATATGCTTCATTTTTGCAAATCGTGTAATAAAGTGTTGTTTGAAAGAATCTGCAGTCTCTCTTCCCTTTTGATTAGATATTCCACGACACGTCTTATTTTACATTTTCGTAGCAGATTAGGAGAATTTAAGCAGCAGGTTAGGAGAATTAGGTTAAGGTTATGAAAGGGTTAGGGTTTGTTAAAATGAAAAACAATTACTTTTGACAATTTGACCAAAGCTGGATCCCTTTTAGCTAGGACCCCTTTTTCAGAGACGTTTCCTTTGCACAGGACAAATGTGGCCTTTGATAACATTTAATGGAATTCTACTACACATTATATGACTGGAGAAATTAGCTGAATCTCTTTTAATACGATGGTAGCATATGCCACTAAATTAAGCGCTTAGTGATAATTTAGGCTATTAATATCTAATCTATTCATAACATTAAGAATAGTAGGCTTACATTTGTCTGCAAATGCAATGATAGAGGCACGCAATCCGTTCTTATAAAGGTGCATTTTAATGGTGAAAAATAGCTTCCCCAAAACTTTAAACTCACACGACACATGCTAATTGCTAGACTACAAGCTATCTAGCTAATTTGGTGTACAAAAGGCTGTGAAGTATTTGGAGATAATCATATCAGTAATATTAATTCATCATATGAGAGTTGTAGCTCCGCCCACCGGTGAAGTGGAGCAGAGCATGCTTGGGGATCTCCAGCTCAGAGAAGAAGATTAGCTCGAGAGAAGTCAAGTGAGACAAAGTTCTAGCCATCCTTGTGTTTTCCCACCAGTTATCTTTCATTGTGTTAGCCAAGGCCAGTGTGCATCCTTGTTGATATTTAAGTACATATTTCATATCTTTCAGGTGTTTATGTCTGAAAATGCACTGTGACATTGTCATATTTATGGTTATTGTAGTTTCTACTGCTAGCTGTTGTGAGCTGGCTAGCTCTGTAATGCTTGTCTTATCATTTCGGACATTTAATCCAGTATTTGTTTAGGATAATGTCCCCCGGTGCGTCGTTTATATGCCCTGTAATTGTATATGTGTATGCTAAATCATTATTTTTTTTATTTTATTTTACCTTTATTTAACCAGGTAGGCAAGTTGAAACCAAGTTCTAATTTATAACTGCGACCTGGCCAAGATAAAGCAAAGCAGTTCGACACATACAACAACACAGAGTTACACATGGAGTAAAACAAATATACAGTCAATAATGCAGTCCAAAAACAAGTCTATATACAATGTGAGCAAATGAGGTGAGATAAGGGAGGTAAAGGCAATAAAAAGGCCATGGTGGCGAAGTAAATACAATATAGCAAATAAAAACACTGGAATTGTAGATTTGTAGTAGGTGAATGTGCAAAGTAGAAAGTAGAAATACTGGGTTGCAAGGGAGCAAAATAAATAAATACAGTAGGGGATGAGGTAATGTAATGGAAATTCTATGATTAAAGGTTTGACTAAATGATTTCACCCTGAAAATGTATAACCGAGTGATTATAAGATGAATGTACTAATGTGTGTGTGTGTATAGGAAAAGTTTAAGCTTAATGATTTAGCAATGTAAGCAAGACATTCAAGGAAAAGGAGAACTGTTAACAGACAGCAGACAACTTGTGACTACTGTGAAACTGATAAGCCGGAAGGTCTCCCCACCCAGGGACAGAACCAAATTGTGAAGTGTTTGAATTGGCAACCATTGATTTGGCATGACAACAGGAACAGAAACCACATTTGATATTGACGGTAATGGGAAAGAAAATAAAATGTCTTTGTGACACAGGAGCATGCCATACAGCGATCTGTGCTGCTGATAAACCTGAGGGAGTAAGAATAGATGGGGAAAAGATTATAGTTCGCTCAGCTTCAGGACATCAATTCATGGAAAGGTTCTCCTCACCAATCAATTTAAAACATGAGCAGTCTGGAGGGGAGGCAACCGTCCCTGTCTTGATATCCAAATTGTGCTCTGTGAACCTGCTGGGACGTGATGTAATGACCAAATTAAATGTAGCCGTCACTCACATTGAACGGGGAATGATGGCATACATTGTTCAAGATAACATGGTAGTTTGTGGGGATGGGAAACCGTGCTATTGGTATAGTCAAGATCTGTTAAGGGGGGGAGTAACGGATATTCCTAAAACCTTGATGGAACTTGCGGATGATGTAGTACCAGGCCTCACTACGATGCCTCCCGATGACTTACACTGTACTCTCTGGTATAATAGACACCCAGGCCCCGATCCAGTCTATGAGGAAGCATTACTTAAAACCACAGAGAGAATTATAGGGCTAAAGTGGTTTCACTATGACAGTACACACGCCGCAGTGGAAGTAGAGCTACAGCCTCAGACACAAAGACTGTTCAGGGAAAGGTGTGGCCCCCATGTCTCTCTTGCGAAATAACCTTCAGAAGGGTGGGAGGACATGGGTCAGTGGATATCTAAGGGAAAGAGAATCACAGACTGGGTAGACATGATGAGTGGAGATCAGCATAGTCCATCAACCGATAGATATCGTAGGAAGCTAAATTGGAGAGCAAATAGTGTTCCTGGGGTACATCTGAGTGAATGTGGGAAGTACTAAGGAGAGGCATACCTGTTAACAGAAGAACAGGAATTAGAATTACAAATAGTCCCTGAGCACAAGGTCCAGCAGATGTAGGATTAATTAAAGGGGTAATTCCAATACAGGTAGTGCCGAAATCTAATCATGGACCATACCAGAAGTAAAATGTAATGAAGCCCGAGGTTATAAAAGGTATTACTCCCAGATTTGAGGAATTGGTAAAAGGGGGAGTAATCAGAGAAGGAGATGAAGCATAGTGCAATTCTCCAATGTTTTTCGTATAGAAAGCAGCGCCGAGTAATGACTGGAGGATGTTATATCTACTCGGCTACTATAAGAGGTGATTTAGAGTGTAATACCTGGATCATTATGTTACCAGATTTTGGTTAATTTATTTTTATTTTAGTATAAGTAGTATATCCTGATAGCCAAGGTTGGTTTGGCTTTACCTTTTAACCTGTTATGGATAGGGGGCAGTATTTTCACGGCCGGATAAAAAACGTACCCGATTTAATCTGATTATTACTCCTGCCCAGAAACTAGAATATGCATATAATTATTAGCTTTGGATAGAAAACACTCCAAAGTTTCTAAAACTGTTTGAATGGTGTCTGTGAGTATAACAGAACTCATTTGGCAGGCCAAAACCTGAGAAGATTCCAAATAGGAAGGGCCCTCTCTGACCATTTCTTGGCCTTCTTGATCATCTCTATCCAAAACAGGGGATCTCTGCTGTAACGTGACATTTTCTAACGCTCCCATAGGCTCTCAGAAGGCGGCAAAAAGCTGAATGATGTCTTTGCAGGCCCAGGCTGAAAAACAGTAGCGCATTTAGATAGTGGTCGATCAGAGAACCATGAGACTGAGGCGCGTGCACGAGGCGACACCACGTTTTTATTCTTTCGTCTTTGAACGAAAACAACGACTCCCGGTCGGAATATTATCGCTTTTTTATGAGAAAAATAGCATAAAAATTGATTTTAAACAGCGATTGACATGCTTCGAAGTACGGTAATGGAATATTTAGAATTTTTTGGTCACGAAACGCATCGGGCGCGTAACCCTTCGTCACCCTTCGGATAGTGTCTTGAACGCACAACAAAACGCCGCTATTTGGATATAACTATGGATTATTTGGAACCAAACCAACATTTGTTATTGAAGTAGAAGTAGAGTGCATTCTGACGAAAAACAACAAAGGTAATCCAATTTTTCTTATAGTAAATCTGAGTTTGGTGAGGGTCAAACTTGGTGGGTGTCAAAATAGCTAGCCTGTGATGGCGGGCTATCTACTCAGAATATTGCAAAATGTGCTTTCACCGAAAAGCTATTTTAAAATCGGACACCTCGATTGCATAAAGGAGTTCTGTATCTATAATTCTTAAAATAATTGTTATGTTTTTTGTGAACGTTTATTGTGAGTAATTTAGTAAATTGTTAGTAAATTCCCCGGAAGTTTGCGGGGGGTATGCTAGTTCTGAACATCACATGCTAATGTAAAAAGCAGTTTTTTGATATAAATATGAACTTGATTGAACAAAACATGCATGTATTGTATAACATAATGTCCTAGGCGTGTCATCTGATGAAGATCATCAAAGGTTAGTGCTGCATTTAGCTGTGGTTTGGTTTTTTGTGACATTATATGCTAGCTTGAAAAATGGGTGTCTGATTATTTCTGGCTGGGTACTCTGCTGACATAATCTAATGTTTTGCTTTTGCTGTAAAGCCTTTTTGAAATCGGACAGTGTGGTTAGATAAAGGAGAGTCTTGTGTTTAAAATGGTGTAAAATAGTCATATGTTTGAAAAATTGAAGTTTTCGGATTTTTGAGGAGTTTGTATTTCGCGCCACGCCTATCATTGGATATTGGAGCAGGTGTTCCGCTAGCGGAACGTCTAGATGTAAGAGGTTTTAAGGGAGGGAATGGATATATACTAGGGTATTATATGATTTTTTTAAGTAATTAGGAGTAATTTAGGAAGATTTGACCCTCCAGAGGAGAGACAAATTTTAATATATGAAAATGACATATTGGTGGCGAATCCCTCCCAGGGGGGCTGTAAAGCGGACACTCTAGCTCTGTTAGTGTTCTTAGCAGAACAAGGTCATAAAGTTAATAAGAGGAAGTTACAGCTCTGGCAGGAACAGGTCATTTATTTAGGACACACCATAAGACAGGAAGGGAGAACACTTAATTCCACCAGAAAGACAGCCATTCTAGAAGCACCTAAACCACTCAATAAGAAACAGATGAGTTTTCTTGGAATGATTAACTATTGTCGTGCGTGGATTCCCCACTTTGCATTACATACAGGGAAGCTCAGTGAGTTGATATATGGTAAAGCTATGGCAGCAAAAGATAAGATCAAGTGGACAGATGAGGCTGAAAACCAGTTTGTAAACATTAAAAAGTTATTAACCTCTATGGGCTAGGCGGGACGAATTCGTCCCACCTACGTAACAGCCACTTGAAGCCTGTGGCGCGATTGTCAAAACCTTAAAAATCCTATTACTTCAATTTCTCAAACATATGACTATTTTACAGCTATTTAAAGACAAGACTCTCGTTAATCTAACCACACTGTCCGATTTCAAAAAGGCTTTACAACGAAAGCAAAACATTAGATTATGTCAGCAGAGTACCAAGCCAGAAATAATCAGACACCCATTTTTCAAGCTAGCATATAATGTCACATAAACCCAGAAGACAGCTAAATGCAGTACTAACCTTTGATGATCTTCATCAGATGACAACCCTAGGACATTATGTTATACAATACATGCATGTTTTGTTCCATCAAGTTCATATTTATATCAAAAACCAGCTTTTTACATTAGCATGTGACGTTCAGAACTAGCATACCCCCCGCAAACTTCCGGAGGAATTCGCTAACATTTTACTAAATTACTCACTATTTAGACACCCAGCAGGTTTAGCCTTCACCAAAATCAGATTTACTATTATAAAAGTTTGATTACCTTTTGTTGTCTTCGTCAGAATGCACTCCCAGGACTGCTACTTCAATAACAAATGTTGGTTTGGTCCAAAATAATCCATCGTTATATCCAAATTGCGGCGTTTTGTTTGTGCGTTTCAGACACTATCTGAAAGGGTAAATAAGGGTCGTGCGCATGGCGCAATTCGTGACAAAAAAAATCTAAATATTCCATTACCGTACTTCGAAGCATGTCAACCGCTGTTTAAAATCCATTTTTATGCCATTTTTCTCGTAAAAAAGCGATAATATTCCGACCGGGAATGTCCATTTAGCTAAACAGAGGAAAGTAAACAAAGCTTTCGGTCGACGCGGGCACGAGCCTGAGTCTCACAGTACTGTAACCAGCCACTACCCAAACGCGCTAATTTTTTTCAGCCAGAGCCTGCAAAGCCACGATTCAGCTTTTTACCGCCTTCTGAGACCCTATGGCAGCCGTAGGAAGTGTCACGGGACAGCTAAGATCCTCACTCTTCAATAAACAGAGACAAGAAGAACGACACCTTGTCAGACGGGCCACTTCCTAAATGAAACCTTCTCAGATTTTGGCCTGCCATATGAGTTCTGTTATACTCACAGACACCATTCAAACAGTTTTAGAAACTTTAGGGTGTTTTCTATCCATATGTAATAAGTATATGCATATTCTAGTTACTGGGTAGGAGTGGTAACCAGATTAAATCGGGTACGTTTTTTATCCAGCCGTGAAAATACTGCCCCTAGCCATAACAGGTTAAGAAAGACTCACATAAGCACAGGTAGAAATTGGGTACAATGCTTACCCATAGTGTTAATGACCATAAGGATAACCCCTGATAAAGATGGATTATCCCCATTTGAGAAGGTGTTTGGAAGGCCTTATAGAATGCCAGAACTAGGAGGACCGGAACAAGGTGATGTAGAAGCAGAAAATACTATAACAGAACACATGAGAAAGTTGTTTAGTAACCACACCTGTATGTCAAAGATTTTATGCCCAACAGGAGAACTACAGAAGGAGGTAACACACAAGATTCGGCCAGAAGACTGGGTCTGGGTCCAATCCCTAAAGAAAAAGGACTGGAAGCAGCCACGATGGGAGGGGCCATACCAAGTACTTCTGGTGACAGCCTTCGCGGTGAGAATAGCTGAAAGAGCTACCTGGGTTCATATCACACATTGTAAGA
The DNA here is from genome assembly GCF_965601325.2 of Salmo salar. Lineage (NCBI taxonomy): Eukaryota > Metazoa > Chordata > Actinopteri > Salmoniformes > Salmonidae > Salmo > Salmo salar. The sequence goes on along the minus strand of NC_138309.1, from coordinate 73,648,145 downwards.
GGGTAAGACACACTGACACTGTCGAACAATCACAGAGTTAGGAGAAGAACCGAATACCAATAAGGTTCGGGGGTTACCTCTCTAACGAAGATTCCCTAACCCGCCCGATCCTCACTGTGTATGTTCATAGAAGTGAAAGTATGGGTTGGCCTCTAGCCAATGATATGTTCTCCGGGAGGGGGTGCGGCTTTACAGAGGTACTGGTCGGTCTGAGCTGTCTGATTGTGGGAGCCATATTCCTAATACACCATGCACCACTCGAGAAGTAAGAAGGTGGTAACTTAACCCATAGTGTAGAAAAGGAGGATTTTGTATTACCTAAGTTCAAAAGGTCACTCAATCTGGATAAAAAGGAAGTGAGAGTAGAGTTAGGGAAGGATGTCTCAATAGAGTTCTATGTAGACCAAATGGGGTCCCTAACCTCCTGGCAGTCTAGGACTCTGACTTCATGGGGAAGATATCTGTGCAAACCCCCGTGTAACTCATGGAATCAGGTCATAGCTCACACAGAAAGAGAGGGCTATGTCAATCCACACACCCAATATAGAAACAGATGGAGCATCGTAAAGGTCAGGGTTTTTGACCGTAATCCGGAACGAGGGAAGTATTGCATAAAGGTACGAATAGCCATTAAAAGTGTAAAGAAAGAGGATTTAGGGTTATGGTATGTTGGATTTGACCAGACTTCGGGTTGACACTATGGTACCATTCAGAGTAGCAAAGCTTGAGGTAGGAGATGGTTCCATGACTAGCCAGAATACAAGCACAACCCCTGAGGACATTGACGTCCCCCATGGTGCTGTCCAGAGTCAAGGACCTGTAAGGATAATTTAGACGAAAAATCTTAAGGAAGTGATTGAGGTGGAAACTGGGTTTGGGGATTCCAACCTATGGTTGGAATGGATTCAGTATACAGCTAGATCAGTAGCCAAAGAAGAATGTTATGCCTGTGCCACAGCCAAACCTCAGTTGACAACCATCCACTTTCCACTCGATGGAATTAATTTATCCAGGTGAATGGCCTGTATGGTAAAGCTGTTCATGATAGCAGGGAAGCCAGACAATAACAGTAACTGATCTGCATTATCTGTATCCCCATGTGCCCATTAGATCCAGACTTCCCCTTTCACTGTCACAGGAGGAGACTATTATTGTATGACTCGACACAAGACACACGGACGGGACGTAGGGGAAGTAAGAACATGCAATAGGACAGAGAATGTTACAACTGACGAGACAATGAGGGACCTGACTGGGTGGTTGAGTTCCAAGGACTTTAGTAAGATAAAAAGGCCTAGAGTGGATGTCTGGTGGTTGTGTGGAGGTATGAAGCTGTGGCCTAACCTGCCTGCAAATTGGACCGGTATTTGTGCATTGGTACAGTTAGGCATGCCCTTCACCCTTATACAACACAAAGACCTAGTGCCAGGTAAAAGAGAGAGGAGGAGTGCTCCGTCAGGGTCCTTCAACGATAGAATTTACATTGATAGCATTGGGGTTCCAAGGGGGGTGCCTGATGAGTTCAAAGCTAGGAATCAGATATGGGCTGGATTGGAATCAAGTCTTTTTTGGTGGTCAACTATCAATAAGAATGTAGACTGGATAAATTACATCTATTATAACCAGCAGCGTTTCATCAACTATACCAGAGATGTGATTCAAGGGTTAGCAGAACACACAGCTGTGACTACTTTGATGGTATTACAGAATAGAATAGCTTTGGATATGCTTCTGGCTGAGAAGGGTGGTGTGTGTGTGATATTCGGGCCTGAGTGCTGTACTTTCATCCCCGATAACACAGCTCCAAATGGATCAGTGACCAAGGCCCTGGCCGGTCTAAATAATTTAGCTCAAGAGTTAGCAGAAAACTCCGGGGTGGACACTGCACTCACGGGGTGGTTCAAGAGTACCTTTGAAAAATTGAAAAATGTTGTAATCACTGTGGTGTGGGCTGCTTTCACCTGTATGAGTGTGTTCGTATTGTGTGGTTGTTGTTTAGTCCCTTGTGCGAGAGGTCTCATTTCTAGGGTTCTGGAGAGATCGATAACGGAGCAGATGGTGAGATACGGACCGATTCCAAGTTCAGACCAATGGGACGACAAATACCTACTGCCGAGCCTAGTGGAGGATTCATTCAATTATGAGGAACCCATGTTAGATGAGACCATCTTTAGTGTTTAGGAAGACTGTTTCTCTAAATGAAAGTCATAGCGAAAATCCTAATCCGAAGAGTTATGACTGGATATAGGCCTAGAACAGTCATTGATAAGTATGTGATGAAAGTACATGTATTTGTTTTCTTTTATCTAGTTTGATTTTGTGTGACATTTCTGAATCCAATAAAAATAGATGTGTTATAGTGTATGTGAAATATTTAGCCAATAGGGTGGATTGTAATGGAAATTCTATGATTAAAGGCTTGACTAAATGATTTCACCCTGAAAATGTATAACCGAGTGATTATAAGATGAATGTACTAATGTGTGTGTGTAGGAAAAGTTTAAGCTTAATGATTTAGCAATGTAAGCAAGACATTCAAGGAAAAGGAGAACTGTTAACAGACAGCAGACAACTTGTGACTACTGTGAAACTGATAAACAGGAAGGTCTCCCCACCCAGGGAGTAGATTATGTAACATGGGGCAAGATATGATTAGCAATGTATGTGATGGAGAAGACTTGTAAATAAGCATTGACAGTGTTAAAGAAGAGGAGGGGCATTTGTAAGGGGTATGACATATGGTATGACCAAATGTTAGGTATAAAAGGCTGTGTACATTGTATGATATGGAGAGCTCTCTGAAAAAAGAACTAACCTTTTGCAGACTTCTGGGATTTTGTCAAATTCGTCTATTAACCAGGGCCTTACAACCCCCGGGGAATTGGTCAAAGCATATAGTGAGTTTTAAGTTAATAACATTGGGATGAAAATTCTCGTGACAGGTAATTGTTTGGGCTATTTATAGATGGGCTATGTACAGGTGCAGTGATCTGTGAGCTGCTCTGACAGCTGGTGCTTAAAGCTGGTGAGGGAGATAAGTGTTTCCAGTTTGAGATTTTTGTAGTTCGTTCCAGTCATTGGCAGCAGAGAACTGGAAGGAGAGGCGGCCAAAGGAGGAATTGGCCCTGGGGGTGACCAGTGAAATACACCTGCTGGAGCGCGTGCTACGGGTGGGTGCTGCTATGGTGACCAGCGAGCTGAGATAAGGCGGGACTTTACCTAGCGCGGTCTTGTAGATGACCTGGAACCAGTGGGTTTGGCGACGAGTATGAAGCGAGGGCCAGCCAACGAGAGCGTACAGGTCGCAGTGGTGGGTAGTATATGGGGCTTTGGTGACAAAACGGATGGCACTGTGATAGACTGCATCCAATTTGTTGAGTAGGGTGTTGGAGGCTATTTTGTAAATGACATCACCGAAGTCGAGGATCGGTAGGATGGTCAGTTTAATGAGGGTATGTTTGGCAACATGAGTGAAGGATGCTTTGTTGCGAAATAGGAAGCCAATTCTAGATTTAACTTTGTATTTCACTGTTTAGAGGTATTCAAGTTCATTGTGCATTTGTTGCCCTGTACTGAAGATGATGGTGCTATGCTTTGTAGTACATGTGCGGCAGCACCCCTTAGATCTAAAATTAGAGTCATGTTGTATTGCGCTGTATGGTCCTGTATAACATTGTCATCATAGTCATGTTCTAGCCATGCATATTGTTTATAAGAGATGTGAATTGGAGATTATATTCTGTCATTCACTATTTATCTTTATTTCTCTCTTGCAGACCACACACACACTTTGGTTGAAGCATGTTGCCAGACCACTAAGTGCCTTCGCCCATCCATACTACATACACTGTGCAGTGCTGTTCCGTGCCTGTGCATCTTCAGCGTTATTAAACCACCTCAACTGGAATCCTACCTGTCTGTCATCTGTGCCCTTACCAGCACATGGGAGCGAACACATGAAGTAAAACCTAACCTAAAGAATATACAGTTCATCAAGTCCTCACTTACACCTGGTTAGCATAACAGCTTAACTAAACTCGAAATCGATCAGACTTGACTTACCAGTGATGAAATGAATGTAGCAGACCCGTTATTGACAGCTGTCTGGGTTCAGGTCTTGACGGGCAAATAGGTTTCTTTGCTTTTCTGACAATTCTTGAGTCTTATCTTGGTTTCACCAACGGTGTTTCATGATTGCGGGGAATCTGTAAACATATTTTTTCCCCGTTGTCTGTCCTGCCTTGTTAGAGCAGCCAAATACTTTACAGAAAGTTACCGTGGTGACGAATCAACTCGTTTTAGGCACTGTTATCATGCTGTTTGGGGTAGCCACTCGGCTGTTATTGTCAGAAGAATTAATGCGGGGGTCTTCCAACATGGCTGCCAGGAGGCGTCGTACGTCAACTGCAAGCCCTCTAAAGTCACTCTAGTAGCTAAAGATCCTAAAAGCACATTATCAGGGTGGTGTGTGGGGAGGGGAAGGGGAGCCTGGGAGGAGGCTGCTACCACAGATAGAACAATGAGACAGATGTTTCACTTGATGTATAAATCTAAAACACCCTGTTGGCATTTCCACTCACCCCAGATATGGTGATGAGAGAAAGCTCAGTGCCAAGCAGTGTGAGAAGATGGAGCGAGATGGCATTTGCCCGACATTCTGCACATTTTATCATCATGGAACATTTGAATTTCGTTATTGCACATGCGCACATAGTAGGCATTCCTTAACGGAAAAAAGCTAATACATGCTCGAACGCGCCAATAGGATCTTGCTAACTCGTGCATGGCTCTGCCCACTTCCTTGCTTGTTCTGCCCACTATGATGTATTTGCTCCGCTGTGCTCTATCTTCAGATAATTATAAAACATATTTTTTTCCACTAACCTCATTGTTCTATCTGTGGTGGTACCAAAGATTTTTATAACTAAAAGACAATTTATAACTGGGCTCATCTGCATATATCCGTTAGGGAACGCCTACTCTGTGAAATGTGCGCAATAACTCAATTCACCTTTGCACTCCTGAACAACGTGATTTTTTTAAACTTGCAAAAGGTAAAGTCTACAAACTTTAGTCCACTCTGTACATAACATATTTTAGTTTTGGGAACAGAAAACTATTGACATCAAATGTTTGATCGATGAGAGAATTTGCAGAATGTCAACCAAAATCCATTTCGTCCCATAATTTTTTGGCGGTAGCGGTACTGTACAACATACCGGAAGTACGACATAGCGGAAGTACCGCTAGGCACTCATCCAGTGAAGGTTGCCAGTTCGGGTGAAGAGGGCAGAGCACGTGGATAGGAGGAGAGAGGTGAGAATATGACTGTAGCAAGCTAGCTAACTAAATATAGTTTTATTCAACAGTCACTTTTATTGCTTTGTTTTTATCTACTGATAAGCTGTAGATAGCTGAGCTGATTTATCTATAAATTAGCTTCGATGCAACCGTGAGGGTTTTTACATTGTGCTGGACTGTAAAAACCATTGGTTGCATCGAGGTTAGCTACTGTGTCTGTCTACAACGTTAGCTAGTTAAAGTTAACTATAGCTAGCTAGCATTTTATCGATAAGTCCATTTCAAGTTGTCATAATGACAGGCATGAAAATAATAATGTAGCTAGCTGTCTATGCTATGGTTATTATTAGCCATAAAAGCAACATGGTCGCTTAGGCAGGCCTGCCAGTCAATGTCCTTGCCATAGACGTTTTAAACCGTCTCAGCCTCTAATCAAACTAGGTACGTCTTTTAGCTAGCTCCTACTACAGTATTTCAATCTGCACTGTTAAATTGTAGATTGGTGTAGAAGTCTTTCTATGGACATCTGGCAGATTAATTTTATAGCAATGGCTTCCTCTATGTGCACAGTCATTGACGATCAGGAAGTGACAGCTCTGACCTTGATGGTATAGTTAAGGCGTGTCAAAGCCATACCATAGATTATCTCAGCTGACGTGCAGTGTTAGCTTGTTAGCAACCATAGGAAATATCATACATAATGTAGCCATGAGAGAGACATCTCAATTTAATTATTATTAGCTAACATAAACTGGTTTAGCTGGACATGATGAAGATGGGGATTACTGTGTTTTAACTCCTCATGATTCAAATAAGTGCGTCTGTATATTTGGTATAGGGGTCCTGGTTCTCTAAAGCCTCTAATCCCTGAGCCGACTAGGTGAAAAATGTGTAGATGTGCCCTTGAGCAAGGCACTTACAAAAAAAAAAAAAGTTTTACCTATATTTAACTTGTAAGTCGCTTTGCATAAGAATGTCTGCTAAATGAGTAAAATGTAAACATTTCTTATGTGTGCTATACTTGTGACACTGGATGTGTGTGTTGGGGTGTAGAACTGTTTCTGATGGGTGTGTGTGTTCTCTCTTGCCAACCACAAGGAAACGGCGGGAGAAATGTATGTATAGTTTCCTGGTTCTGACTTGGCTACGCCCCCCCTCAGAGGCAGATTAAAGAAACATAATTTTCAGTTGATGCAGTGAGTTTCTTAGCCTTGCCCCAGATCTGTTTGTGCTGTACGGACTTTGATGCTGTGACTATCAGTTTCTCAAGTTTAGTTATTTGTGTGTGTGTGTGTGTGTGTTTTGTCTCCAGTGTGAGAGGTCTAGTGTTGAGGGAGAGAGGAGAAGGGATAGGGAGGTCTGCCTGCATGTCTGTGTGTGATCATTTCTTGTGTTGGTTGGTAGCAGAAGTATTTCTGTGTCCGTTTGTGGCTTTGATTGTAACTTCCTGCCTGAAGCAACCTGTGCTTGACACAGCTAAACTGTATTTGCACAACAAATATTCCTTGGCCTGATACGCATCACTGGTTCAGTGAATGACTGATCTGTTTTGTGTCTACAGTACAGCCCCATTCTCCATGAAGGGTTTATTCATTCCCTCCACCTTAAAGTGTTAAACATGATGGAAATTCTATATTGCCTATTACTTACACCAATCCAATGATTTTAAACCATGAGGGGGAGTGAAGAGGTGCAGACTAGAAGTCTTCATGGATCCACCTGTACTCGAATACCCAGACCCAATCCGGGACTCAAGCGGGTCTGGATCCAGAATTCTAAAGAATGTTGTGGTTCTGGGTTGGATCTGATATGATTGTCACACATCTCGGGTATATGTCGTTTTAGCTGACTTGTCCGGAAGGGCCTTTACAGATCAGAGAGAGAGAGAGAGATTTATGCAATTGCTTTTCACGAGAGTGGAGCATAGTAGCTTGTTGTTGGCCAATCATGAGTTATCATATTGGAATTAAAAGGAGAAGAATAGGCTACAATGACCAAGAGCCAACAGGCAGGCTACTTAATATTCAGAATGGAGTTCTTGTTATTTGTACCCGTATGGATCAGAAAGCGCAGGCACTGCAGCCTCAGCTAGCCTAGCTTGCCTACGTTAGCTACCGTAACTAACTTCTCCCGGTTTGATGCAGTCAAGATGGGTACTACATAATCATATTTGATGATAAATAACCTAGCTATGGCAGCTATTAGTTTACTATAGCACGAGTTGGCTTGTTGGTTGCTGTCTTTTGTCTCTCGCTTGTATGGCACGTCTCACGCTTTATCAGCTCCGGTTAACAAAGTAGTTTATAAAATTACTTTTCTGCAGCTTCCCTCACTCTGATCGGGTCTGGATCCAACCGGGCCTCGTTGTCCTCAGGTTCCTTTGGGTCTTTTTATATTTTATGATTTTTATTTATGCATATTGGGTCCGGGTGAGAAAGCCCCGGGTTCTTATTGGAACGGCTCCAACTTTCTTTTTGGACCCGTGGACACCTCTAATGCAAACTTCAGGGAGAAGGGAGAGGAACGGAATGAGGATATAAGCTCAAAAATGACTTTAGACTAACCTTCCCTGTTTCTTTCAACTCCCTTCTCACCCTCTGTCTTCTACCTCCCTCTCATTGCTTCTCTCTCCTCCAGATTTACCATGGCAGCAACTATTAATCAAGTGAGGTCGTCGCTTTCCAAAATGGTGAGCATCTCTCTAATACGCGCACACAATATTGGCCTCAGACCCCAACAAACACATAATTTCTCAATTTTCTCTCCCCCACTTTCTTTTGTGTGTGTAGTTTAAGAGTGAGCGGTACAGCCCCTTCACTCTGCAGTCAGACGGAGAGAGCCACGTGGAGGTGAAGCTGTCTGATGACATAGATGTCCACGCCCCCTCTGAGCAGGCAGGCCAACCAGGGGGCTCGCCCTCCTACAGGCCCCGCCCCAAGCGGAACTACCACAACGTGTGTTACCTGGCCCTTGGAATCCTCTTTATCTTCATCATCGGTGCATAGTCTTCTTCACTCTCTCATGTCTTTGTCACACTTGCCCTCGCTCCCTTGGCGAATTCGTCTGGCATTGCCCGGTGCCCAGGGTGGGCGGAGTTTGCGTGTTTTAGACCATTCCATTGGTCCTAAAGTAAAATCTTCACCCACCCAGGGAACTGGGTGATGCAAAACAAACCTTTTCTCTCTCTTTAACCAATCCCTGCCTTGTCTCTGTTTCAGGTTATCTGATTGGCTATGTGAGCCACCGTTCTCCTCTCCAGGAGCCAATCCCTTGTGATCCTGAGCAGGAAGAGGGCGTGGCTAAGGAGGCTGTAGTAGAATACTCTCTATCCTGGACCAACATCATCGGCCTGCTGGCACAGAGACTGACTCCTGATGCCTTCAACAGCAGACTGAGGTACACACACCTGAAAAGACTGACTAAACTGTCCTGTCTGTCTCTCTCTTTGTCTGTTTCTTTCTGTGGGTTTCTCTGTCTCTCTCTGACTTTCTCTGTCTGTCTCTCTGTCTCTGTGCAGTGGTGTTGAACAGACAGATCACACAGCAGGGAGCCCTGGAGACAACATTCTGGGAAATCATGTGTTGGACAGCTTTAAGAGTCTGGAGATGGAGCCCTGGACTGACATGCACTATGTCCAACTACAGACGCCCAACAGGTACACACACATACTCTGTCTCGTACACACACACGCAAAATTCCACTTTGCTTCTAACGGTCTCCCCTCCAATCCCCTTTCCCCACAGTGAGAAGCCAAACCGTGTACTGATTGGCCAAGATGAGGTGTGCCAACCTAAGGGCTACCTGGCCTATAGCGCCACAGGAAAAGCTAAGGTCAGCCAATCAATGTCCACATTGACTGATGATCTTTTGGCCCAATATAATCTAAGGTTAAATGCTTGGAAAGGGACATGTTGTAACTAGAGGTCGACCGATTATTGGAGGACCAAAAAAAGCCGATACCGATCAATTGGCCATTTTTTTGGTTTATTTATTTATTTATTTTTTTAAATATATATTTATATTTTTAACTTTTTTTTGTAATTATAATTTATTTGTAATAATGGCAATTACAACGATACTGAATGAACACTTATTTTAACTTAATATAATACATCAATAAAATCAATTTAGCCTCAAATAAATAATGAAACATGTTCAATTTGGTTTAAATAATGCAAAAACAAAGTGTTGGAGAAGAAAGTAAAAGTGCAATATGTGTCATGTAAAAAAGCTAACGTTTAAGTTCCTTGCTCAGAACATGAGAACATATGAAAGCTGGTGGTTCCTTTTAACATGAGTCTTCAATATTCCCAGGTAAGAAGTTTTAGGTTGTAGTTATTATAGGAATTATAGGACTATTTTTCTCTATACCATTTGTATTTCATATACCTTTGACTATTGGATGTTCTTATAGGCACTTTAGTATTGCCAGTGTAACAGTATAGCTTCCGTCCCTCTCCTCGCCCCTACCTGGGCTCGAACCAGGAACACATCGACAACAGCCACCCTCGAAGCAGCGTTACCCATGCAAAGCAAGGGGAACAACTACTCCAAGTCTCAGAGCGAGTGACGTTTGAAACGCTATTAGCGTGCACCCCGCTAACTAGCTAGCCATTTCACATCGGTTACACCAGCCTAATCTCGGGAGTTGATAGGCTTGAAGTCATAAACAGCACAATGCTTGAAGCATTGCGAAGAGCTGCTGGTGCCTACCATCGCTCAGTCAGACTGCTCTATCAAATCATAGACTTAATTATAACGTAATAACACACAGAAATACGAGCCTCTGGTCATTAAAATGGTAGAATCCGGAAACTATCATTTCGAAAACAAAACGTTTATTCTTTCAGTGGAATACGGAATCGTTCCGTATTTTATCTAACGGATGGCATCCCTAAGTCTAAATATTGCTGTTACATTGTACAACCTTCAATGTTATGTCATAATTAATTACGGCCTTTGTTAGGAATAAATGGACTTCACACGGTTCGCAATGAGCCAGGCGGCCCAAACTGCTGCATATACCCTGACTGCTTGCACGGAAAGCAAGAGAAGTGACACAATTTTCCTAGTTATAAGAAATTCATGTTAGCCGGCAATATTAACTAAATATGCGGGTTTAAAAATATATACTTGTGTATTGATTTTAAGAAAGGCATTGATGTTTATGGTTAGGTGAACCCGTTTGGCGAAGTAGGCTATGATTCAATGATAAATGAACAGGCACTGCATCGATTATATGCAACGCAGGACACGCTAGATAAACTAGTAATATCATCAACCATGTGTAGTTAACTAGTGATTATGTTAAGATTGAGTGTTTTTTATAAGATAAGTTTAATGCCAGCTAGCAACTTACCTTGGCTTCTTGCTGCCCTCGCGTAACAGGTAGTCAGCCTGCCACGCAGGCTCCTCGTGGAGTGCAATGTAAGGCAGGTGGTTAGAGCGTTGGACTAGTAACCGGAAGGTGCAAAAACGAATCCCCGAGCTGACAAGGTAAAAATCTGTCGTTCTGCCCCTGAACAAGGCAGTTAGCCCACTGTTCCTAGGCCGTCATTGAAAATAAGAATGTGTCTTTAACTGACTTGCCTAGTTAAATAAAAAAACAAAAATGGCAAATCGGTGTCCAAAAATACCGATTATCGGTTGTTATGAAAACTTGAAATCGGCCCTAATTAATCGTCCATTCCGATTAATCGGTCGACCTCTAGTTGTAACATATTTTCTGCCACTTAATGTTTGCAATCACAGTTGTTGCCTGAATCTCACAAGGGGGAATTGTTTTGTGTGTCTGCAGGGCAAGGCAGTGTATGGTAACTATGGGAGTCAGGAGGACTTGGCACTGCTACAGACTCTGAAGGTTGAGCTGAACGGCACCGTGATTCTACTGAGAGCTTCAGGACAGATCAGCCTGGCACAGCAGGTATTGTGTGTGTGTGTGTGTGTGTGTGTGTGTGTGTGTGTGTGCGCGTGCGAGCGAGCGATACAATATGTAACAGTGGATTTTGGTGTTCTTACCTGCGTTTGTGTTTCAGGTGGCTAATGTAGCTGCATTGGGAGTATCTGCTGTGTTGATTTACCCTGAACACAAGAATCAAACTACTGAACTATATGGACATGTGAGCACACACACACACACACACACCACTCCAGGGTGAATCTTATTTAGTGATGATTACTGAGCCTGATCCAGAGGTGCTGCTTCAACTGCAGCCCTTTAGTTCTGATGTCGTAGCTCTGATTGTGTGACTTTCTCCTGTAGGTCCATCTAGGTTCTGGAGACCCCTATACTCCAGGGTTCCCCTCCTTCAACCACACCCAGTTCCCTCCCACCCAGTCCTCTGGTCTGCCCAATGTACTGGCCCAAAGCATTACTGTTCAGGCTGCTGTCAAGATACTAAAGTAAGATCTCTCTCTCACTCTCTCACACACACACACACACACGTGCACACTTACGCCTAACTGTGTGTCTGTCTCTCCCCAGACGTATAGGTGGGCCTGATTGTCCTCCCAGTTTTAAAGGAAATCTGGACAATGTGAAGTGCACCCTGGGAGGGGCCAGTAGTGAGGATGTCACAGTGGAGGTGAACAACATGCTGCAGGACACCGAGATCCACAACGTCTTTGGAGTCATCAAGGGCTTCATTGAGCCAGGTACGTGTGTGACCCCAGCAGGAATGGAGCCTAGGACCCTGGCGTGGCTAACACCATGCTCTTTCCAACTGAGGCACACAGTCTTTGAGTGGTCTATCTATGAACGCTACAGTTTTAGGAGCAATGTTTCATCTCTATGCACAGTGTTTGTACTAGTGACAGGGTTTTGTGTTTATTTTCTTGTGTGTAGATCGGTACGTGGTACTGGGGGCTCAGAGGGATGCGTGGGGTCCAGGCTACGCTAAAGCCACTGTCGGGACCACACTGCTGCTGGAGCTGGCTAGAGCTGTGTCTGAGATGGTGCACATAGGTAACACACACCAATGCATTAACCTCTCTGGGACATGTGGCGTCGCACCCGCGGTACACACTATTCAACAGCCAGTGAAATAGCAGGGCGGCAAATTCAAAACAACAAAAATCTCATCATTCAAATTTCTCAAACACACAACTATTATATCCCATTTTAAAGTTAATCTTCTCATTAATCCAACCACATTGTCCGATTTCAAAAGGCTTTACGGCGAAAGCATAACATTAGATTATGTTAGGACAGCACCTAAACAAGAAAAACCACACAGCCATTTTACAAACAAGGAGAGGCGTCACAAAAACCAGAAATACAGCTAAAATGAATCACTAACCTTTGATCTTCATCAGATGACACTCCTTGCTTGGAAAATGGCTGTGGTTTTTCTTGTTTAGGCGCTGTCCTAACATAATCTAATGTTATGCTTTCGCCGTAAAGCCTTTTGAAATCGGACAATGTGGTTGGATTAACGAGAAGTGTATCTTTAAAATGGGATATAATAGTTGTATGTTTGAATGATGTTACGCTAGCGTCCCACATAACCTCTCTGGGGTAACACACACACACACACACCAATGCATTAACACACACACCAATACACACACACACACACACCAATACACACACACCAATGCATTAACACACACACACACACACCAATGCATTAACACACACACCAATGCATTAACACACACACACACACACCAATGCATTAACACACACACACATTCTGACATCTGTGTGTAGATGGTTTCCGTCCCAGGAGGAGTCTGGTGTTTGCCAGTTGGAGTGCAGGAGAGTACGGCAGTGTTGGAGCTACAGAATGGCTGGAGGTGAGCCCTGCACACATGCACTATGGGTGGAAAGTTCCTCATCAGGACAAGGCAGTGTTTCAGCTAACGGCATTTGATGAGAAAAATATGTCGCTGGACGGCACTGATTGGACCAGCCTCTAAAGTAGCAGTGTGTGATATTTAACGTGGTGTGTTCCTCTCCAGGGTTACCTCTCCTCTCTGGACAGAAGAGCTATCACCTACATCAGCCTGGACGGAGTAGTCACAGGTGAGTGTGTACACACACACACCACCAAAATACTTCATAAAGTATATTTTTAATATACGTGTGTGGATGTGATCCTCAGGAAATTATGCCGTCAACGCGTCTGCCAGCCCCTTGCTCTACAGCCTTCTGGAAAGAACCATGAAGGAGGTGAAGAATCCCATTGGTTTTGGAGAGTCTGGGAAGTCTCTGTATGATCAGGTGTCTGGAGTCAACTTTGAGAGGGCAGTGTGAGTACAACTCGCATATCACTCCAATGATATATCACACCAAACATGTGTACAGTAGGTCTAATGTGTGGTGTGTGTGATATCAGGTTTAAGCCCATGCAGATGGAAGACTCTGCATATCCGTTCCTGGCCTTCTCTGGAATCCCCTCTCTCTCCTTCCGCTTCGTCTCTCAGGAGGTGAGACACACACTGTCAGGTTTGGATGTTTACAGATGGTTCTCAAACCATCTGTAATACAGGGGTGGGTAACCTAGATAGATGTAACATTGTCTGTCTCCATGTGTGTCTATGTTGTAGGTCTACCCTCACTACGGCACCTCTTTTGACAACAAGGAATACCTTGGTTTCACCACCGCCCATCACCTTGGTTCCATAGCCACTGGGGCGGGATTGGTCGCAGGTCAGCTGGCGTTACGACTGGTCCACGATCACGTGCTGTGTCTGGACGTGCAACGCTACAGGAAGGTTCTCACCCAATCGGTGGTCAACATCATCCAGCGCCTCAAACAAGTCACCCGGGTTTGTTTCCATGGTTGATTTTGTTGACATTGTAGTTGTTTTTGCGCACAGCCCTAATTATGTTGTTGTGTTACAGGATGGTTCTGCCGAGGGTCTGTCAGCTCGTTGGCTCATCATGGCCTTAGGGTCCTACAGTAGAGCTGCTACTGACCTCAACACTGAGCTACTCAACACCGACCTCACTGACACACTGGCCTGCCACAACATCAACGACCGCATCATGAGGGTGAGACACACAAACCCGTGTCATCTAAACCGATCAAGGCCATACGGCTCCCGTTTTATAGTGAACACAAGTCAATCAGTAGTGGTTCTGTCTTGATTCATAAACTAACATTGGATTCTCCTCTCTCTGCCCAGGTGGAACACAACCTCCTGTCTCCGTATGTCTCCCCCAAGGAGGTTCCGTTCCGCCACCTGCTGTTTGGCCGTGGTTCCCACACCCTGGCAGCCCTGTTGGAGGGGGAGGACAGGGAGGCGCTGCGGACCCAGCTGGCCCTGGCCACCTGGACGCTACAGGGTTGTGCCAACGCTCTCTCTGGAGACGTCTGGGACAGAGACAACCAGATCTAACGCGGTCTAAGTGTGTGTGTGTGTGTGTGTGTGTGTGTGTCAGGGGGTTCAGCCTCATCCTTGTTCACTTTAAAACCCAGGATTAGATAATGAGGGATTTGTCGGGGGATTATGTCATAACGGAGACCAGGAAGTACTGTTTTCAAGTTGATCCTTCCAGTGTCAGTCACTGGGTTGTCACTATTATCACAGCCACAAAGTCAATTGTCCTGCATAATGTTAGCAGTGTGGTTAGGTTTAAAATCAGATGTTAAGAAGACAAATTATAGAAATAGGTGGGGTTTAGCCGTAATTACGGCCATGTGACTGTAGTAACGAGTGATGACCCAGTCACTGGACTTCCTGAAGAATGTTGAGATTGGTGACATCACTGTCTGATCCCTCTTCATCTCACCCCCCCCCCCCCCCCCCCCCCCCCCAAAACTAAAGCCTTGTTCACTACCACAGAGACGACCTCTAACCCCTTGGAGCCTATTTATATTTTATTTATCAGTGGCAGAGACCACTATAAATGTTATCAGTTTAAAGATATTGTTTATATTTATGACGTTATCGGAAGCAGTGCCTTCCAGATGTATGGCAGTTTCATGTCGTTAGTTTGGGTTAAGAGTTTATTTATTTATTTATCAGTGCCAGTGCTCACTATAAATGTTTAAATGTCGTTTCATTTTTTATAAAAGTTATCGGGAGCTGTGCCTTCCAGACTTATGACGGGTAGGCGTTTGTTTGGCTTTTGATGAATTTATCGTTTAATTTGATAAAGTTATCGGAAGCAGTGCCTTCCATACTTATGACGGTTATACTGTCTCCTACTACGGCAGCATCTGCTGAAGCAACAGAGTCACGTAAACACAGTCTGACCACCATGACAGTTGGTTTAAATGTTCAGTTTGCCTTGCCGTTTAATATTGAGACCGACACGGAACCGCTTTAATACGGATGAAACATTCTGAAAACTGTCCAGATGGTCAGACTTTCTCTGTATACACAACTCTGTTAACAGAAATACACCACCTGCTGCTACCACGCTACTATGGAAACAGAAACCCGCAGCAACAGGGCATCACCACGGAAACGTTGGGTACCCGACAGCGGCGGTTGTCATGACTGTCACATTTTGATTGGCTGAAATGCATGCACTTAAATTCAGAGTGTTGAATTTGGCATGTTTATAAATGTCTAGCTGCTTGGGCCACATCTGAGATGTCTCCCTGTTTTATATATGGCCTTAAGACTGGTTGAAAGTAGTGAACTGAATAGGGTGTCATTTGAGATGCAACATGAAGGAAAACAGGCTGAAATCTCAGCTCTCAGAGATGAACTTGTTAAAGGAGCTTTATGTAGGTTATATAGAGCTTTATATCCTGAAATAATATCACTCAGACAGCGAAAGAGCTTTATGTAGGTTATATAGAGCTTTATATCCTGAAATAATATCACTCAGACAGCGAAAGAGCCATTTCTGTTAACCAGTCTTATTTTGGAGCGGTTTATATTTCTGATCTCAACCATTATCGGGGGCAGTGTCTTCCATAATGACAAGCATTGATGGTAGTTTTTGCCTACCAGTGTGTGTTTTGTATGTATCGGGGGCAGTGACTCCCATATTTCACTGAAGGGTGGAGTAACTTATCGGGAACAGTGTTTCCCAGAGTTTTATAACTCTTTTTCTTTGTGTTCAGTCTTTCTGTGTGTGACCTGCTACTGCTCTTGTTCCCCTCTGAACTACTTGTAATGGATAGGGCCCACCTACCAGTGGAGGTTGCTGAGGGGGGCCGGCTCATAATAATGGAGCGAATGGAATGGCATCAAACGCATAGAAACCATGAGCCCGTCCTCCCCAATTAAAGTCCCACCAACCTCCTGTGCGTCCTACGGCATGTTACTGTATTTTCCCTTAGAAATGCAAATCCCTACGACAGGTATTCCCATTCAGGCCAACAGGATTCTATTCCTGTGTATTTTCCCATGCAGTGAATTATCAGACAAACTCCTGTTGTAGCCGTCCACTAAATATTATTCTTCTTTAGATTATTGATCACACTGTCAATCAGGTAACTAGTAACATTTGTGTTAGACTTGTCAGTGCTAGTCTGAACTCATACATGTTCGTCTGACTTCTACTACTCACTTGGTGTGTGTTACAATGCTGTAGAGGACAGAGTATGGGTGCTTTTAGACGTTTTGGTACTATTGAGTTATATTTTCCTGTTGTGCTTCAATAAACCTTTTGGCTTAGCATACGGGACTGTGTGTGTGTGTGTTTATTGATCATTAATTGTGGTTGTTAGCTAACTATCAAATCATGACTAGCCTAGCTGCTTTTAGCAACGCTAGTATTTACACACTGTTGCTGGGAATTGGCAACAAACAAAATTATATTTCAACTTAATCTGTCGATTGTGTGTGGGCTTGGTCCTTATGCAGTGGGGAATTTGAGAAAACATCTAATGGAACATAAAACTGAATTTCTAAACCTGGGTCTGTTGTAAACCCATGCAGTTCTTTTCTGTTTACCTTGTCAAAATAAAAATCCCTCACAAATTCTTGCTTTTTTTTTTTATGCAGATATGGCGCACGTTTGATTTTATTTTTACAGGGACAGTGCACATTAATCAACGTTTCATTAAATGTGCCGGTTTTAGTCAGCCGGCTAATTTTCAACCGCAGTCAGGTTGTTTAAAACAATTACAATATAGACAATCATTGAACAGTGAGCACACGCAGAGCAACATAGGACAAGCAAGACGTAGCATACAGACAGAGCAACATAGGACAAGCAAGTCGTAGCATACAGACAGAGCAACATAGGACAAGCAAGACGTAGCATACAGACAGAGCAACATAGGACAAGCAAGATGTAGCATACAGACAGAGCAACATAGGACAAGCAAGATGTAGCATACAGACAGAGCAACATAGAACAAAAAGCAACAAGACAAAATCCATAAAAGCAAAGTGTTTCCACACCTCACAAGCTACAGACATGGAAAGCGGCAATACACAGCTAGGGATTATGTTCACAAATCTGATTGACCTTTAGCCATGTCTTCATGCATTTTGTGAAATTGTGATATGTGGTGCAGTTATGTGTGTCTGATGGCAGTGTATTCCAGACATGGGAAGCTCTCACAGAAAGCAGATTTACTAAAGGTGCTTTTCCTTAGGGGAACTATACAGTCACCTCTCATGACAGACCTTGTGGATCTACTGCCATATGTTTGGGTTTTCTGTTTAACAAAAGTACTGAGTGGAGGGGGAGCCAGGCCATTTAGGATCTTGAATACAAGACATGCGGTGTATTGCACAAGATTTTCCCAACTCAGGAGCTCATGCTTTCTGAGGATGTAACAGTGATGATCCTATCAACCACTTTGAGAGCCTGTTTGTAGACAGACTGAATAGGTTTTAATGTTGTACAGCAAGCTTGGGCCCAACTAGTCAAGCAGTATGTTAAGTGGGGGAGTATCATAGATTTGAAGTACAGTTTTGATATCTCTAGTCTGTAGTTTTGCTATCTCTGCAGGACTTTTCTTTTGACGAGGTAAACGGAGAGGAAGTGGGTCTACAACAGACCCACATTTGGAAAGGCCGTTGAATTTACATTCTGTTACATGTTTTTTTTTAATCAATTTACCCCCTGCTAAAGGACCAACCTTACAGACAATCAGCAGAGTAAAATGCAATGTTACTTAATTTCTGGCTTCCGGCGGGCTATTCCGTTTACATTCAAACTAATTCCTAGCAACACTAGTATGTAAATCATAGCAACGCGTAAATACTAGCGTTGCTAAAAGCAGCTAATTTCTACCCAATCGATCATTTGTGCAGCGCGCTGGCCGCTGCAATGTTTGCGGCCTGGAACGTACCGTCTCTGACGCGGTGACGCAACGCCTGTAATCCCAGCAGTACGCTACCAGGAATTAACGGAGAGAAGAGAAAACCGACAGGAATCAACTGGGTGCTTCTGTTACCAAGGTGAAAACAACCGATTAATGCGAGTTTTGGCGAGGTTGAGAAAATAGGGAGACTCTCTTTCTCCATCTCTGAGTGCCGGCATGAACTACACCGTTATCTTCATTCAGATCTTTGTCACTAATTAGGTTACCTTTAGTAGGCTAATCAGTGTCTGTATGGTCCACTGATGCGACATGTTATGTTTAACACTTCAGTCGATTAGTTGAAAAGCAGAAGTGTACGTGTTAGATTCGATGCGCATGTCTGTTATTTAGCCTAGGGTCATGTATGGGTATTTAACAAGAGAGAAGGTAGAGTACTGTATTTTCCCTATAGCAACAGAAGTCTGCACTGCAGTGCTGTTTGATAATCCAGAGAGAAGAGGAATACGGGCTATATTTAGCTTTCGATATTCAGAGTGCCCTCAATAAAACAGAGACAGAGAGTAAGCACTGTTTCTCCTCTCATTTAGTGTGTGTGTGTTCATACCTCACAAGTGTTGAGCTGAATGAGTCCAACAGGGGAGAGTCATTGGCACCATCTTCTTCCATATCTCAGTCTCCCTCTTACCCTCTGATATGCACAGTACTCACTTGTCACTCACTGGTCCTGTCAGCTGTCATCACTCAGGATGGTAATAGCTCACTGAGTTGTCATGGTTACCTGGTCTCTGCATCAACTGCATCTCTCTCCTCTCTCCTCTCTCTCCAGAGATGTTGTCTTATTCAGCAGTAGACAGAGGATGCTAAGAGTCAGAGGGAGAGGAGTATAACGGATAGAGGGTAGGGAGGAATAGAGAGGAGGGAGGGTAGGGAGGAATAGAGAAGAGGGAGGGTAGGGAGGAGGAGAGAGGGTAGGGAGGAATAGAGAGGGTAGGGAGGAATAGAGAGGGTAGGGAGGAATAGAGAGGGTAGGGAGGAATAGAGAGGAGGGGGGAATAGAGAGGAGAGAGGGTAGGGTGGAATAGAGAGGGTAGGGAGGAGGAGAGAGGGTAGGGAGGAATAGAGAGGAGGGGGGAATAGAGAGGAGAGAGGGTAGGGTGGAATAGAGAGGGTAGGGAGGAATAGAGAGGAGGGGGGAATAGAGAGGAGAGAGGGTAGGGTGGAATAGAGAGGGTAGGGAGGAGGAGAGAGGGTAGGGTGGAGGAGAGAGGGTAGGGAGGAATAGAGAGGAGGGAGGAATAGAGAGGGTGGGGAGGTAGGGAGGAGGAGAGAGGGTAGGGAGGAATAGAGAGGAGGGAGGAATAGAGAGGGTAGGGAGGAATAGAGAGGAGGGGGAATAGAGAGGGTAGGGAGGAATAGAGAGGAGGGGGGAATAGAGAGGAGGGAGGAATAGAGAGGGTAGGGAGGAATAGAGAGGAGAGGGGAATAGAGAGGAGGGGGGAATAGAGAGGGTAGGGAGGAATAGAGAGGAGGGAGGAATAGAGAGGAGGGGGGAATAGAGAGGGTAGGGAGGAATAGAGAGGAGGGAGGAATAGAGAGGAGGGAGGAATAGAGAGGAGGGAGGAATAGAGAGGGTAGGGAGGAATAGAGAGGAGGGGGGAATAGAGAGGGTAGGGAGGAATAGAGAGGAGGGAGGAATAGAGAGGAGGGAGGAATAGAGAGGGTAGGGAGGAATAGAGAGGGTAGGGAGGAATAGAGAGGAGGGAGGAATAGAGAGGAGGGAGGAGGAGAGAGGGTGGGGAGGTAGGGAGGAGGAGAGAGGTTAGGGAGGAATAGAGAGGGTAGGGAGGAATAGAGAGGAGGGAGGAATAGAGAGGAGGGAGGAATAGAGAGGGTAGGGAGGAATAGAGAGGAGGGAGGAATAGAGAGGAGGGAGGAATAGAGAGGAGGGAGGAATAGAGAGGAGGGAGGAATAGAGAGGAGGGAGGAATAGAGAGGGTAGGGAGGAATAGAGAGGAGGGAGGAATAGAGAGGAGGGAGGAATAGAGAGGGTGGGGAGGTAGGGAGGAGGAGAGAGGTTAGGGAGGAATAGAGAGGAGGGAGGAGGAGAGAGGGTGGGGAGGTAGGGAGGAGGAGAGAGGGTAGGGAGGAATAGAGAGGGTAGGGAGGAATAGAGAGGAGGGAGGAATAGAGAGGGTAGGGAGGAATAGAGAGGGAGGGAGGAATAGAGAGGAGGGAGGAATAGAGAGGAGGGAGGAATAGAGAGGGTAGGGAGGAATAGAGAGGGTAGGGAGGAATAGAGAGGGTAGGGAGGAATAGAGGAGGGAGGAATTGAGAGGAGGGAGGAGGAGAGAGGGTGGGGAGGTAGGGAGGAGGAGAGAGGGTAGGGAGGTGTGCTGTGCAGGGGTGAGTCAGTATAGAGGGAGAAAGGGAGAGTGTATAGATAGATAGCTTAGCTTGGCTGTTAGAAACAGATATAGAGAGGAGAGAGTGGAGTCTCCTTGTGTGTGTGAGGGGCGATCAACACTGGGCAGACTTGGAGCAGAATGACGCAGAGAGGAACTTAGACTTAACACTGCTCTAATACAGACACATACTCACACACGGCTGAAGCCAGGACAAAATCAAAGAGGACCGAGAGAGAGGGTGAGGGAGAGATTGTAGGACGAGTGTGGGGTGAGCAGCAGCCATGGCAGAGAACTCTATGTATCAGCGTCTGTCCTACGAGAGAGAGAGGAGGAGGAGGAGGAAAAGAAGGAAGAGAGAAAGGAGGGATTAATGAAGGAGAGAGGGGAAGAAGAGATGGTAAAGTATTTTATATACTGTGTAAGAGACTGGTTGATTTAGTTGTTAGTTTATTGACTGTGTGTGTGTGTAGATGACGGAGGAGGGGACAGAGTGGTTGGTAGATCTGTTAACAGACGTTCAGCTGCAGCAGTACTTCCTGCGTATTCGTGATGAGCTGAACGTGACGCGCCTGTCACACTTCGACTACGTGAAGAATGAAGACCTGGAGAAGATCGGCATGGGGCGCCCAGGTATGTAAAATATATCCTATTTTAAAAATCAAGGAAAGTTCAAAGTCTATTCCTCCAGAAACGGTAATAACAATCACAACATAGTCATAACACGGTCACAACGAGGTCATAACACGGTCACAACGAGGTCATAACACGGTCACAACATGAGGTCATAACACGGTCACAACGAGGTCATAACACGGTCACAACATAGTCATAACACGGTCACAACATAGTCATAACACGGTCACAACGAGGTCATAACACGGTCACAACATAGTCATAACACGGTCACAACGAGGTCATAACACGGTCACAACATAGTCATAACACGGTCAAAACGAGGTCATAACACGGTCACAACATAGTCATAACACGGTCACAACGAGGTCATAGACGGTCACAACCAGGTCATAACACGGTCACAACGAGGTCATAACACGGTCAAAACGAGGTCATAACACGGTCACAACATAGTCATAACACGGTCACAACGAGGTCATAACACGGTCACAACATAGTCATAACACGGTCACAACGAGGTCATAACACGGTCACAACATAGTCATAACACGGTCAAAACGAGGTCATAACACGGTCACAACATAGTCATAACACGGTCACAACGAGGTCATAACACGGTCACAACGAGGTCATAACACGGTCACAACGAGGTCATAACACGGTCAAAACGAGGTCATAACACGGTCACAACATAGTCATAACACGGTCACAACGAGGTCATAACACGGTCACAACATAGTCATAACACGGTCACAACGAGGTCATAACACGGTCACAACATAGTCATAACATGGTCAAAACGAGGTCATAACACGGTCACAACATAGTCATAACACGGTCACAACGAGGTCATAACACGGTCACAACGAGGTCATAACACGGTCACAACGAGGTCATAACACGGTCACAACGAGGTCATAACACGGTCACAACGAGGTCATAACACGGTCACAACGAGGTCATAACACGGTCACAACGAGGTCATAACACGGTCACAACGAGTCATAACACGGTCACAACATAGTCATAACACGGTCACAACGAGGTCATAACACGGTCACAACATAGTCATAACACGGTCACAACGAGGTCATAACACGGTCACAATATAGTCATAACACGGTCACAACATAGTCATAACACGGTCACAACGAGGTCATAACACGGTCACAACGAGGTCATAACACGGTCACAACATAGTCATAACACGGTCACAACGAGGTCATAACACGGTCACAACGAGGTCATAACACGGTCACAACGAGGTCATAACACGGTCACAACATAGTCATAACACGGTCACAACGAGGTCATAACACAGTCACAACGAGGTCATAACACGGTCACAACGAGGTCATAACACGGTCACAACATAGTCATAACACGGTCACAACGAGGTCAATATGCCTTATTGCATCTCCTCTACACCCTGTTCTGTTCTCTGTCCTTTAACCAGGGGATGGGGTGGCAGTATGCCAGAGGAGGCTGACGGTGTGTAATGTATTCTCTGTGTGTTGCAGGACAGAGGAGGCTGACAGTGTGTAATGTATTCTCTGTGTGTTGCAGGCCAGAGGAGGCTGACAGTGTGTAATGTATTCTCTGTGTGTTGCAGGACAGAGGAGGCTGACAGTGTGTAATGTATTCTCTGTGTGTTGCAGGCCAGAGGAGGCTGACAGTGTGTAATGTATTCTCTGTGTGTTGCAGGCCAGAGGAGGCTGACAGTGTGTAATGTATTCTCTGTGTGTTGCAGGACAGAGGAGGCTGACAGTGTGTAATGTATTCTCTGTGTGTTGCAGGACAGAGGAGGCTGACAGTGTGTAATGTATTCTCTGTGTGTTGCAGGACAGAGGAGGCTGACAGTGTGTAATGTATTCTCTGTGTGTTGCAGGACAGAGGAGGCTGACAGTGTGTAATGTATTCTCTGTGTGTTGCAGGACAGAGGAGGCTGACAGTGTGTAATGTATTCTCTGTGTGTTGCAGGACAGAGGAGGCTGACAGTGTGTAATGTATTCTCTGTGTGTTGCAGGACAGAGGAGGCTGACAGTGTGTAATGTATTCTGTGTGTGTTGCAGGACAGAGGATGCTGACAGTGTGTAATGTATTCTCTGTGTGTTGCAGGCCAGAGGAGGCTGACAGTGTGTAATGTATTCTCTGTGTGTTGCAGGACAGAGGAGGCTGACAGTGTGTAATGTATTCTCTGTGTGTTGCAGGACAGAGGAGGCTGACAGTGTGTAATGTATTCTCTGTGTGTTGCAGGACAGAGGAGGCTGACAGTGTGTAATGTATTCTCTGTGTGTTGCAGGCCAGAGGAGGCTGACAGTGTGTAATGTATTCTCTGTGTGTTGCAGGACAGAGGAGGCTGACAGTGTGTAATGTATTCTCTGTGTGTTGCAGGACAGAGGAGGCTGACAGTGTGTAATGTATTCTGTGTGTGTTGCAGGCCAGAGGAGGCTGACAGTGTGTAATGTATTCTCTGTGTGTTGCAGGCCAGAGGAGGCTGACAGTGTGTAATGTATTCTCTGTGTGTTGCAGGACAGAGGAGGCTGACAGTGTGTAATGTATTCTCTGTGTGTTGCAGGACAGAGGAGGCTGACAGTGTGTAATGTATTCTCTGTGTGTTGCAGGACAGAGGAGGCTGACAGTGTGTAATGTATTCTCTGTGTGTTGCAGGCCAGAGGAGGCTGACAGTGTGTAATGTATTCTCTGTGTGTTGCAGGACAGAGGAGGCTGACAGTGTGTAATGTATTCTCTGTGTGTTGCAGGACAGAGGAGGCTGACAGTGTGTAATGTATTCTCTGTGTGTTGCAGGACAGAGGAGGCTGACAGTGTGTAATGTATTCTCTGTGTGTTGCAGGACAGAGGAGGCTGACAGTGTGTAATGTATTCTCTGTGTGTTGCAGGCCAGAGGAGGCTGACAGTGTGTAATGTATTCTCTGTGTGTTGCAGGCCAGAGGAGGCTGACAGTGTGTAATGTATTCTCTGTGTGTTGCAGGACAGAGGAGGCTGACAGTGTGTAATGTATTCTCTGTGTGTTGCAGGACAGAGGAGGCTGACAGTGTGTAATGTATTCTCTGTGTGTTGCAGGCCAGAGGAGGCTGACAGTGTGTAATGTATTCTCTGTGTGTTGCAGGCCAGAGGAGGCTTTGGGAGGCAGTCAAGAGGAGGAGAGCTCTCTGTAAACGCAAGTCCTGGATGAGCAAGGTACAGCACACAGTGAGTTTGAATCCCTCTTAGCTGTACTGTGTGTATGTATGTATGTATGTATGTATGTATGTATGTATGTATGTATGTATGTATGTATGTATGTATGTATGTATGTATGTATGTATGTATGTATGTATGTACAGTTGAAGTCGTAAGTTTACATACACTCAGGTTGGAGTCATTAAAACTTGTTTTTCAACCACTCCACAAATTCCTTGGTAACAAACTATAGTTTTGGCAAGTCAGTTAGGACATCTACTTTGTGCATGACACAAGTCATTTTTCCAACAATTGTTTACAGACAGATTATTTCAATGTGCCACAATTCCAGTGGGTCCGAAGTTTACATACACTAAATTGACTGGGCCTTTAAACAGCTTGGAAAATTCCAGAAAATGATGTCATGGCTTTAGAAACTTCTGATAGGCTATTTGACATCATTTGAGTCAATTGGAGATGTACCTGTGGATGTATTTCAAGGCCTACCTTCAAACTCAGTGCCTCTTTACTTGACATCATGGGAAAATCAAAAGAAATCAGCCAAGACCTCAGAAAAGAAATTGTAGACCTCCACAAGTCTGGTTCATCCTTGGGAGCAATTTCCAAACGCCTGAAGGTACCACGTTCATCTGTACAAACAATAGTACGCAAGTATAAACACCATGGGACCACGCAGCCGTCATACCGCTTAGGAAGGAGACGTGTTCTGTCTCCTAGAGATGAACGTACTTTGGTGCGAAAAGTGCAAATCAATCCCAGAACAACAGCAAAGGACCTTGTGAAGATGCTGGAAGAAACAGGTACAAAAGTATCTGTATCCACAGTAAAATTAGTCCTATATCAACATAACCTGAAAGGCCACTCAGCAAGGAAGAAGCCACAAAACCAGCCATAAAAAAGACAGACTACGGCTTGCAACTACA
Organism: Salmo salar; assembly: GCF_965601325.2. Taxonomy (NCBI): domain Eukaryota; kingdom Metazoa; phylum Chordata; class Actinopteri; order Salmoniformes; family Salmonidae; genus Salmo; species Salmo salar. Next base: position 73,622,489 of record NC_138309.1, on the reverse strand, counting down.
CATGGGGACAAAGATCGTACGTTTTGGAGAAATGTTCTCTGGTCTGATGAAACAAAAATATAACTGTTTGGCCATAATGACCATCGTTATGTTTGGAGGAAAAAGGCGGAGGCTTGCAAGCCGAAGAACACCATCCCAACCGTGAAGCACGGGGGTGGCAGCATCATGTTGTGAAGGTGCTTTGCTGCAGGAGGGACTGGTGCACTTCACAAAATAGATGGCATCATGAGGGAGGAAAATTATGTGGATATATTGAAACAACATCTCAAGAGATCAGTCAGGAAGTTAAAACTTGGTCACAAATGGGTTTTCCAAATGGACAATGACCCCAAGCATACTTCCAAAGTTGTGGCAAAATGGCTTAAGGACAACAAAGTCAAGGTATTGGAGTGGCCATCACAAAGCCCTGACCTCAATCCTATAGACAATTTGTGGGCAGAACTGAAAAAGCATGTGCGAGCAAGGAGGCCTACAAACCTGACTCAGTTACACCAGCTCTGTCAGGAGGAATGGGCCAAAATTATCCCAGCTTATTGTGGGAAGCTTGTGGAAGGCTACCCAAAACGTTTGACCCAAGTTAAACAATTTAAAGGCAATGCTACCAAATACTATTTGAGTGTATGTAAACTTCTGACCCACTGGGAATGTGATGAAAGAAATAAAAGCTGAAATAAATAATTCTCTCTACTATTATTCTGATATTTCACATTCTTAAAATAAAGTGGTAATCCAAACTGACCTAAAACAGGGAATTTTTACTAGGATTAAATGTCAGGAATTGTGAAAAACTGAGTTTAAATGTATTTGGCTAAGGTGTATGTAAACTTCAGACTTCAACTGTATGTATGTATATATATAGTCACTCTGAGCAGTAGTCTCTGTGTTTGGGCCAGCAGGTGTTTCCAGGGAAACGAACTGACTCTGACTCGGACCCCCAGCAGCTCCGGGGGACGTTGCCCATCTTAACAACTCCAGGTGTGTGTGTGTGTGTGTGTGTGTGTGTGTGTGTGTGTGTGTGTGTGTGTTTGATATGTTACTTACTCAAGATTAGTTTTATCATTGATAGGATTCTGACCTACTCATGCTTATTTGTGAACTACAGTATAAACAGTATTGTTGTACGGAGTTATAATTGGAGTATGCTAACTCGCATAATTCTATTATATTAACTGTTATTGTGCCTGGTGTTTGAAGGGTTAACCCCGTCCAGCGATGGGATGGGGGCAGCCCTGACCTGTCTGATCCGAGAGGCGGAGCTACAGCTGTGTGAACGACTGGGAGACGGAACCTTCGGAGTCGTCAGGAGAGGAGAGTGGACTGGAACCACTGGTCAAATGGTGTGTGTGTGTGTGTGTGTGTGCGTGCGTGCCCAGGAAACCGGAAAATACAAGTATTTGAACAACAATAGGAGAGGATTTCATCTGAGAGCTGGTTCAAAAAGTAACGTCTTTCTCTTCTCTCTCCCTCCGTCCGTCCCTCCGTCTCTCCCTCCGTCCCTCCCTCTCCCGCCGTCCCTCCCTCCCTCTCCCTCCGTCCCTCCCTCCCTCCCTCTCCCGCCGTCCATCCCTCCCTCCCTCTCCCACCGTCCCTCCCTCCCTCCCTCTCCCTCCGTCCCTCCCTCCCTCTCCCTCCGTCCCTCCCTCCGTCCGTCCGTCCCTCCCTCCCTCTCCCGCCCTCCCTCCCTCCTTCCCTCTCCTGCCGTCCCTCCCTCCCTCTCCCTCCGTCCGTCCTTCCCTCCCTCTCCCGCCGTCCGTCCCTCCCTCCCTCTCCCGCCGTCCGTCCCTCCCTCCCTTCCTCTCCCGCCGTCCCTCCCTCCCTCCCTCTCCCGCCGTCCCTCCCTCTCCCTCCCTCCGTCCCTCCGTCCCTCCCTCCCTCCCTCTCCCACCGTCCCTCCCTCCCTCTCCCTCTGTCCGTCCCTCCCTCCGTCTCTCGCTCCATCCCTCCCTCTCCCGCCGTCCCTCCCTTCCTCTCCCTCCGTCCCTCCCTCTCCTTCCGTCCGTCCCTCCCTCCCTCCCTCCCTCTCCCTCCATCTCTCGCTCCGTCCTTCCATCCCTCCCTCCGTCCCTCCCTCTCCCTCCGTCCCTCTCTCTCCAGCTGTCAGTAGCAGTGAAGTGTCTAAAGACAGACAGTGTGTTGGACACTGAGGGGTTGGATGATTTCATCAGAGAGGTGAACGCCATGCACTCCCTCAACCACCAGAACCTCATACGGCTCTATGGAGTGGTGCTCACACACCCCATGAAGATGGTGAGACATACACACACACACACAGATACACATACACATACTCCATTAAGATGGTGAGACACACACAAACACATACAAATACACACACACACACATACATGCATACACACACAGATACATATACACATACACACACAGATATACATATACACACACACACATATACACAGATACACATAAACACTCACATACATATACACACACATACACACACTTACCATACATGGTATTACTTAATGTATCTCTAACGTGTGTGTAGGTGACGGAGCTGGCTCCTCTTGGTTCTCTGTTGGATCGTCTGAGGAAACGACAGGGACACATCCTCATCTCCTCTCTGTGTGGCTACGCTGTACAGGTCAGTGTGGGGGGGGGGGACATCCTCATCTCCTCTCTGTGTGGCTACGCTGTACAGGTCAGTGTGGGGGGGGGACATCCTCATCTCCTCTCTGTGTGGCTACGCTGTACAGGTCAGTGTGGGGGGGGGACATCCTCATCTCCTCTCTGTGTGGCTACGCTGTACAGGTCAGTGTGGGGGGGGGACATCCTCATCTCCTCTCTGTGTGGCTACGCTGTACAGGTCAGTGTGGGGGGGGGGACACATCCTCATCTCCTCTCTGTGTGGCTACGCTGTACAGGTCAGTGTGGGGGGGGGACATCCTCATCTCCTCTCTGTGTGGCTACGCTGTACAGGTCAGTGTGGGGGGGGGGGACACATCCTCATCTCCTCTCTGTGTGGCTACGCTGTACAGGTCAGTGTGGGGGGGGGACATCCTCATCTCTCTGTGTGGCTACGCTGTACAGGTCAGTGTGGGGGGGGGGACATCCTCATCTCCTCTCTGTGTGGCTACGCTGTACAGGTCAGTGTGGGGGGGGGGACATCCTCATCTCCTCTCTGTGTGGCTACGCTGTACAGGTCAGTGTGGGGGGGGGACATCCTCATCTCCTCTCTGTGTGGCTACGCTGTACAGGTCAGTGTGGGGGGGGGACATCCTCATCTCCTCTCTGTGTGGCTACGCTGTACAGGTCAGTGTGGGGGGGGGGACATCCTCATCTCCTCTCTGTGTGGCTACGCTGTACAGGTCAGTGTGGGGGGGGGACATCCTCATCTCCTCTCTGTGTGGCTACGCTGTACAGGTCAGTGTGGGGGGGGGACATCCTCATCTCCTCTCTGTGTGGCTACGCTGTACAGGTCAGTGTGGGGGGGGGGACATCCTCATCTCCTCTCTGTGTGGCTACGCTGTACAGGTCAGTGTGGGGGGGGGACATCCTCATCTCCTCTCTGTGTGGCTACGCTGTACAGGTCAGTGTGGGGGGGGGGACATCCTCATCTCCTCTCTGTGTGGCTACGCTGTACAGGTCAGTGTGGGGGGGGGACATCCTCATCTACTCTCTGTGTGGCTACGCTGTACAGGTCAGTGTGGGGGGGGGGACATCCTCATCTCCTCTCTGTGTGGCTACGCTGTACAGGTCAGTGTGGGGGGGGGACATCCTCATCTCCTCTCTGTGTGGCTACGCTGTACAGGTCAGTGTGGGGGGGGGGACATCCTCATCTCCTCTCTGTGTGGCTACGCTGTACAGGTCATTGTGGGGGGGGGACATCCTCATCTCCTCTCTGTGTGGCTACGCTGTACAGGTCAGTGTGGGGGGGGGGGGGGGACATCCTCATCTCCTCTCTGTGTGGCTACACTGTACAGGTCAGTGTGTGTGTGTATGTGTGTGAAGCTACTACATGATTAGCTAGTGCTCACTAGCTAGTTAGTTCACATCTGCTAAGTGTGTGTGTGTGTGTGTGTGTGTGTGTGTGTGTGTGTGTGTAGGTGGCGTGTGGCATGGCATATCTAGAACAGAGGCGATTCCTCCACAGAGACCTGGCGGCGAGGAACGTCCTGCTATCAACCAATGAGATGGTGAAGATTGGTGACTTTGGCCTAATGAGAGCACTGCCATCACACCAGGATACATACGTCATGGAGGAGAGCCACAAAGTGCCCTTTGCATGGTAGGTTGGTGACTGTGTGGGTGTGTGTGCATTCTCACCGCATGATCCTTTTCTAAACAATATGATCTCCTTCTATCCTTACCCCCATCTCTCTATGTCTCTCTCTCTCATTGTCTCTCTCTCATTCTCTCTCTCTCATTGTCTCTCTCTCTGATTGTCTCTCTCTCTCATTATCTCTCTCTCTCTCCCTCATTGTCTAACTTTCTCTCCCTTATTGTCTAACTTTCTCTCTCTCATTGTCTAACTCTTTCTCTCTCTCATTGTCTCTCTCTTTGTCTCTCTCTCTCCCATTGTCTCTCTCTCTGATTGTCTCTCTCTCTCATTATCTCTCTCTCTTTCTCATTGTCTCTCTCTCCCATTGTCTCTCTCTCATTGTCTCTCTCTCTCATTGTCTCTCTCTCTGATTGTCTCTCTCTCTCTCATTATCTCTCTCTCTTTCTCATTGTCTCTCTCTGATTGTCTCTCTCATTGTCTCTCTCTCTCATTATCTCTATCTCTCATTGTCTCTCTCTCTCTCTCTCCCTCATTGTCTAACTTTCTCTCTCTCATTGTCTCTCTCATTGTCTAACTCTCTCATTGTCTAACTCTCTCTCTCTCTCATTGTCTAACTCTCTCTCTCTCTCGCTCTCATTATCTCTCTCTCTTTCTCATTGTCTCTCTCTCTGATTGTCTCTCTCATTGTCTCTCTCTCTCATTATCTCTATCTCTCATTGTCTCTCTCTCTCTCCCTCATTGTCTAACTTTCTCTCTCTCATTGTCTCTCTCATTGTCTAACTCTCTCATTGTCTAACTCTCTCTCTCTCTCATTGTCTAACTGTCTCTCTCTCTCTCTCTCTCTCTCATTGTCTAACTCTCTCATTGTCTCATTGTCAAACTCTCTCATTGTCTCATTGTCTAACTCTCTCATTGTCTCATTGTCTAACTCTCTCATTGTCTCATTGTCTAACTCTCTCATTGTCTCATGGTCTAACTCTCTCATTGTCTAACGCTCTCATTGTCTAACGCTCTCATTGTCTAACGCTCTCATTGTCTAACGCTCTCTCTCTCTCATTGTCTAACTCTCTCTCTCATTGTCTCTCTCTTTGTCTCTCTCTCTCTCTCTCATTGTCTAACTCTCTCTCTCTCTCATTGTCTCTCTCATTAACTAACTCTCTCATTGTCTCTCTCTTTGTCTCTCTCTCTCTCATTGTCTCTCTCATTGTCTCTCTCTTTGTCTCTCTCTTTGTCTCTCTCTCTCTCTCTCTCTCATTGTCTAACTCTCTCTCATTGTCTCTCTCATTGTCTAACTCTCTCATTGTCTCTCTCTTTGTCTCTCTCTCTCTCTCTCTCTCTCTCTCATTGTCTCTCTCATTGTCTCTCTCTCTCTCTCTCTCTCTCTCTCATTGTCTCTCTCATTGTCTCTCTCTTTGTCTCTCTCTTTGTCTCTCTCTTTGTCTCTCTCTTTGTCTCTCTCATTGTCTCTCTCTTTGTCTCTCTCTTTGTCTCTCTCTCTCTCTCTCATTGTCTAACTCTCTCTCTCTCTCATTGTCTCTCTCATTGTCTAACTCTCTCATTGTCTCTCTCTTTGTCTCTCTCTCTCATTGTCTAACTCTCTCTCTCTCTCTCTCTCTCTCTCATTGTCTAACTCTCTCTCTCTCTCGCTCTCATTATCTCTCTCTCTTTCTCATTGTCTCTCTCTCTGATTGTCTCTCTCATTGTCTCTCTCTCTCATTATCTCTATCTCTCATTGTCTCTCTCTCTCTCCCTCATTGTCTAACTTTCTCTCTCTCATTGTCTCTCTCATTGTCTAACTCTCTCATTGTCTAACTCTCTCTCTCTCTCTCATTGTCTAACTGTCTCTCTCTCTCTCTCATTGTCTAACTCTCTCATTGTCTCATTGTCAAACTCTCTCATTGTCTCATTGTCTAACTCTCTCATTGTCTAACTCTCTCATTGTCTCATTGTCTAACTCTCATTGTCTCATGGTCTAACTCTCTCATGGTCTAACTCTCTCATTGTCTAACGCTCTCATTGTCTAACGCTCTCTCTCTCTCATTGTCTAACTCTCTCTCTCTCATTGTCTCTCTCTTTGTCTCTCTCTCTCTCTCTCTCATTGTCTAACTCTCTCTCTCTCATTGTCTCTCTCATTAACTAACTCTCTCATTGTCTCTCTCTTTGTCTCTCTCTCTCTCTCATTGTCTAACTCTCTCTCTCTCTCATTATCTAACTCTCTCTCTCATTGTCTCTCTCATTGTCTAACTCTCTCATTGTCTCTCTCTCTTTGTCTCTCTCTCTCTCTTTGTCTCTCTCATTGTCTCTCTCTTTGTCTCTCTCTTTGTCTCTCTCTCTCTCTCTCTCTCATTGTCTAACTCTCTCTCATTGTCTCTCTCATTGTCTAACTCTCTCATTGTCTCTCTCTTTGTCTCTCTCTCTCTCTCTCTCTCTCTCTCTCATTGTCTCTCTCATTGTCTCTCTCTCTCTCTCTCTCTCTCATTGTCTCTCTCATTGTCTCTCTCTCTCTCATTGTCTCTCTCTTTGTCTCTCTCTTTGTCTCTCTCATTGTCTCTCTCTTTGTCTCTCTCTTTGTCTCTCTCTCTCTCTCATTGTCTAACTCTCTCTCTCTCTCATTGTCTCTCTCATTGTCTAACTCTCTCATTGTCTCTCTCTTTGTCTCTCTCTCTCATTGTCTAACTCTCTCTCTCTCTCTCTCTCTCTCATTGTCTAACTCTCTCTCTCTCTCGCTCTCATTATCTCTCTCTCTTTCTCATTGTCTCTCTCTCTGATTGTCTCTCTCATTGTCTCTCTCTCTCATTATCTCTATCTCTCATTGTCTCTCTCTCTCTCCCTCATTGTCTAACTTTCTCTCTCTCATTGTCTCTCTCATTGTCTAACTCTCTCATTGTCTAACTCTCTCTCTCTCTCTCATTGTCTAACTCTCTCATTGTCTCATTGTCAAACTCTCTCATTGTCTCATTGTCTAACTCTCTCATTGTCTAACTCTCTCATTGTCTCATTGTCTAACTCTCTCATTGTCTCATGGTCTAACTCTCTCATGGTCTAACTCTCTCATTGTCTAACGCTCTCATTGTCTAACGCTCTCTCTCTCTCATTGTCTAACTCTCTCTCTCTCATTGTCTCTCTCATTGTCTCTCTCTTTGTCTCTCTCTCTCTCTCTCTCTCTCATTGTCTAACTCTCTCTCTCTCATTGTCTCTCTCATTAACTAACTCTCTCATTGTCTCTCTCTTTGTCTCTCTCTCTCTCTCTCATTGTCTAACTCTCTCATTGTCTCATTGTCAAACTCTCTCATTGTCTCATTGTCTAACTCTCTCATTGTCTAACTCTCTCATTGTCTCATTGTCTAACTCTCTCATTGTCTCATGGTCTAACTCTCTCATGGTCTAACTCTCTCATTGTCTAACGCTCTCATTGTCTAACGCTCTCTCTCTCTCATTGTCTAACTCTCTCTCTCTCATTGTCTCTCTCTTTGTCTCTCTCTCTCTCTCTCTCTCTCTCATTGTCTAACTCTCTCTCTCTCATTGTCTCTCTCATTAACTAACTCTCTCATTGTCTCTCTCTTTGTCTCTCTCTCTCTCTCTCATTGTCTAACTCTCTCTCTCTCTCATTGTCTAACTCTCTCTCTCTCTCATTGTCTCTCTCATTGTCTAACTCTCTCATTGTCTCTCTCTCTCTTTGTCTCTCTCTCTCTCATTGTCTCTCTCTTTGTCTCTCTCTTTGTCTCTCTCTTTGTCTTCTCTCTCTCTCTCATTGTCTAACTCTCTCTCATTGTCTCTCTCTTTGTCTCTCTCTCTCTCTCTCTCTCTCTCATTGTCTCTCTCATTGTCTCTCTCTCTTTGTCTCTCTCTTTGTCTCTCTCATTGTCTCTCTCTTTGTCTCTCTCTCTCTCTCTCATTATCTCTCTCTCTCTCATTGTCTCTCTCATTGTCTAACTCTCTCATTGTCTCTCTCTTTGTCTCTCTCTCTCTCTCTCTCTCATTGTCTAACTCTCTCTCTCTCTCTCATTGTATCTCTCTCTCTCTCTCTCTCTCTCGTCTCTCTCTTTGTCTCTCTCATTGTCTCTCTCTGTCTCTCTCTTTGTCTCTCTCTCTCTCTCTCTCTCTCATTGTCTAACTCTCTCTCTCATTGTCTCTCTCTTTGTCTCTGTCTTTTTCTCTCTCTCTACATCTCTCTCTCTCTCCATCTCTCTCTCTCCCTCCATCTCTCTCTCTCTCTCTCTCTCCATCTCTCTCTCTCTCTCTCTCTCTCCCTCTCTCTCTCTCTCTCTCCCTCCATCTCTCTCTCTCTCTCTCTCTCTCCCCATCTCTCTCTCTCTAGGTGTGCTCCAGAGTCATTGAGGAGCAGAAGTTTCTCTCATGCTTCAGACACTTGGATGTTTGGAGTCACTCTGTGGGAGATGTTTACACACGGACAGGAGCCATGGCTAGGACTCAACGGCAGCCAGGTACACACACAGACACACACATACACACACAATGTGTCTGTCGGCAGTGCTTGATAAGTTTGTGTGTGCAGATTCTCCATAAGGTGGATGTGGAGGGGGAGAGGCTGGTGAAGCCAGAAGACTGTCCCCAGGATGTTTACAACGTGATGCTGCAGACCTGGAGCCCTCAGCCTGATGACAGACCAACATTCACCGCCCTCAGAGACTTTCTATTGGAGGTAGGGACCAGACTAGAGATGCGCAGGTTGACCTATAACCCACAGTTATATCCGCAGTGCGGGTAGGCAGGTTTAGGGTTGGGTGACCACATCTCCCGGATTGTGCGGGACAGTCTCATATTTTGGCCCTTTGTCCTACAACAAAACAATCTTGTCCCGTATTTTAGAAAATACAGTTGATTTGTAACGTATTTCAGTCACATTCCAACCTGTTACTTGCAGTCACGTTGCGCTTATGATTTAAAAAAAAAATGGTATATATATACATACATATACACTACCGTTCAAAAGTTTGGGGTCACTTAGAAATGTCCTTGTTTTTGAAAGAAAAGCTAATTTTTGTCCATTAAAATAACATCAAATTGATCAGAAATACAGTGTAGACATTGTTAATGTTGTAAATGACTATTGTAGCTGGAAATGGCTGATTTTTTTTAATGGAATATCTACAGATCTTCAGTTTCTTGGCAATTTCTCGCATGGAATAGCCTTCATTTCTCAGAACAAGAATAGACTGACGAGTTTCAGAAGAAAGTTATTTGTTTCTGGCCATTTTGAGCCTGTAATCGAACCCAGAAATGCTGACGCTCCAGATACTCAACTAGTCTAAAGAAGGACAGTTTTATTTCTTCTTTAATCAGAACAACAGTTTTAAGCTATGCGAACCTAATTGCAAAAGGGCTTTCTCATGATCAATTAGCTTTTTAAAATGATAAACTTGGATTAACTAACACAACGTGCCATTGGAACACAGGAGTGATGGTTGCTGATAATGGTCCTCTGTATGCCTATGTAGATATTCCATAAAAAATCTGCCGTTTCCAGCTACAATAGTCATTTACAACATTAACAATGTCTACACTGTATTTCTGATCAATTTGATCTTATTTTAATGGACAAAAAATGTGCTTTTCTTTCAAAAACATGGACATTTCTAAGTGACCCCAAACTTTTGAACGGTAGTGTATGTATACAGTACCAGTGAAACGTTTGGACACACCTACTCATTCAAGGGTTTTTCTTTATTTTCACTATTATCTACATTGTAGAATAATAGTGAAGACGTCAAAACTATAAAATAACATATGGAATCATTTAGCTGTCTTCTGTATACCACCCCTACCATGTTACAGCAAAAGTGATTGGCTCAAACGCATTAAAAACGAAAGAAATTCCACAAATGAACTTTTAACAAGGCATATCTGTTAATTGAAATCCATTTCAGGTGACTACCTCATGAAGCTGGTTGAGAGAATGCCAAGAGTGTGCAAAGCTGTCATCAAGGCAAAGGGTGGCTGTTTGAAGAATCTAAAATATAAACTATATTTTGATTTGTTTAACACGTTTGGTTACTACATGATTCCATATGTGTTATTTTCGACAATGTAGAAAATAGTAAAAACAACAACAACAACAAAAATACTTGAATGAGTAGGTGTGTCCAAACGTTTTGACTGGTACTGTATATGTCCATATACTGCATATGTCATAAGGATGTGGTACCGGTGATTTTAAACACTTCTCAAATCTTTGTTGAGATCTGATATTCTGCGCAGCGCAAGACGGAGACATAGACCAATATCATTGGCTTATCGTCAACCAGTCATGTTTCTCAAATCCTTTTGGGCTAAATTCCAGCTAAACTTGGAGAGAACAGTTTTTTTTATTTTTTTATTTATTTCACTTTTATTTAACCAGGTAGGCAAGTTGAGAACAAGTTCTCATTTACAATTGTGACCTGGCCAAGATAAAGCAAAGCAGTTCGACAACATACAACAACGCAGAGTTACACATGGAGTAAAACAAATATACAGTCAATAATACAGTAGAAAAATAAGTCTATGTACAATGTGAGCAAATGAGGTGAGATAAGGGAGGTAAAGGCAAAAAAAGTCCATGGTGGCAAAGTAAATACAATATAGCAAGTAAAACACTGGAATGGTAGATTTGTAGTAGAAGAAAGTGCAAAGTAGAAATAGAGATAATGGGGTGCAAAGGAACAAAATAAAATAAATAAATACAGTAGGGGAAGAGGTAGTTGTTTGGGCTAAATTATAGATGGGCTATGTACAGGTGCAGTGATCTGTGAGCTGCTCTGACAGCTGGTGCTTAAGGCTAGTGAGGGAGATGTGTTTCCAGTTTCAGAGATTTTTGTAGTTCGTTCCAGTCATTGGCAGCAGAGAACTGGAAAGAGAGACGGCCAAAGGAGGAATTGGCTTTGGGGGTGACCAGAGAGATATACCAGCTGGAGCGCGTGCTACAGGTGGGTGCTGCTATGGTGACCTGTGAGCGGAGATAAGGGGGGACTTTACCTAGCAGGGTCTTGTAGATGACCTGGAGCCAGTGGGTTTGGCGACGATTATGAAGCGAAGGCCAGCCAACGAGAGCGTACAGGTCGCAGTGGTGGGTAGTATATGGGGCTTTGGTGACAAAACGGATGGCACTGTGATAGACTGCGTCCAGTTTGTTGAGTAGGGTATTGGAGGCTATTTTGTAAATGACAACGCCAAAGTCAAGGATCGGTAGGATGGTCAGTTTTACGAGGGTATGTTTGGCAGCATGAGTGAAGGATGCTTTGTTTCGAAATAGGAAGCCAATTCTTGATTTAACTTTGGATTGGAGATGTTTGATGTGAGTCTGGAAGGAGAGTTTACAGTCTAACCAGACACCTAGGTATTTGTAGTTGTCCACATATTCTAAGTCAGAACCGTCCAGAGTAGTGATGCAGGACAGGCGGGCAGGTGCAGGCAGCGATCGGTTGAAGAGCATGCATTTAGTTTTACTTGTATTTAGGAGCAGTTGGAGGCCACAGAAGGAGAGTTGTATGGCATTGAAGCTCGTCTGGATGGTTGTTAACACAGTGTCCAAAGAAGGGCCAGAAGTATACAGAATGGTGTCGTCTGCGTAGAGGTGGATCAGAGACTCACCAGCAGCAAGAGCGACATCATTGATGTATACAGAGAAAAGAGTTGGCCCAAGAATTGAACCCTGTGGCACCCCCATAGAGACTGCCAGAGGTCCGGACAACAGGCCCTCCGATTTGACACACTGAACTCTATCAGAGAAGTAGTTGGTGAACTAGGCGATGCAATCATTAGAGAAACCAAGGCTATTGAGCCTGCCGATGAGGATGTGGTGATTGACAGAGTCGAAAGCTTTGGCCAGGTCAATGAAAACGGCAGCACAGTATTGTTTCTTATCGATGGCGGTTACGATATCGTTTAGGACCTTGAGCGTGGCTGAGGTGCACCCATGACCTGCTCTGAAACCAGATTGCATAGCGGAGAAGGTGCGGTGGGATTCGAAATGGTCGGTAATCTGTTTGTTGACTTGGCTTTCGAAGACCTTAGAAAGGCAGGGTAGGATGGATATAGGTCTATAGCAATTTGGGTCAAGAGTGTCCCCTCCTTTGAAGAGGGGGATGACAGCAGCTGCTTTCCAATCTATGGGAATCTCAGACGACACGAAAGAGAGGTTGAACAAGCTGGTAATAGGGGTTGCAATAATTTCGGCAGATAATTTTAGAAAGAAAGGATCCAGATTGTCTAGCCCGGCTGATTTGTAGGGGTCCAGATTTTGCAGCTCTTTCAGAACATCAGGATTTGGGAGAAGGAGAAATGGGGAAGGCTTGGGCGAGTAGCTGTGGGGCGTGCAGTGCTGTTGACTGCAGTAGGGGTAGCCAGGTGGAAAGCATGGCCAGCTGTAGAAAAATGCTTATTGAATTTCTCAATTATAGTGGGTTTATCGGTGGTGACAGAGTTTCCTATCCTCAGTGCAGTGGGCAGTTGGGAGGAGGTGTTCTTATTCTCCATGGACTTTACAATGTCCCAGAATTTTTTAGAATTTGTGTTGCAGGAAGCAAATTTCTGCTTGAAAAAGCTAGCCTTAGCTTTTCTAACTGCCTGTGTATATTGGTTTCTAACTTCCCTGAAAAGTTGCATATCACGGGGGCTGTTTGATGCTAATGCAGAACGCCATAGGATGTTTTTGTGTTGGTTAAGGGCAGTCAGGTCTGGGGAGAACCAAGGGCTATATCTGTTCCTGGTTCTACATTTCTTGAATGGGGCATGCTTATTTAAGATGGTGAGAAAGGCATTTAAAAAAAATAACCAGGCATCCTCTACTGATGGGATGAGGTCAATATCCTTCCAGGATACCAGGGCAAGGTCGATTTAGAAAGGCTTGCTCGCTGAAATATTTCAGGGAGCGTTTGACAGTGATAAGTGGAGGTCGTTTGACCGTAGACCCATTACGGATGCAGGCAATGAGGCAGTGATCGCTGAGATCTTGGTTGAATACAGCCGAGGTGTATTTAGAGGGCAAATTGGTTAGGATGATATCTATGAGGGTACCAGTGTTGTATCTGGTGGGTTCATTAATAATTTGTGTGTAATTGAGGGCGTCAAGCTTGGATTGTAGGATGGCTGGGGTGTTAAGCATGTCCCAGTTCAGGTCACCTTGTAGCACGAGCTCTGAAGATAGATGGGGGGCAATCAGTTCACATATGGTGTCCAGAGCACAGCTGGGGGCCGAGGGTGGTCTATAGCAGGCGGCAACGGTGAGAGACTTGTTTTTAGAGAATTGTTTGGGTACAGACCTGGATAGTAGGACAGAACTCTGCAGGCTATCTCTGCAGTAGATTGCAACACCGCCCCCTTTGGCCGTTCTATCTTGTCTGAAAACGTTGTAGTTAGGGATGAAGATTTCAGAGTTTTTGGTGGACTTCCTAAGCCAGGATTCAGACACGGCTAGGACATCACTGCTAAAGCAGTGAATAAAACAAACTTAGGGAGGAGGCTTCTAATGTTAACATGCATGAAACCAAGGCTATTACGGTTACAGAAGTCATCAAATGAGAGCGCCTGGGGAGTAGGAGTGGAGCCAGGCACTGCAGGGCCTGGATTCACCTCTACATCACCAGAGGAGCAGAGAAGTATGAGGATAAGGGTACGGCTAAAAGCTATAAGAATTGGTCGTCTGTGACGTCCGGAATAGAGAGAAAAAGGAGCAGGTTTCTGGGGGCGATAAAATAGCTTCATGGTATAATGTACAGACAGGTATGGTTGGATGTGAGTACAGTGGAGGTAAACCTAGGCATTTAGTGATGATGAGAGAGATATTGTCTCTAGAAACAGCATTGAAACCAGAAGATGTCATAGCATGTGTGGGTGGAGGAACTGAGAGGTTGGATAAGGTATAATGAGCAGGGCTAGAGGCTCTACAGTGAGTTAGGCCTAACTACTAACCAAAATCCTGCTTCAGACGAGGAGCTACAAAGTAGTATTAAACTAAAAGATATCAGGTAATTTCGTCAAACTTGTGAGGCTCTCCATGCTCATTAGTTGCTCATTCAACATACTTTCTGCTACTTCACTCAATTCCGTTTGAACAAAAGGCTCCTTTAGCAGTAGCAGACCACTGTTTTACGATCCCTGAGACCAACCAGAAATGTTTTCTTGGCCAAATATTCCAAAGTGTTCATAAAACAGCCACACATGTGGTCTCTAGTTTCTGAATCACCACATTTTGCGTGAGGCCAAAGAGTAGACTAGGTGCGCTTCAATTTTCCTGTTGGGTGCAGTGGACTGCAGCGGTGTAATGCTGCCGGAACGCACCAGAGCGTTGCTCTGCCAGTTCGCACTATGGTGCTCATTTAGTAAAGTTAGATTAGATCAAACCTGAATCAATGTCTTGCAAGATCACATAATGATTAATTAGTATATTACATTACAGACCCAAATATAATAGCATAGTAGCCTATACCATTACTGTTATACCAAGAACACCACATTAGTAATTTATTTTCTTATGAGATTTTAGGAATGGTTAGCTTAAAACAGAAATGATCATGCTGGCAAAACTCAACAGATTGCGCCACTAGGCAGAAATATGCTTAGAATGAAACAAAATACAGGAAGGCTATTTACTGTATATTGAACAAAAATATAAACTGAGTTACAGTTCATAAAAGGAAATCAGTCAATTGAAATACATTCATTTGTCCCTAATCTATAGCTTTCACATGACTGGACAGCCATGGTGGGCCTTGGAGGGCATAGGCCACCCACTTGGCAGACAGGCCCAACCACTGGGGAGCCAGGCCCAGCCAATCAGAAGTGGCTTTATTACAGACAGAAATACTCCTCAGCACACCCCAACCCCCCTCAGATGATCCCGTAGGTGAAGAAGCCGGATGTGAAGGTCCGGGGCTGGCGTGGTTACACGTGGTTTGTGGTTGTGAGGCCGGTTCGACGTACTGCCGAATTCTCTAAAACAATGTTGGCAGCAGCTTATGGTAGATAAATTAACATTCAGTTCTCTGGCAACAGCTGTGGTGGGCATTCCACGCTCCCTCAAAACTTGAGACATCTGTAGCATTGTGTTGTGTGACTAAACTGCACATTTTAAAGTGGTATTTTATTGTCCCGAGCACAAGGTGTACCTGTGTAATGGTCATGCTATTTAATCAGTTTGGATGGATTATTTTGGAAAAGGAGAAATGCTCACCAACAGAGATGTAAACAAATTTGTGCACAAAAATTAAGCTTTTTGTGCGTCTGGTAAATATCTGTGATTTTTATTTCAACTCATGAAACATGGGACCAACACTTTACATGTTGCGTTTTATATTTTACTTCAGCGTAGTATATTAACACCATCTGCTCTAATCTGCTCACAAGAAATGTCATTGAAGACAATATAAATGCATATTCACATGAAACTGATTGTGGTTAAATGATTGGCATGCAGATGGATTTTTGGATATTTCACCGGTAAAATGTGAGTAATTATCATTCACGATGGACAGTGATGATGGCCTATTTTGAAATTAAGTAGGTATGCCTAATTTATAGACCTCTGCTACCCGACCCGAGCCCGACGAACCCTGACATTTTACATTGGGTTAGGGCAGGAAGGGCCTGTTTTTCATCAATAACTAGGGTAACTCAGGGCGGCAGGTAGCCTAGTGGTTAGAGCGTTGGGCCAGTAACCGAAAGGTTGTTAGATCGAGTTCCCGAGTTAACCCACTGTTCCTAGGCCGTCATTGTAAATAAGAATTTGTTCTTAACTGACTTGCCAAGTAAAATAAAAAGGGTATGGACAGGGCTCGATCCATAACTAGGGTCCAGACAGGGCTCAGGTTTCACTAAATTGATCACTGACATTTTGAAGCTGAGCCGTTTGTTCGTGCTCTGATGCGCAGCACAGTTATATCTGACTAAGATCATAAGATGGTCAGAAGTCCTTCAACCTCATCAAATATAAACAGGAGAGATTATTTCACAGAAAATAATAATGTTCCTTGAGTTTTGTCTGAGTTTAGAGTGACGAAAAGTAGCTAAAAGTCCACTGCTCTCTCATGTCTCGTCATTGAGCAGAGCAGGCCAAGCGGAGCCGTTGGATACTCTCAAATCAAATGTTATTGGTCAGATACAGGTGTTTAACAGATGTTATTGTTGGTGTAGCGAAATGTTCTCAGACGCCACGAGCAGAGTGCATGCAGAGCGAGCTGCGAGTAGGGAATGCGTGACAGACAGAGGAGCAGCTAATGGATTTACTAATGGAGGAAGTTATTTCGAGTTTCGAGCAGTGTCGGGCCTGGGTAGGGTAGGTCCTGAACATTGTGGGCATGGGTAGGGCTCGGCATTAGCGGTGTGTGGGTGAAATCACTGGGGAAGCCAAGCCAGAAAAAAATGGCCATATTACAACCTAATTGCAATGTTTACTCTGTAACCCGTTAGTTCAAATGCCGTGCGACCGTGATATATAGGCCTAAGGCCGAGACAATAAGAAGACGCAGTGGCAGAATAAATTCAACCACACCTTACTTTCATCACAAAACCAGAGAGTAAGCGCTGTCCAGTGAAGTCCACAAACCACATTGCATGTAACAAACAGTCGAATAAGTTAATGTTTCTGGCATTTTCGGACCACTAAACAACTATTGATTTAGAACTACGGAGAGTTACCGCAAGTCGCAAAGAAAACAGGAGCTGCCTCCACTATTCCAGCACCATTTCAGCTTCAACATCATCAAATCACCTCTGCTTTGTCTAATACAGTGACAACTAAAAGATACAAAAAAATTATTTGGTCCAATCAAAGTAAGCTAAATATGATTTGGCTGTCCATGGTTCTGATTTGTGTGTGTGTGTGTGTGTGTGTGTGTGTGTGTGTGCGCGTGTGTGTGTGTTCAAGTAGAAAATATATGTTGACACCCTACTTGTAGAGAAACACCAATTCCATCATCTTCTCTTTCATGTTGAGGAAATGGTCTATGACTCAGTCATACAGCACGTTTTTAGTTTTTGTGGTCATAGGCTACCTGGCTAAAATGCTTGTTCACTAGCCTAACTTCCTTTCATGGGCAATGATGAGCCAGCTAGCCAGCTTCCATCCTCTCAGGTCAGGGGCACAATGTATGAATTTATGGTTGAGTCAGAATCACCATTATAATCATTGGCCAGTACGGAGAATTAGGTAAAACCACAAGTTCAAATCCCTATGTCCATCCATGGCTCATTTAGGAAAGGGACCATTTTAGCTAGCTAGCTAGCCACCGGAGGACAACAACACAACAAGATGCAACAATTCAAGTTTTTTCTGTAAATTATGTTTTGCTCTCAATGTGATTGGTGTGAAGACAAATCCAAACAGGTTTCCCTTGACACTTTTTGTTGTTGCGCCAGGACCATTCACAGTTGAGCTCACTCAGTTTAGCTCAACGCTGATTTGCTATTAATTTATACTTTTTTTAATCAAGAGAGGCCAAATGCTCGCTGGGTTCCCTTGCATTCAATGCTACGGGCGGCAACAATGTCATACTTTTTTTGACCAGACAGCATCAGATAGATGGGCGACACATACAGAGACATGCTGTTTCGCTCGCTTGGATGCTTTCTCCGGTGAGATACATTCAGCCTCTTGCGAATTGAAGGAAACTGATGAAACAGAGAGATGAAATATACATTATTTTATTTTTTTATTTTATTGGTAAATGTTTTGGGGAAGCCTGTCTTCCCTTGGCATCCATGAATACACACCACTGGGGCTCGGACTCAAAATTCATGCCCGTGCAGGGCTCTACTAACTTGTTGTTGAAGGGGATTAACTTGTTTGGGGTAGGGGGCAGTATTTTCACGTCTGGATGAAAAGCGTGCCCAGAGTAAGCTGCCTGCTACTCAGGCCCAGAAGCTAGGATATGCATATTATTAGTAGATTTGGATAGAAAACACTCTGAAGTTTCTAAAACTGTTTGAATGATGTCTGTGAGTATAACAGAACTCATATGGCAGGCGAAAACCTGAGAAAATCCAACCAGGAAGTGGGAAATCTGAGGTTTGTAGTTTTTCAAGTGATTGCCTATCCAATATACAGTGTCTGTGGGGTCATATTGCACTTCCTAAGGCTTCCACTAGATGTCAACAGTCTTTAGAACATTGTTTCAGGCTTCTACTGTGAATGGGGAGAGAATAAGAGCTATTGGAATCAGGTGTCTGGAAAATTGGCATGAGCTCAGTCATGCGCACGGCCGTGAGAGCGAGCTGAGTTCCTTTTCCGGTTGGAATATTATTGAAGATTTATGATAAAAACATCCTAAAGATTGATTCTATACATAGTTTGACATGTTTCTACAAACTGTAATGCAACTTTTTTGACTTTTTGTCTGGCCTTGTGCATGCGCCTTCTGCATTTGGAATAGTGAACTGAACGCGCGAACAAAAAGGAGGTATTTGGACATAAATATGGACTTTATCGAAACAAAACGAACATTTATTGTGGAACTGGGATTCCTGGGAGTGCATTCTGATGAAGATCATCAAAGGTAAGTGAATATTTATAATGCTATTTCTGACTTTTGTTGACTCCACAACATGGCGGGTATCTTGTTTTGGTGACTGAGCGCTGTACTCAGATTATTGCAAAGTGTGCTTTCGCCGTAAAGCTTTTTTGAAATCTGACACAGCGGTTGCATTAAGGAGAAGTGTATCTTTAATTCTATGCATAACAGTTGTATATTTTATCAACGTTTATGATGAGTATTTCTGTAAATTGATGTGCTCATTCACCGGAAGTTTTGGAGGCAAAACATTTCTGAACATTACATGCCAATGTAAAATGTTTTTTTGTTGTTGATATAAATATGAACATTATCGAGCAAAACATACATGTATTGTGTAACATGAAGTCCTATGAGTGCCATCTGATGAAGATCATCAAAGGTTAGTGATTAATTTTAGCTGTATTTCTGGTTTTTGTGACGCCTCTCCTTGATTGGAAAATGGCTGTGTGGTTTTTCTTGTCTATGTGCTGTCCTAACATAATTTAATGGTATGCTTTCGCCGTAAAGCCTTTTTGAAATCGGACACTGTGGTTGGATTAACAAGAAGTTAATCTTTAAAATGGTGTATAATACTTGTATGTGTGAGAAATTTGAATTATGAGATTTTTGTTGTTTTGAATTTGGCGCTCTGCTATTTCACTGGCTGTTGGCGAGTGGGACGCTCCCACATACCCCAGAGAGGTTTTAATAGAGGGTTCTGACAAATTATTTAATTTTATGGAGGCTACACTGTCCTGAGAATGTCCCACAAAATCATCCTGTTGTCCCGCATTTAGGTATTTTAAATGTGGTCACCCTAGTTTAGTGTCATGAAATATTGTGTGGATGAAGGGCGGGTTGTTGGCGGGCAGGTTGAATAAAGAGAAAACAATGCGTTAAAAAAACATAAATGTTTCACTCTTGTGCAATTCATATCTATAGGCTACATTATTTTCATCGCGAGTTAGTGTGCAGCCTAAGCTTTACGGCCTAACTGTAGCGCGCCAAATACACGCCAATCGCCAAATGCTTTTGGGAACTTGGCCAGAAAAGGTTAACGTTGATCCACTGAGGTGAAAATGACAATGTTGGAGTTTAATTCAATAAGAGAAAAGCTCCGAAATAGAGAGTTGAAAATAAATAGGAGGGCCAGAACAGTAGTCTAACGTTTGGGAAAGATTTGGTGAATTGGTAAAAGAGGATGATAGCAGTGCTAACTATGTTACGTGTGATGATTGTGAGGCGCTATACGAATTCTACAGTCACAGGACGGAGACTTCGAAATTACTGTTCAGATGGGTTAAATGGAACAGTAGCCTGAAATCTGGACTGACTGTAGGTCTATAACCTCTCACATAGTCTAATATAATATAATATTAACTCCTGTAGAATTAAGCATTTCTTGCACTAAAATGATACATCAAATGTAAAACAGGAGTGGAGAAATCTTGAGAGAATGAATGCGTGGTTAGGGACTGTGTGTAAAGGTGTTATCTTTATCAGCATCATAAAATCTGATAGTATTTCAACCACATAAAATAGGCATCCAAACCAAACTGAAATCTTATCCGAAACATGTTAGGTAGTTTTCGCCGCTTTTAATTTCCTTAAACCGGTCAAACTGATGTTGTGAAAATGTTGCAATAATCAGTATTATTGCATTTTCTCCCCGGTCCTTAAACCTTGTTGTGCGAGAGAAAACTAGATTGAAGTATTCATTCTATCGATTTAAGACATTCTATAACCTAATTATCCTACTCCTGTCTATAGCTTACAAAAATAAATAAAATCATTCAAAATAGGCTACTACACCAAAAATCATGATTTGGCCAAAAAGGATCGGAAGGGCCTGCAGTTTGGGTAGGCTGCGCAGCAAATACCGAATAGATGTTTGTTGAGTTGCGACTGTCAGTGAAAAGTAGAGGCACAGCCAGGCATATGGCATTATTTCAAAATACAGAAACATAGTTTGGAAAGCAAATGGCTACTACTGTAAAGAGAAGACAAAAAACCCTCATCTGTCTTTTAGTTAGGCCTATCAAAATTCTCAAATGAATTGAGCGAACGGTATAGCCTATCTTATTGGCCCCAGCAGAGAGCACTGTCCGTATCCCTGGTGCGCATATTCACTCTTTGTCATTGTTGGGTCAGTGCCTCTTAAACGGTTTTTGTTCGGACAAGGTTAGAGGGACATCATATTGTAATTGTGTCTCCCCTTCTCGTTAGCCGATTTAATAGATCAGAAAACATCGCTTTTATTCATTTGTTTGTCAGTGTTCGCAGAGAAGACTACCCTGTCATTTTTGTTATATTAAAAAAGATTGTGTCCAGTCATATAAAGTGTAGTAGAGTTGCATGAATTGTGTTTACAAAAGGCCACATTTTTCCTGTGCAAAGAAAGGAGAAGAAACGTCTCTGATATTGCCTATAGCATAGGTCACTCTTCACCACTACGTGCTCAGACATGCATTTTTGGCAAACAATGATTGAGTTATATTATTAGCCTAAATTAGGACAATCCAATCTACTTATCACATTAGGAATAGTAGGCTTGCATAAGTCTGCAAATGTGATGATGCATGGAATGTGATGATGCATGGAATGTGATGATGCATGGAATGTGTTGATGTAAGGGTGCATTTTTCTGGTAATTTGCTTCCCCAAACTTGAAACTCACCACCTCCTATGTCTAACAAGTAGTGAAGCCGCATGTATCTAATTGTAGACAAGTTGACTAACAAACAGTCTACCAAAATGTCTGAAATTATAAGCAGAAACATAGGTCTATCTATAGACAGGCCTGTCAAAATATTACTCCACCATCTCTGACTGTACAGAGCATTTTCTATTTTAGCGGGTCGGGTGCTGGCCTCAGATTTTCACTATCACATATAGTCGGGCAATTGTGGGTGCGGGTGAAGAAACAGGTGAACCGTGCATCACTAGAATACACATTCATGCATGTTTCACCAAGTGTCCAGCAGAGAGCGGTGTAGGTACACGAGTGATTGCAAGACTGCAGGTGCAAAGGAAAAATGTATGTTGGTTTTATAAATCTTGGGGCAGATTTCCCAGACACAGATTAAGCCTAGTCCTGTAGAATCCTTCCATGTAGAATCATGCTTTTTAGTCCAGGATTCGGATCAATCTGTGTCTGGGAAAACTGCACATGACATTCTCCACCTAGTAGTCATAATCGTGTGTGTGTGTGTGTGTGTGTGTGTGTGTGTGTGTGTGGTGTGTGTGTGTGTGTGTGTGTGTGTGTGTGTGTGTGAGACCATGCCTACAGACATGAGATCACTGCAGGACTTTGAAGAACCAGACAAACTTCAGATCAACATGAATGACATCATCACCGTCATCGAGGGCAGGTCAGTGGGTGTGTGTGTGTACAGTGAGGGGGAAAAAGTATTAGATCCCCTGCTGATTTTGTATGTTTGCCCTCTGTCAAAGAAATTATCAGTCTATAATTTTAATGGTAGGTTTATTTGAACAGTGAGAGACAGAATAACAACAAAAAAATCCAGAAAAACGCATGTCAAAAATGTTATAAAATGATTTGCATTTTAATGAGGGAAATAAGTATTTGACCCCACTGCAAAACATGACTTAGTACTTGGTGGCAAAACCCTTGTTGGCAATCACAGAGGTCAGACGTTTCTTGTAGTTGGCCACCAGGTTTGCACACATCTCAGGAGGGATTTTGTCCCACTCCTCTTTGCAGATCTTCTCCAAGTCATTAAGGTTTCGAGGCTGACATTTGGCAACTCGAACCTTCAGCTCCCTCCACAGATTTTCTATGGGATTAAGGTCTGGAGACTGGCTAGGCCACTCCAGGACCTTAATGTGCTTCTTCTTGAGCCACTCCTTTGTTGCCTTGGCCGTGTGTTTTGTGTCATTGTCATGCTGGAATACCCATCCACGACCCATTTTCAATGTCCTGGCTGAGGGAAGGAGGTTCTCACCCAAGATTTGACGGTACATGGCCCCGTCCATCGTCCCTTTGATGCGGTGAAGTTGTCCTGTCCCCTTAGCAGAAAAACACCCCCAAAGCATAATGTTTCCACCTCTGTGTTTGACGGTGGGGATGGTGTTCTTGGGGTCATAGGCAGCATTCCTCCTCCTCCAAACACGGCGAGTTGAGTTGATGCCAGAGAGCTCCATTTCGGTCTCATCTGACCACAACACTTTCACCAGTTGTCCTCTGAATCATTCAGATGTTCATTGGCAAACTTCAGACGGGCATGTATATGTGCTTTCTTGAGCAGGGGGACCTTGCGGGCGCTGCAGGATTTCAGTCCTTCACGGCGTAGTGTGTTACCAATTGTTTTCTTGGTGTTACTATGGTCCCAGCTGCCTTGAGATCATTGACAAGATCCTCCCGTGTAGTTCTGGGCTGATTCCTCACCGTTCTCATGATCATTGCAACTCCACGAGGTGAGATCTTGCATGCAGCCCCAGGCCGAGGGAGATTGACAGTTCTTTTGTGTTTCTTCCATTTGAGAATAATCGCACCAACTGTTGTCACCTTGTCACCAAGCTGCTTGGCGATGGTCTTGTTGCCCATTCCAGCCTTGTGTAGGTCTACAATCTTGTCCCTGACATCCTTGGAGAGCTCTTTGGTCTTGGCCATGGTGGAGAGTTTGGAATCTGATTGATTGATTGCTTCTGTGGACAGGTGTCTTTTATACAGGTAACAAACTGAGATTAGGAGCACTCCCTTTAAGAGTGTGCTCCTAATCTCAGCTTGTTACCTGTATAAAAGACACCTGGGAGCCAGAAATCTTTCTGATTGAGAGGGGGTCAAATACTTAATTCCCTCATTAAAATGCGAATCAATTTATAACATTTTTGACATGCATTATAGATTATATAGACTGATCATTTCTTTGTCAGTGGGCAAACGTACAAAATCAGCAGGGGATCAAATACTTTTTTCCCTCACCGTAGGTATGTGTGTGAGTGGGTGGGTATGTGTAAGAAGAATGATTCATCATTCAGAAAGGCAGATAGATATCTAATATGAAGAACATATATCCTTATTTGTAATGTGCAATAGGGAATCAGATCCGTGTGTGTTCATGTGTGTCTCCAGAGCAGAGCTCTATTGGTGGAGAGGTCAGAACAGAAGGACGTTGCGTGTGGGACAGTTTCCTCGCCACGTGGTCACGTCGGTCAGCGGCCTGTCGGCCCAAGACATCAGCAGACCACTCACACACTCCTTCATTCACACTGGACACGGAGACACTGACCCACACAGGAGCTGGGGGCACGCTGACCGCATAGACAGGTACACACACACACACACACACACACACAGAGACCTGGCTGTTACCTGCAGGTACAGTGTCTGACAACTGGAGTAAAGCATAGCCCTGTTAGCAGTGCTATTGCTCTTTAGCTTGTCAGGCACAATAAAACCAATGGAAAAGTCCCCAAATACACCTGAAGTACTGTGTTAACACCGTGTTTAAACTCCACTATGTCCCTGGTCTTTACCCCTCCCCAGCCTGTACTTGGGAAACCCCATGGACCCCCCTGATGTTATGGGAATGGATCCTTCCACTGCCCGGCCCACCAAACTACCCAGCCGCACCAGGAGTGAGTAGACTACACAAACTAACACACATTTATTCTCTCCTTACAAATATCTTCCTACCTTTTTATTCATTCATAGTCTCTCCCTCTTTCTGTTTTTGTCTCTCAGAGAAGCCTCCTCCTCGTCCTCCTCAGCCTGCTGTCCTGATCAAGAGTACGTCTCCCATGCTGAGTGTGTTTACCTGTATATGTTGAGCTGTCTATGACTCTCTGATTGATGATAATGGTGTGTGTGTGTGTGTGTGTGTGTGTGTGTATGTATGTGTGTGTGTGTGTGTGTGTGTGTAGAGCCGTTCTATGACTCTGTGTTAGATGATGATGATGAATATGAAGGTGCTTCGTCGGGGCTGAAGAGGCTGGGCGCGGCTATAGGCCTTAAACTCCGCCCGGGGGAGGGGTCAGGTGTGAGGTCGGCCAAAAGCGAAGTCTCGCTCATCGACTTCACCGATGACAGCTTCAGCTCGGCCACGCCCTCCCCTCTCACTGAGACATGCATACCTGACCAGGACACACTCCAGGTACACACACACACACACACACACACACACACACACACACACACACACACACACTCAGACGGCAAAATAACCTTCTTCTCTCCCTCCAGGACCTTCCTTCCATCCTGGACTGGCCCCTCCCTCTTCCTGCCTACGACGAGGTTGCCTCAGAGGCCGAGGGTCAATTGGCAGACCAGGAGGTTCGATCTATCACTGGATTACCAGAGGGCATGTTGGCTCCGCCCAACACTGATGCAGAGAGAAGGGGCTTAACTCAGTCAGCTGATCTGTTCCAGGAGCTGCAGAGAGAGGTACGACACACACACACACACACACACACACACACACACACACACACACACACCACATGTTAGTCATTTGAGACTGGAGTTTTAACGTTGTTTTTCTCTCTTCCTGCTGACCTGCAGGTGATGGTGAAGCTGCGTGTTCCCATGACAGCCGGCCGTTCCCTCCCCTCCTCCCCCCTCCCCCTCTCCCTGGCCCCTCACAGACAGATCTACCTTCCTCCCCCCTCCTCTTCCTCCTATGAGGACAGACCCATGCTACCTCCACGCTCCCCCATCCCACCGCTCCGCTCCTCCAAACGCGTTTCCCTATGTGAGAGGGAAAACACGCCCCCTCAGATCCCTCCCAGAGACCACGCCTTCTCTCAGCCCTCCTCACGCTCCTCCTCCCCTCTTCCTTTAGTGCTTCCCCTCTCTGTCTCCCCTCTCTCCTCCTCCCTTTGTCTCCCCCCTCCTCCCCTCTCCTTCTCTCCTCGTCAGAGGACTGGACTATACGGGGTTGTTGGTCCTCTCGGCTCTCTAATCTCCTCCCCCTCTTCCTCTCCTCCCTCCTCCTCCCTCTATTCCTCCATGCTTATGGCTGCCCCTCCCCCCAGTTCCTCGTTGGATCCCCTCTCTGAGGGGCGTGGCCTGTCAATACTTATTGACAACTCTCAGAGTTCTGAACGCCCCGTCTACTTAGAGAGGTATGGAGCCACCAAAATGGCCACCGTCCGACCCATGGTGCAGCAGCAGCCAGGTGGGAGTGGGGCCAGGCCTAACTCCTCCCACAACAACAACAACCACAGGACTCAACATTTAACTACAGCTCCCAGCAGGCAACGGGAGAACGGCCTCATTCAGGTTAGAGATGTTCAGAACAATGAGGCTGCATTCAAGTGCAAGACTTCTGAACCTATGAGATGCTTAAACGTGTGTGTGTGTGTGTGTGTGGTGTGTGTGTGTGTGTGTGTGTGTGTGTGTGTGTGTGTGTGTGTGTGTGTGTGTGTGTGTGTGTGTGTGTGTGTGTGTTTACACGCACACAAACACACACACTCTCTCTAACATCTGTCTTTCCCTCCCTCTCTCTCTCTATAACATCTGTATTCTCTCTAATAGCTGTCTTTCCCTCCCTCTCTCTCTCTCTATAACATCTGTATTCTCTCTAACCTCTGTCTTTCCCTCTCTTTCTAACATCTGTATTCTCTCTAACATCTGTCTTTCCCTCTCTCTCTAACATCTGTATTCTCTCTAACATCTGTCTTTCCCTCTCTCTAACATCTGTATTCTCTCTACCATCTGTCTTTCCCTCTCTCTCTAACATCTGTATCTCTCTGTTGTAGGTAGAACAGTTGTTCCAGCTGGGTCTGCGTTCTAGAACAGAGTGCCAGGAGGTTCTAGAGCGTTGCCAGTGGAACCTAGAACAGGCAAGCACCATGCTACTGGACTCTTGTGGAAAA
Organism: Salmo salar; assembly: GCF_965601325.2. Lineage (NCBI taxonomy): Eukaryota > Metazoa > Chordata > Actinopteri > Salmoniformes > Salmonidae > Salmo > Salmo salar. The sequence continues at coordinate 73,595,924 of NC_138309.1, read as the reverse complement.
GTAGGCAGAGACAGACTCCAGGACTACTAACCCTACAGACCTACTGTTCTAAAAACTACAGACCTGAAACAACAAACCTTTACCTATTACTACAGACCTTTAACTACAGACCTGAAACAACAAACCTTTACCTATTACTACAGACCTTTATCTACAGACCTGAAACAACAAACCTTTACCTATTACTACAGACCTTTATCTACAGACCTGAAACAACAAACCTTTACCTATTACTACAGACCTTTATCTGCAGACCAGCCACCTATATACTAGAGAACTCTGACAATGAGGTGAAGCCAACAGATTTAAGGCTGGAGACTAGTAGCTCACTGAGGGGGGGGGGGGGGGGGGGGGTCACAGAACAGACGTTCCCTTGCTGGAGACTATAGGACCTGGTTGAGTCCTACGGAGGGAAACACTGGACGAACACAATACTGCATGTTCAGTAGTTAAGTTATTATATTGTATAGATGCAGTGCCTTCAGAAACTATTCACACCCCTTGACCTTTTCCCGCTTTGTTTGTGTTACAGCATGAATTGAACATGGAGTAAACTGAGATTTTGTGTCACTGGCCTACACACAATACCCCATAATGTCAAAGTGGAATTATGTTTTCAGAACTTTTTACAAATTCATTAAAAATGAAAAGCTGAAAGGTGTCGAGTCAATAAGTATTCAACCCCTTTGTTATGGAATGCCTAAATAAGTTCAGGAGGAAAAATGTATTTGCTTAACAAGTCGCATAATAAGTTGCATGGACTCACTCTGTGTTCAATAATAGTGGTTAACATGATCATCTCTGTACCCCACACAGACAATTATCTGTAAAGTCCCTCAGTCGAACAGTGAATTTCAAACACAGAATCAACCACAAAGACCAGGGAGGTTCTCCAATGCCTTGCAAAGAAAGGCAGCTATTGGTAGATGGAGAGAAAAAAGCAGACATTGAATATCCGTTTCAGCATGGTGAAGTTATTAATGACACTTTGGATGGTGTATCAATACACTCAGTCACTACAAAGATACTGGTGTCCTCCCTAACTCAGTTGCCGGAGAGGAAGGAAACCTCTCAGGGATTTCACCATGAGGCCAATGGTGACTTTAAAACCGTTGCAGAGTTGAATGGCTCTGATAGGAGAAAACTGAGGATGGATCAACAACATTGTAGTTACTCCACAATACTAACCTAATTGACAGAGTGAAAATAAGGAAGCCTGTACAGAATAAAAATATTCCAAAACATCCATCCTGTTTGCAATAAGGCACTAAAGGAAAACTGAAAAAATGTGGCAAAGAAATTAACTTTATTTCCTGAATACAAAGTGTTATGTTTGGGGCAAATCCAACACAACATATCACTGAGTACCACTCTTCATATTTTCAAGCATGGTGGTGGCTGCATCATGTTATGGGTATGCTTGTCATCGGCAAGGACTAGAGAGTTTTTTTAGGATTAAAAAGATCAATTCAAATTTGATTTGATTTGAATAAAGCTAAGCACAGGCAAAATCCTAGAGGAAAACCTGGTTCAGCCTGCTTTCCAAAAGACACTGGGAGACAAATTCACCTTTCAGCAGGACAATAACCTAAAACACAAGGCCAAATATACACTTGAGTGTACAAAACATTATTAGCACCTGCTCTTTCCATGACATACACTGACCTGGTGAATCCAGGTGAAATCTATGATCCCTTATTGATGTCACTTGTTAAATCCACTTCAATCAGTGTAGATGAAGGGGAGTAGACAGGATAAAGAAGGATTTTTTAAGCCTTGAGACAATTGAGACATGTATTGTGTATGTGTGTCATTCAGAGGGTGAATGGGCAAGACAAATTATTTAAGTGTCTTTATACGGGTATGGTAGTAGGTGCCAGGTGCACCGGTTCATGTCAAGAACTGCAACGCTGCTGTGTTTTTCACTCTCAACAACTAACTTGACAGAGCTTGAAGAATTTTTTAAGGAATAATGTGCAATCCAGGTGTGCTAAGCTCTTAGACAATTACCCAGAAAGACTCACAGCTGTAATCACTGCCAAAGGTGATTCTAATGTATTTACTTAGGGGTGTGAATACTTATGTAAATTAGATATTTCTGTATTTAATTTTCTATAAATTTGCTAAAAATGGTCAAAACATGTTTTAATTTTGTCATGATGGGGCATTGTGTGTAGATGGGTGAGAATTCTTTTTTATTATTAAATGTTGAATTCAGGCTGTAACAGCATGTGGGATAAATCAAGGGGTATGAACACTTTCTGACGGCACTGTTAATCATTGTTAGTTATATTTTCTCACAGGATCAAATGTGAAGTATGAATATTTATTGTTTGGATATTTAAGGATTATTTATGTTACTTTAATTACTTCAGCTCGTGTGTGTGTGTGTGTGTGTGTGTGTGTGTGTGTGTGTGTGTGTGTGTGTGTGTGTGTGTGTGTGTGTATGTTGATAGCTACTGTAGATGCTCATGCTGTCACTGTTAATGATATGTATATCAGGGATATAAAATGATACTTTCTGTTTTATTTCATGACTACTACAACACTACAGACAATGAGTCCAGATGAAGTGTTCTGCACAGATATGTGTCATTGTAAAGTATGATAATAATGTTGTATATTAGATACAAAGTAAAGTAAAGTAAAAATGGTATAATACGTATTAAGTATTTAAGTGTAAAGTTTAGTAAAATGTTGTGTATACAGTATAGTGTTTTACAGAAGATTTAACATGATGATAACCGTGTGTGTGTGTGTGAATAGTGATAATAATGACTTTAATCATGAAACATTCTGGAGCAGCCACACACCATATTACAGACCTACCTAGCTACACGGAGGTTCAGACACTACAAGGTGTGTGTGTGTGTGTGTGTGTGTGTGTGTGTGTGTGTGTGTGTGTGTGTGTGTGTGTGTGTGTGTGTGTGTGTGTGTGTGTGTGTGTGTGTGTGTGTGTGTGTGTGTGTGTGTGTGTGTGTGTGTGTGTGTGTGTGTGTGTGTGTGAGTGAGTTATTGAGTGAGAGAGAGTGTTAATTCATGTGTGTGTTGGCTCTTGCTTCGTGGTAGTGCTATAAACTGACAGTCAAGTGGTAGTAGGGTAATGTTGACTACAGGAGAACAGATAACCCAACATGTCTGATATTTTATAATAAACAGGTTTTTGGATCAACTCTGTATTCTATTCTGGTTTCCATCTTGTCTTGGAACATGTAGACACGTAACAGAACAAAGAAACAAGACAGAGAGGGAGGATTATGAGGGAGAGAGAAAAAGAGGCAGGATAATGAGGGAGAGAGAGAGAGGATAAAGAGGGAGAGAGAAAAAGAGAGGCAGGATAATGAGGGAGAGAGAAAGAAATGCAAGATAATGAGGGAGAGAGTAAAGAGAGGCAGGATAATGAGGGAGAGAGAAAGAAATGCAAGATAATGAGGGAGAGAGAAAAAGAGAGGCAGGATAATGAGGGAGAGAGAAAGAGATGCAAGATAATGAGGGAGAGAGAGAAAGACAGAGGATAAAGAGGGAGAGAGAGAAAAAGAGAGAGGATGAAGAGAGAGAGAGGATCACGAGGGAGAGAGAGAGGATAAAGAGAGAGAGGATGAAGAGAGAGAGGATCATGAGGGAGAGAAATAGAGAGGATAAAGAGAGAGAGGATAAAGAGGGAGAGAGAAAGAGACAATGAGAAGCGACACAGTAGAAGAAGAAAAGAGCTATCTACACAGTAGAAGAAGAAAAGAGCTATCTACACAGTAGAAGAAGAAAAGAGCTATCTACACAGTAGAAGAAGAAAAGAGCTATCTACACAGTAGAAGAAGAAAAGAGCTATCTACACAGTAGAAGAAGAAAAGAGCTATCTACACAGTAGAAGAAGAAAAGAGCTAGATTAAAAGAAAGATGAGACTGTTACTCATCCTTGAACTGGACAGAAATCAATGGGATCAGGTGGTTAGAGAAGAGATGGGGAAGGGGAGAGGAGAGGGAGGGAGGGGAGAGGTGAGAGGGGAGACGTGAGACAAGAGAGGGGGTAGGGGAGAGGGGAGAAGAGGGGGAAAGGGAGAGGTGAGAGAAGAGATGGGGAGAGGTGAGAGGGGAGAGAAGAGATGGGGAAGGGGAGAGGAGAGAGAAGAGATGGGGAAGGGGAGAGGAGAGAGGGGTAGGGGAGTAGAAGAAGTGATGAGTGGGGGAGGGAAGAGGAGGGGTAGATGTGAGGAGTGGAGGAGGGAAGATGAGGGAAGAAGGAGAGAGGGAGGAAGAGTTAATGGGGCTGACAGACGCACACATGAAATGCAACTCAGGGCTGAGGAACACAAAGTGAGTGATGAGTAACAGGCAGCATAGTAATTCAGCAGTGAGAATAACGACTGAACTCTTCTGTCCTCATCAAACACCTGCTCTCTCCCTCTGTCTTTGTCTTTCGCTCTCCTTCTGTCTCTGTCTCTCTTTCTCTCTCCCTTTCACTATACCTCCCTCTCATCTCTCAATTGCTCACTTTCTCTTTGTACTTACTGTTCCTTGTCAGTAGGACAGTCTAGCCAGCAGGGACAGTCTAGCCAGCAGGGACAGTCTAGCCAGCAGGGACAGTCTAGCCAGCAGGGACAGTCTAGCCAGCAGGGACAGTCTAGCCAGCAGGGACAGTCTAGCCAGCAGGAACAGTCTAGCCAGCAGGGACAGTCTAGCCAGCAGGAACAGTCTAGCCAGCAGGGACAGTCTAGCCAGCAGGGACAGTCTAGCCAGCAGGAACAGTCTAGCCAGCAGGAACAGTCTAGCCAGCAGGGACAGTCTAGCCAGCAAGGACAGTCTAGCCAGCAAGGACAAGTCTAGTCAGCAGGGACAGCCCAGTCAACAGGGACAGCCCAGTCAGCAGGGACAGTCCAGTCAACAGGGACAGTCTAGCCAGCAGGGACAGTCTAGCCAGCAGGGACAGTCTAGCCAGCAGGGACAGTCTAGCCAGCAAGGACAGTCTAGCCAGCAAGGACAAGTCTAGTCAGCAGGGACAGCCCAGTCAACAGGGACAGCCCAGTCAGCAGGGACAGTCCAGTCAACAGGGACAGTCCAGTCAACAGGGACAGTCCAGTCAACAGGGACAGCCCAGTCAGCAGGGACAGTCCAGTCAACAGGGACAGCCCAGTCAGCAGGGACAGTCCAGTCAACAGAGACAGTCCAGTCAACAGAGACAGTCCAGTCAACAGGGACAGTCCAGTCAGCAGGGACAGTCCAGTCAGCAGGGACAGTCCAGTCAACAGGGACAGTCTAGCCAGCAGGGACAGTCTAGCCAGCAGGGACAGTCCAGTCGGCAGGGACAGCCCAGTCAGCAGGGACAGCCCAGTCAACAGGGACAGTCCAGTCAGCAGGGACAGTCCAGTCAGCAGGGACAGTCCAGTCAACAGGGACAGTCCAGTCAACAGGGACAGTCCAGTCAACAGGGACAGCCCAGTCAGCAGGGACAGTCCAGTCAACAGGGACAGCCCAGTCAGCAGGGACAGTCCAGTCAACAGAGACAGTCCAGTCAACAGAGACAGTCCAGTCAACAGGGACAGTCCAGTCAGCAGGGACAGTCCAGTCAGCAGGGACAGTCCAGTCAACAGGGACAGTCTAGCCAGCAGGGACAGTCTAGCCAGCAGGGACAGTCCAGTCGGCAGGGACAGCCCAGTCAGCAGGGACAGCCCAGTCAACAGGGACAGTCCAGTCAGCAGGGACAGTCCAGTCAGCAGGGACAGCCCAGTCAACAGGGACAGCCCAGTCAGCAGGGACAGTCCAGTCAACAGGGACAGTCCAGTCAACAGGGACAGCCCAGTCAGCAGGGACAGTCCAGTCAACAGGGACAGTCCAGTCAACAGGGACAGTCCAGTCAACAGAGACAGTCCAGTCAACAGAGACAGTCCAGTCAACAGGGACAGTCCAGTCAGCAGGGACAGTCCAGTCAGCAGGGACAGTCCAGTCAGCAGGGACAACCCAGTCAACAGGGACAGTCCAGTCAGCAGGGACAGTCCAGTCAGCAGGGACAGTCCAGTCAACAGGGACAGTCCAGTCAGCAGGGACAGTCCAGTCAACAGGGACAGTCCAGTCAGTAGGGACAGTCCAGTCAACAGAGACAGTCCAGTCAACAGGGACAGTCCAGTCAGCAGGGACAGTCCAGTCAGCAGGGACAACCCAGTCAACAGGGACAGTCTAGCCAGCAGGGACAGTCCAGTCAACAGGGACAGTCCAGTCAGCAGGGACAGTCCAGTCAGCAGGGACAGTCCAGTCAACAGGGACAGTCCAGTCAGCAGGGACAGTCCAGTCAACAGGGACAGTCCAGTCAACAGGGACAGTCCAGTCAGCAGGGACAGTCCAGTCAACAGGGACAGTCCAGTCAGCAGGGACAGTCCAGTCAACAGAGACAGTCCAGTCAGCAGGGACAGTCCAGTCAGCAGGGACAGTCCAGTCAACAGGGACAGCCCAGTCAGCAGGGACAGTCCAGTCAGCAGGGACAGTCTAGCCAGCAGGGACAGTCCAGTCAGCAGGGACAGTCAAGTCAGCAGGGACAGTCTAGTCAACAGGGACAGCCCAGTCAACAGGGACAGCCCAGTCAACAGGGACAGTCCAGTCAGCAGGGACAGTCCAGTCAGCAGGGACAGTCTAGCCAGCAGGGACAGTCTAGCCAGCAGGGGCAGTCCAGTCAACAGGGACAGCCCAGTCAGCAGGGACAGTCCAGTCAGCAGGGACAGTCTAGCCAGCAGGGACAGTCCAGTCAGCAGGGACAGCCCAGTCAGCAGGGACAGTCCAGTCAACAGGGACAGTCCAGTCAGCAGGGACAGTCCAGTCAGCAGGGACAGCCCAGTCAACAGGGACAGCCCAGTCAGCAGGGGCAGTCCAGTCAACAGGGACAGTCCAGTCAACAGGGACAGCCCAGTCAGCAGGGACAGTCCAGTCAGCAGGGACAGTCCAGTCAACAGGGACAGTCCAGTCAGCAGGGACAGTCCAGTCAACAGGGACAGTCCAGTCAACAGGGACAGTCCAGTCAGCAGGGACAGTCAAGTCAGCAGGGACAGTCTAGTCAACAGGGACAGCCCAGTCAACAGGGACAGCCCAGTCAACAGGGACAGTCCAGTCAGCAGGGACAGTCAAGTCAGCAGGGACAGTCTAGCCAGCAGGGACAGTCCAGTCAACAGGGACAGCCCAGTCAGCAGGGACAGTCCAGTCAGCAGGGACAGTCCAGTCAACAAGGACAGTCCAGTCAGCAGGGACAGTCCAGTCAACAGGGACAGTCCAGTCAGCAGGGACAGTCTAGCCAGCAGGGACAGTCCAGTTAGCAGGGACAGTCCAGTCAACAGAGACAGTCCAGTCAGCAGGGACAGTCCAGTCAACAGAGACAGTCCAGTCAGCAGGGACAGCCCAGTCAACAGAGACAGTCCAGTCAGCAGGGACAGTCCAGTCAACAGAGACAGTCCAGTCAACAGAGACAGTCCAGTCAACAGGGACAGCCCAGTCAGCAGGGACAGTCCAGTCAGCAGGGACAGCCCAGTCAGCAGGGACAGTCCAGTCAACAGGGACAGTCCAGTCAGCAGGGACAGTCCAGTCAGCAGGGACAGCCCAGTCAACAGGGACAGCCCAGTCAGCAGGGGCAGTCCAGTCAACAGGGACAGTCCAGTCAACAGGGACAGCCCAGTCAGCAGGGACAGTCCAGTCAGCAGGGACAGTCCAGTCAACAGGGACAGTCCAGTCAGCAGGGACAGTCCAGTCAACAGGGACAGTCCAGTCAACAGGGACAGTCCAGTCAGCAGGGACAGTCAAGTCAGCAGGGACAGTCTAGTCAACAGGGACAGCCCAGTCAACAGGGACAGCCCAGTCAACAGGGACAGTCCAGTCAGCAGGGACAGTCAAGTCAGCAGGGACAGTCTAGCCAGCAGGGACAGTCCAGTCAACAGGGACAGCCCAGTCAGCAGGGACAGTCCAGTCAGCAGGGACAGTCCAGTCAACAAGGACAGTCCAGTCAGCAGGGACAGTCCAGTCAACAGGGACAGTCCAGTCAGCAGGGACAGTCTAGCCAGCAGGGACAGTCCAGTTAGCAGGGACAGTCTAGCCAGCAGGGACAGTCCAGTCAACAGGGACAGCCCAGTCAACAGGGACAGTCCAGTCAGCAGGGACAGTCTAGCCAGCAGGGACAGTCCAGTCAGCAGGGACAGTCTAGCCAGCAGGGACAGTCCAGTCAACAGGGACAGCCCAGTCAACAGAGACAGTCCAGTCAGCAGGGACAGTCCAGTCAACAGAGACAGTCCAGTCAGCAGGGACAGCCCAGTCAACAGGGACAGTCCAGTCAACAGAGACAGTCCAGTCAACAGGGACAGCCCAGTCAACAGGGACAGCCCAGTCAGCAGGGACAGTCCAGTCAACAGAGACAGTCCAGTCAGCAGGGACAGTCCAGTCAGCAGGGACAGTCCAGTCAGCAGGGACAGCCCAGTCAACAGAGACAGTCCAGTCAACAGAGACAGTCCAGTCAGCAGGGACAGTCCAGTCAGCAGGGACAGTCCAGTCAGCAGGGACAGTCCTTTGGTGTTTCAGTTCTCAGTGCGTGTCACTGTGTTTGATTGTGATAGATGTGTGTAATGGTTTGTGTAAATGGATAATCAATCAATCAAATTTCAATCAAATGTATTTTAGATGGCCCTTTTTACGTCAGCAGATGTCACAAAATGTTATACAGAAATCCAGCCAAAAACCCCAAACAACAAGCAATGCAGATGTAGAAGCACGGTGGCTAGGAAAACTCCCTAGAAAGGCAGGCATCTACGAAGAAACCTAGAAAGGAACCAGGCTCCGAGTGGTGACCAGTCCTCTTCTGGCTGTGCCGCGTGGAGATTATAAGAGTACATGGTCATTAAGGGCAGATTGTTCTTCAAGATGTTCAAACGTTCATAGATGACCAGCAGGGTCAGATAATAATCACAGTGGTTGTAGAGGGTGCAACAGGTCAACACCTCAGGAGTAAATGTTAGTTGGCTTTTCATAACAGAGCATTCAGAGGTCGAGACAGCAGGTGCGGGAGAGAAAGAGAGAGAGATCGAGAGAGAGATAGAGACAGAGGCCAATGTAGTCTGTACACAAAACTGCACAGAATTCTTAATACTCACAATATTAGAGCGAGTATAGGGAACAAGGAGATCTGATAAGCCTAGGAAGGTTTTTCCTGATCTCCTGACTGATCAGATGGAGTGCTGTGTTTAGGGGTTAATTCAATATGTATCGGGATCGTAGACGTTACACACAGATTAGACAGACCAGTGGTTAAATTGAGCAGGAACTACCAGGGGTCAGGCTCCTGCATATTGGGTCAAAGGGAGAGAACAAAGCGGACCTGAACTCTAGCACCTTACAGGTCCAAAGACAAAAGTAGGATAGAAGAAAGATTAACCAAGGTTAGGTTTGAGCTGGGGTGTGGACATGAAGCTAGGGTTAGGGTTTTATGTGTGTGTGTGTGTGTGTGTGTGTGTGTCTCATCCTTAGGTGAGTGCTTTATCTCTTTGGGATTAGCAGAGCAATGGGATGTGTAAGTGCATGAGGTTGCTTACTGTGTTTGAACCTAGGTTGTCTGTCCATCACAAGACTGTGCTAACTCGCTGAGCTAAAGTATATTAGCTCTGGGAGCTAACACAATTCTTCCAAATAACAACAAGTCACTCTGCGTGCATGCGTTAGTGTGTGTGGGTGTGTGGAACGAATTGGCCAGCCCAATAGCATTTATCCCCCAGTGCCCTGACGTAAATTACATTGGCTGATTTAACCCAATCAGAATCATCGCTGAACCTACTGATTTGCTATCGCTCCGAAATTGTTCTGTTCTACATTTTCTCTCCTATAATAACTAGAGGAACTCGTCAAGTCCTGTCACAAATCACTAATCGAAGATGCCAGGCTGAGTTTCAGAGAAACAAAAATCGGACTTTGATACCAGCCATTATAGCGTCCTGCCTGAAAGGAGCGCGGCGTGTGGCACTGTCCAAGGTGCTGAAATTTGTACATCTTATCCACCAAGCATCTGTCGGCTATGTACAGTATATTTGCTTTGAAGAACAACAGGTCGGTGGGAACCCTCTACATTAGAGAGGGGAATGAATTAGTCCGTTTTGGGGAGCGGGATTTCTAGTTTCCTGTTTTGTTGAAACACCTCTAGTGTTTTATTCATAAATCTGATGTTTGTTGATGATATATCCTATCATCCAGGGACGAAAATCTGATATCAACTTTGGAGGGGACAATTACATGAAATTTTCTCAAGAGCAATTCCTGAGGGGGACACCAAAAGTAGTGCTGTAACACATAGCCTACATTGTAATATGGTAAATGTATATTGAGGAACCAAAGAAATAAGGTGTTTGCCGTACTCCTAACTACCGGTACCCAAAACTACACAACTAATCACAACAGCAATACCATTGCCTTTAACAAATCTTAGTTCAGTCACCAGTTTAAGTTGAGAGTGGGGGTATCCATGGCATTTTCCAATTATGTTCCTATTTTACAAGTCAAAAAAATTGAGAACCTTTCATAATGTTGCCAAACAAAGACTCAACAAACTTACCTGAGACTCCCTGTCTCTGCCAGTCTGTCCCTGCATATCTGTCCCCAACTCTGCTGTCTGTGTGCCATCTGTTGCCTGCTCTGCCTAATGACATCATTGTGAAACATTTCCATTAGAATTTCATTTCTTTCTTATGAACATTTTATCAACTAGTCTTTGAGATATTAGGCTACTAGGGTTCTTACTATGCGTTTTGGTGTATTGAAAAACACTCTGATGTCCGTCTTTAATTTTTTTGCCATTTTTCTACCTGGCTGGCTGGCTGGCTACACACACACACAGTGTGTAGGTTATTTACAGTAGGAGATGGGCTTCTATCATCTTCTGTCATTCTATTTGGGCTTCGATCTAAAAGGTAGCTAGCAAATGTGAAACGGATTAAAATGACAAGAGTTGACAGCTGTATGAGTTTACCATTTACACAACATATGCTGCAACCTTTTGTAATTTTAATAGTTTGTTTCATATTGGCTGGCTTCCAACAATAGCTGAATTTGCAAAGCTAGCGAGCACCAATTCAGTTTCAGTGGTGTTTGCTATAATCTTTGCTACCCGTGTTAAATAAAGGTGAAATAAAATAAATAAATAAAAGTTCCCATTAAATATATTTAAGACAATGGTAGAAGAGAGTGTAGTTCTGTTCAGTTTGGACTTCAGTTTATCGCTAACCTTATCACAGGGACTTTGAAGCACTAACTTACATCATCTGCATGCTGATCTTGGAATAAATTGACGATAGCAAAGATTCCATCTTTGACGACGCCACATAAATGGAATAGGTACTAGCTAGCTTAATAGTTAATATTTGCGCGCTAGCTCTGCATATTCAGCTAGTGTGTGTGCGTGATTGACTAGATTAACCTCACGTCAGTTACGTTCATTGAGTGCCTTTCAGACAGTAGATACGACCCCTCTGTTACCTTGCCAACTAAGGAACTGGCAGTGGATCAAACCATTGTGAGGCAAAGGGTGGGGGGGTCGCAATCTTTTGAAACTTAAAAACGCGCTATTAAGTGTCTATAATCAGCACAATTGCTTTCATTGCATATTATTAATATTATTTAAATTACATAGTTATGTTTCAGTGATATATTGGGGGGGACAAATCATATTTTTCCCAGGATGGGGGGGATCGTGTGTCCCCCGGGATTTCCGCCCCTGCTATCATCAGATTTATGAATAAAACACTAGAGGAAGAGAGACATCTATCTATTTATCTATCTATCTATCTATCTATCTATCTATCTATCTATCTATCTATCTATCTATCTATCTATCTATCTATCTATCTATCTATCTATCTATCTATCTATCTATCTATCTATCTATCTATCTATCTATCTATCTATCTATCTATCTATCTATCTATCTATCGTCACCGAAAATGACCCCTCCCCTGTGCTCCTCGTAAATGACCGCTTTCCTGTTAACTTCTCATGCACCAGGATATATCACGTCACACTGATAAAAGCGCAAGCAGACTACGGATGGCCAGCAGAGCGCGATGACCTCCGAGTCCGCAGCCAGTCGCAGAGCAGAGCGCACGAGAGAACTGCCATTTATACCCAGTGAAATTCACTGAGTTGTTTCACCTGATGAAGACCAATCAGTCGAAATATTGTTTTTCAGCTAACAGTGAATGGACAAACCTTTTCCCGCTTCTTCTTCTCTCCAGCCTGTTTTTGTCCCTCTCGTGATGGGCTGACAGAGACAGACAGAGAGGCAGAGAAAGAGAGACCAAACAAATTGCATTACCTCTCCTACAAACTCGGCCACCGGGGAACCATAGAGTGTAACTAACGGGCCGGTATGATCGTGTCTACAGTCAGTCTGAGCTACGGCGCGAGCTGCTCACGGGGAGTCAGCGACAGTGAGACAGTGGTTTGTAGAGAGGAGGTTCAGGTTCCCTGAGTCCTATGTGACACCTCGTGGTGGCGGTGTGTCTGGGGTTTATAGGTACATTCGGTTTCCTCAACAACCTTCTGGTGTTAACGTTATTCTGCCAGTACCGCGCGCTGCGATCTCCCATCAATGTCCTGCTGGTGAGTGTGTGTGTGTGTGTGTGTGTGTGTGTGTGTGTGTTCGCCGCTGCCACACAGGGCCGGTGGTTGATCGGTAGCGCGGGATGCGTCTGGTATGGCTTCATTAACGCCTGTTTGGGTAAGCAGCCTACTGTCTGTCTGTCTGTCTGTCTGTGAGTGAGTGAGTGAGTGAGATATTCTACAGGTGTTTCAAGGCTTTTGTGAGGTGTTGTGCTCCTGACTGAAGCTACAGTTTGAAGACCTCTTCATGAGCGACCAAAACACTCCGGACCATTCGCCATGGAAACGGACAACGTGACGGTTGTTGTAGTGTCTGTAGGCCCGCCCACTCCAACGGTCTCTACTAACGGTTCCTCAGCGGCAACGAATGACCAGCCACCGTCACCTCCCAAAACCACTTTCACTGGCCAAATCGCTCCCCCTGTCTCAACCACGCCCACTGTCACGCCCAAACCAAAAGTGACCCTGGTAGCTCACTACAACTGCTAGAAAGTGAAAGGCTATGTGTGTTCACCAGACACAATATATGTTTCAATAGTAAGACTAAGAAGTGGCTCCGTCATGGTAAGATAGAGGTATTTCTCTATCTGTGATTTGTAGTGATTTGAAGCTGTGCAGGAAGTGGTTTTGTTCTTATCAATGTATTTGATCAGAAGTCTGATGTATCTGTTGGAGGTGAGGAGAAAGCCTCTAGATGTCTTAGTGCAATCACTTTCATTGATCACAGTCACACACACACACACACACACTGTTTCATGCAAAGCACCAGACCAGTTCTTCCACTGCCGGACCAGTTCTTCCACTGCCGGACCAGTTCTTCCACTGCCGGACCAGTTCTTCCACTGCCGGACCAGTTCTTCCACTGTCGGACCGGTTCTTCCACTGCCGGACCGGTTCTTCCACTGCCGGACCGGTTCTTCTACTGCCGGACCAGTTCTTCCACTGTCGGACCGGTTCTTCCACTGCCGGACCAGTTCTTCCACTGCCGGACCGGTTCTTCCACTGTCGGACCAGTTCTTCCACTGCCGGAGCAGTTCTTCCACTGCCGGACCAGTTCTTCCACTGTCGGACCGGTTCTTCCACTGTCGGACCAGTTCTTCCACTGCCGGAGCAGTTCTTCCACTGCCGGACCAGTTCTTCCACTGCCGGACCAGTTCTTCCACTGCCGGACCAGTTCTTCCACTTCCAGAGCAGTTCTTCCACTGCCGGACCAGTTCTTCCACTGCCGGAGCAGTTCTTCCACTGCCGGACCAGTTCTTCCACTGCCGGACCAGTTCTTCCACTGCCGGACCAGTTCTTCCACTGTCGGACCAGTTCTTCCACTGCCGGACCAGGTCTTCCACTGTCGGACCAGTTCTTCCACTGCCGGACCAGTTCTTCCACTGCCGGACCAGGTCTTCCACTGCCGGACCAGTTCTTCCACTGCCGGACCAGGTCTTCCACTGTCGGACCAGTTCTTCCACTGCCGGACCAGTTCTTCCACTGCCGGACCAGGTCTTCCACTGCCGGACCAGTTCTTCCACTGTCGGACCAGTTCTTCCACTGCCGGACCAGTTCTTCCACTGTCGGAGGGGTTCTTCCACTCCTGGAGCAGTTCTTCCACTGTCGGGAGAAATGGTAGTGTATTAATATATGTTAATTGCATGCAGATAAAGGTTGCTTCGCTACCACACCCACAACCGAAGAACAATCATGGCCTCGGATTCGCAGGTGGAGGATTTCTGGAGGGGAGCAGCTCCAATAGTTTATAGAGATATCTGAAACACAGTTCCCAATAAGGCTACACAGTATTCATCACAGCATAGGCTATCCAATCATTTCAGATATTACAGAATATCTACTTAACACGACTTTGTGATTCCTTAGTAAAATGGAGTTAGGCCTACTACATCTTAAGACACGTTACTTTAACCAAGACACATTAAACAGATCATATTCACTGTTTCAAACATTATCTTCCGTGATGTACAGGTGTGTGAATCGTCTATCTTTGTCTTTTTAGTGCAATAAACTTTGTGGTTTCTTTAACGTTGTGGTTTCTTCAACGTTGTGGTTTATTTAACAAGCGGTTTATTTAACACGAGGTGGCATTATGATGCTTCATATAAATCTAGAAAAGAAGAATGACTTTTAATCGTTCTTGGCTCAATTCACCTTCCTAGTTGTTTCCTGTTGTGTTAGTGTGTATGTGCCTACATCATATGTTGATGTTAGGCTGTGTATCTTATTTATTTATTTTTGTCTCGTCTGAATAAATGAACGATATATATATGAAACATGTCACTGTTATGCCTGAATTCGACCCAAAACCAACCAGGAAGTCTGCAGCGTTGAGAGCGGTTGTATGAAACCAACCCGTACGTCAAGCAAAGCTCTCAACCATACTAGCCCGCTCTTAATTTAGATTCAGTTCAACTCACCATAAATTCTGCATCTGAACTGTGCATAAGCTGATACTAGATCTGTGGCAATGAGCAACATCAAAGCAGTCTCTCAGACAGACGGGTTGCCTTCCACAATGTTCCAATATTCCAATTTACAATGTCCACAGGGCATTGGAATGGCATCACTTCCCTAAAACCACTGCAAAGGTTTTGCCTGCAAACTTTGGTTTTGAATCGCGACGTTTGGGCGTGTTTGCTTGGTGATTTATTGGGAGAGTTATCTGTCTGAAGAGGATCCTCCCCAGATATCTTTCTTTCTTTTTTAATTACCAAGAGAATCCGTCATTAATTCCAGATCCTAGTAACTGTTGCTGCTGTAGGTCTAGGATTTTTTATTGGGTTGGAATGGAGAATTAGCATGCCACCAACGAGACAAGAATTAGCCTGTTGGTATTGTGTTTGAATGGTAGCGAAGTATTAGCCTGTTCGTGTAGGGGTTGAATGGAGAATTAGCATGATAGCAAAGAGACAAGCATTAGCCTGTTTGTATTAGATTTGAATATAGAAGTAGCATGCTAGCAATGAGACAAATAACATTTGCTTTGTGGTTGAACTAATAATTAGCATGCTAGCAGGTCAGCGATAGGGAATCAGCACACTAGCCCCTTACAAGCATAAAAATGCAAGATAAGATTTAATTCATAAACACATTAGCTATGCCACAGCAACGTAATTACACCAAGCAACAGAAACAGCACAAGCTTGTGTTTTTATTTGCTATTAGCTTCATAAATTAATTGTGTCTTTCAGCTATGCAGGAACATATCAGAGAGACACAGTGTTTTTTTGGCAGAGAACATATTATTTGATTAGGTTTTTAATTATATTTTGTTGCCTAAAGAGTCTGCATATTCAGTGCATTTTGTTGAAATAAGGATTAATGATGGGTTCTCTGACCCTGTTTCCATGCCTCATACAGAAGCACTGTTTTAAAATATAAGGATTTGATACAGTGTTAAACATGTAATAATAATATCCCTTGAAGCAATATTTTGTGCAATTATATTTTAATGTTTTTCTCCCAGAGAGAAGAGAAGTCTGTACAGCTTCTTACAGAAGAGAGAAGAGGATATGGGAAGAGAAGAAAGGAGAGGAGAGAAGGGAAGAGGAGAGAATGAGAGGAGAGAATGAAAGGATGAAAATATTTTCTTTCCCTATCTCACCTTTCCCTATATCACTTTGAAAGTGAGTGTGATTTCATCATTATATTAGGTTCTACATTATATTAGGTTCTAGTGCAGTATTTCACTAGCCTAACCCACAGATTTAAAAAGAAAACTACCTCCGTAGTGTGGTGGTGAAATAAAGCAGTTAAACGTTGAGCGGTGGTCGACTGCTATCACTAGAAATCCTAATTCAGTGAAATGACAAAGTATGCAAACCATTGATTGGTCATCACTATAATAACTTAGACCTACCTACGACTTACAGCCTTAATTAAATACATTGTCCCTAGGTCACATTATTATTGTCCCTATGTCACATTGTTATTGTCCCTAGGTCACATTATTATTGTCCCTAGGTCACATTTGTCACATTCTTCTTCGTCAGATGATAAAGAAAAATCATTGTCGGACCAAAACGCAGCGGGGTTATGTGCACTCATCTTCTTTTATTAAATTGGCAAAGAAGGAAAAACCAAAATAAACACGTACACAAAACACAATGACGAATAACAGGCCGGTAAGGCATAAAAGCTATACCTAGCACAATCTCCCACAAACTACCAACACAAATAGGACTCTCAATCAGAGGCAACTAGGAAACACCTGCCTCCAATTGAGAGTCCAACACCCAATGACCTAAACAAAGAAATACTAATACTAGAATGAACATAGAAATACAAAACATAAAACATAGCCCAAAACCCGGAAATAATAAATCAAACACCCTTCTAAACAACCAACCACCCCGAACCACATAAAACAAATACCCTCTGCCACGTCCTGACCAAACTAAAATAACAAATAACCCCTATAGCGGTCAGGACGTGACAACATTATTATTGTCCCTAGGTCACATTATTATTGTCCCAGGGTCACATTGTTATTGTCCCTAGGTCCCTAGGTCACATTATAATTCCAGGGTTTTCCTTTATTTTTTACTATTTTCTACATTGTAGAATAATAGTGAAGACATCAAAACTATGAAATAACACATATGGAATCAAGTGGTAACCAAAAAAAGTGTTGAACAAATACTTCAAAGTAGCCACCCTTTGCCTTGATGACAGCTTTGCATACTCTTGGCATTCTCTCAACCAGCTTCATGAGGTAGTCACATGGAATGCATTTCAATTAACAGGTGTGCCTTGTTAAAAGTTAATTTGTGGAATTTCTTTCCTTCTTAATACGTTTGAGACAATCAGTTGTGTTGTGACAAGGTAGGGGTGGTATTCAGAAGATAGCCCTATTTGGTAAAAGGGCAAGAACAGCTCAAATAAGCAAAGAGAAACGACAGTCCATAATTACTTTAAGACATGAAAGTCAGTCAATGGGGAAAATTTCAAGAACTTTTAAAGTTTCTTCAAGAGCATTCGCAAAAACCATCAAGAACTATGATGAAACTGGCTCTCATGTAGACCTCCACAGGAATGGAAGACCCAGAGTTACTTCTGCTGCAGAGGATAAGTTCATTATAGTTAACTGCACCTCAGAAATTGCAGCCCGAATAAATGCTTCACAGAGTTCAAGTAACAGACACATCTCAACATCAACTGTTCAGAGGACACTGCATGAATCAGGCCTTCATGGTTGAATTGCTGCAAAGAAACCAGTACTAAAGGACACCAATAAGAAGAAGAGACTTGCTTGGGTCAAGAAACATGAGCAATGGACATTAGACCGGTGGAAATCTGTCCTTTGGTCTAATGAGTCCAAATTTGAGATTTTTGGTTCCAACTGCCGTGTCTTTGTGAGACGTAGAGTAGGTGAACGTATGATCTCCGCATGTGTGGTTCCCACCGTAAAGCATGGAGGAGGTGTGATGGTGCTTTGCTGGTGACACTGTCTGTGATTTATTCAGAATTCAAGGCACACTTAACCAGCATGGCTACCACGGCATTCTGCAGCGATTCGCCATCCCATCTGGTTTGTGTTTAGTGGGACTATAATTTATTTTTCAACAGGACAATGACCCAATACACCACCAGGCTGTGTAAGGGCTATTTGACCAAGAAGGAGAGTGATTGAGTGCTGCATAAGATGACCTGGCCTCCACAATCACCTGACCTGAACCCAATTGAGATGGTTTGGGATGAGTTGGACCGCAGAGTCAATAAAAAGCAGCCAACAAGTTCTCAGCATATGTGGGAACTCCTTCCAGACTGTTGGAAAGCATTCCAGGTGAAGCTGGTTGAGAGAATGCCAAGAGTGTGCAAAGCTGTCATCAAGGCAAAGGGTGGCTACTTTGACGAATCTCAAATATAAAATCTATTTTGATGTGTTTAACACTTTTTTGGTTACTACATGATTCCATATGTGTTATTTCATAGTTTTGATGTCTTCACTATTATTCTAGGATGTAGAAAATAGTACAAATAAAGAAAAATCCTTGAATGAGTAGGTGTGTCCAAAATTTTGACTGGTACTGTATCTGCCTCAATTACTTCGTACCCCTGCACATCGACTCAGTACTGATACCCTGTATATAGCTAAGTTATCATTGCTCATTGTGTATTTATTATTTATTTTGCTGTTAGTCTACACCTGCTGTTTATGAAGCATGTGACAAATGAAATGGGATTTGAATTAATTTGACACAGACACACAGGTCAAAGCATGTGTATGGAGCTGTGTGACAGTCTGCTTTAATCACTCTCTCCTCCCTCCATCTCTCCTCCCTCCATCTTTCCTCACCTCAATCTCTCCTCCCTCCATCTCTCCTCACCTCCCTCTCTCCTCACCTCAATCTCTCCTCCCTCCATCTCTCCTCATCTCTATCTCTCCTCCCTCCATCTCTCCTCACCTCAATCTCTCCTCCCTCCATCTCTCCTCACCTCTATCTCTCCTCCTCCATCTCTCCTCACCTCCCTCTCTCCTCACCTCAATCTCTCCTCCCTCCATCTCTCCTCACCTCTATCTCTCCTCCTCCATCTCTCTTCCCTCCATCTCTCCATCTCTCCTCACCTCCATCTCTCCTCCCTCCATCTCTCCTCCCTCCATCTCTCCTCACCTCAATCTCTCCTCCCTCCATCTCTCCTCACCTCCCTCTCTCCTCACCTCAATCTCTCCTCCCTCCATCTCTCCTCACCTCTATCTCTCCTCCTCCATCTCTCTTCCCTCCATCTCTCCATCTCTCCTCACCTCCATCTCTCCATCTCTCCTCCCTACATCTCTCCTCACCTCAATCTCTCCTCCCTCCATCTCTCCTCAACTCCATCTCTCCTCACCTCAATCTCTCCTCCCTCCATCTCTCCTCACCTCCGTCTCTCCTCTCTCCATCTCTCCATCTCTAGTCCCTCCATCTCTCATCACCTCAATCTCTCATCTCTCCATCTCTCCATCTCTCCTCACCTCAATCTCTCCTCCCTCCATCTCTCCTCACCTCCATCTCTCCTCTCTCCATCTCTCCATCTCTAGTCCCTCCATCTCTCATCACCTCAATCTCTCCTCCCTCCATCTCTCCATCTCTCCTCCCTCCATCTCTCATCACCTCCATCTCTCCTCCCTCCATCTCTCCTCCGTCCATCTCGCATCCCTCCATCTTTCCTCCCTCCATCTCTCCTCACCTCCATCTCTCCAACTCTCCATCTCTCCTCACCTCCACTCTTTCATCTTCTTCTCTTAACCCACTGGAAGAGAGATGTCAACAGGTCAGGGTCAACCCCCCCCCCCACCCCCCCCCCCCCCAGGAGATAAGTAGCTGCCCTCTCCCTCACACACACATCACCCCAGGAGATAGGTAGCTGCCCTCTCCCTCACACACACACACATCACCCCAGGAGATAGGAAGCTGCCCTCTCCCTCACACACACACACATCACCCCAGGAGATAGGTAGCTGCCCTCTCCCTCACACACACACACATCACCCCAGGAGATAGGTAGCTGCCCTCTCCCTCCCTCACACACACACACACACACACACACACACACACACACACACACACACACACACACACACACACACACACACACACACACACACACACACACACACACACACACACACACACACACACACACACACACACACACACACACACACACACACACACACACACACACACATCACCCCAGGAGATAAGTAGCTGCCCTCTCCCTCCCTCACACACACACACACACACACACACACACACACACACACACACACACACACACACACACACACACACACACACACACACACACACACACACATCACCCCAGGAGATAAGTAGCTGCCCTCTCCCTCACACACACACACACACACACACACATCACCCCAGGAGATAAATAGCTGCCCTTTCCCTCACACACACATCACCCCAGGAGATAAGTAGCTGCCCTCTCCCTCACACACACACACACACACACACACACCCAGGAGATAAGTAGCTGCCCTCTCCCTCACACACACACACATCACCCCAGGAGGTAAGTAGCTGCCCTCTCGCTCACACACACACACATCACCTCAGGAGATAAGTAGCTGCCCTCTCCCTCACACACACACACACATCACCCCAGGAGATAAGTAGCTGCCCTCTCCCTCACACACACACACATCACCCCAGGAGGTAAGTAGCTGCCCTCTCCCTCACACACACACACACATCACCCCAGGAGGTAAGTAGCTGCCCTCTCGCTCACACACACACACATCACCCCAGGAGATAAGTAGCTGCCCTCTCCCTCACACACACACACATCACCCCAGGAGATAGGAAGCTGCCCTCTCCCTCACACACACACACATCACCCCAGGAGATAGGTAGCTGCCCTCTCCCTCCCTCACACACACACACACACACACACACACACACACACACACACACACACACACACACACACACACACACACACACACACACATCACCCCAGGAGATAAGTAGCTGCCCTCTCCCTCACACACACACACACACACACACACACACACACACACACACACACACACACACACACACACACACACACACACACACACATCACCCCAGGAGATAAGTAGCTGCCCTCTCCCTCACACACACACATCCCCCCCAGGACATAGGTAGCTGCCCTCTCCCTCACACACACACACACACACACACACATCACCCCAGGAGATAAATAGCTGCCCTTTCCCTCACACACACATCACCCCAGGAGATAAGTAGCTGCCCTCTCCCTCACACACACACACACACACACCCATGAGATAAGTAGCTGCCCTCTCCCTCACACACACACACATCACCCCAGGAGGTAAGTAGCTGCCCTCTCGCTCACACACACACACATCACCTCAGGAGATAAGTAGCTGCCCTCTCCCTCACACACACACACACATCACCCCAGGAGGTAAGTAGCTGCCCTCTCGCTCACACACACACACACACCCAGGAGATAAGTAGCTGCCCTCTCCCTCACACACACACACATCACCCCAGGAGATAAGTAGCTGCCCTCTCCCTCACACACACACACATCACCTCAGGAGATAAGTAGCTGCCCTCTCCCTCACACACACACACACATCACCACAGGAGATAAATAGCTGCCCTTTCCCTCACACACACATCACCCCAGGAGATAAGTAGCTGCCCTCTCCCTCACACACACACACACACACACACACACCCAGGAGATAAGTAGCTGCCCTCTCCCTCACACACACACACATCACCCCAGGAGGTAAGTAGCTGCCCTCTCGCTCACACACACACACATCACCTCAGGAGATAAGTAGCTGCCCTCTCCCTCACACACACACACACATCACCCCAGGAGATAAGTAGCTGCCCTCTCCCTCACACACACACACATCACCCCAGGAGGTAAGTAGCTGCCCTCTCCCTCACACACACACACATCACCCCAGGAGGTAAGTAGCTGCCCTCTCGCTCACACACACACACATCACCCCAGGAGATAAGTAGCTGCCCTCTCCCTCACACACACACACATCACCCCAGGAGATAGGAAGCTGCCCTCTCCCTCACACACACACACATCACCCCAGGAGATAGGTAGCTGCCCTCTCCCTCCCTCACACACACACACACACACACACACACACACACACACACACACACACACACACACACACACACACACACACACACACACACACACACACACACACACATCACCCCAGGAGATAAGTAGCTGCCCTCTCCCTCACACACACACACACACACACACACACACACACACACACACACACACACACACACACACACACACACACACATCACCCCAGGAGATAAGTAGCTGCCCTCTCCCTCACACACACACATCCCCCCCAGGACATAGGTAGCTGCCCTCTCCCTCACACACACACACACACACACACACATCACCCCAGGAGATAAATAGCTGCCCTTTCCCTCACACACACATCACCCCAGGAGATAAGTAGCTGCCCTCTCCCTCACACACACACACACACACACACACACACCCATGAGATAAGTAGCTGCCCTCTCCCTCACACACACACACATCACCCCAGGAGGTAAGTAGCTGCCCTCTCGCTCACACACACACACATCACCTCAGGAGATAAGTAGCTGCCCTCTCCCTCACACACACACACACATCACCCCAGGAGGTAAGTAGCTGCCCTCTCGCTCACACACACACACACACCCAGGAGATAAGTAGCTGCCCTCTCCCTCACACACACACACATCACCCCAGGAGATAAGTAGCTGCCCTCTCCCTCACACACACACACATCACCTCAGGAGATAAGTAGCTGCCCTCTCCCTCCCTCCCTCCCTCCCTCCCTCCCTCCCTCCCTCCCTCCCTCCCTCCCTCACTCACACACACACACACACACACACACACACACACACACTCACACACACACACACATCACCCCAGGAGATAAGTAGCTGCCCTCTCCCTCCCTCCCTCCCTCCCTCCCTCCCTCCCTCCCTCCCTCACTCACCACACACACACACACACACACACACACACACACACACACACACACACACACACACACACACACACACACACACACACACACACACACACACACATACACACATCATCCCAGGAGATAAGTAGCTGCCCTCTCCCTCACACACACACATCACCACAGGAGATAAGTAGCTGCCCTCTCCCTCCCTCCCTCCCTCACACACACACACACACACACACACACACACACACACACACACACACACACACATACACACATCATCCCAGGAGATAAGTAGCTGCCCTCTCCCTCACACACACACACACACCCCCCCAGGAGATAAGTAGCTGCCCTCTCCCTCACACACACACACACATCACCCCAGGAGATAAGTAGCTGCCCTCTCCCTCACACACACATCACCCCAGGAGATAGATAGCTGCCCTCTCCCTCACACACACACATATAAAAACACGCACACACACATCTCAGGCCTAATTTCTCTCTAGTCATGTAGAGGAGAGAGGGGAATAAGGGAGGAGTGTGAGGAGAGAAGAGAGGGGATAAAGGAGGATGGTGAGGAGAGGAGAGAGGGGATAAGGGAGGATGGTGAGGAGAGAGGGGAATAAGGGAAGATGGTGAGGAGAGGAGAGAGGAGAATAAGGGAGGACGGTGTGGACAGGATATTGGGGAATAAGGGAGGAGGGTGAGGGGAGGAGAGGGGAATAAGGGAGGAGGGAGACGAGAGGGGAGGGGAATACGGAAAGGATGGAGAAGAGAGGAGTGGGGAATAAGGGAGGAGGGAGAGGAGAGGGTAATAAGGGAGGAGGGAGGGGAGAGGAGAGGGGAATATGGAAGGATGGAGAAGAGAGGAGTGGGGAATAAGGGAGGAGGGAGAGGAGAGGGTAATAAGGGAGTGGGGAGAGGAGAGAGGGGAATAAGGGAGAAGGGAGATGAGAGGGGAATAAGGGAGGAGCGAGAAGAAAGGAGAGGGGAATAAGGGAGGAGGGAGGGGAGAGAGGGGAATAAGGGAGGAGGGAGGGGAGAGGAGAGGGGAATATGGAAGGATGGAGAAGAGAGGAGTGGGGAATAAGGGAGGAGGGAGAGGAGAGGGGAATAAGGGAGAAGCGAGAAGAGAGAGAGGGGAATAAGGGAGGAGGGTGAGAAGAGGGGAATAAGGGAGGACGGTGAGGACAGGATATTGGGGAATAAGGGAGGAGGAGAGGAGGGAGACGAGAGGGGAGGGGAATACGGAAGGATGGAGAAGACAGGAGTGGGGAATAAGGGAGGAGGGAGAGGAGAGGGTAATAAGGGAGGAGGGAGAGGAGAGGAGAGGAGAGGGGAATATGGAAGGATGGAGAAGAGAGGAGTGGGGAATAAGGGAGGAGGGAGAGGAGAGGGTAATAAGGGAGTGGGGAGAGGAGAGAGGGGAATAAGGGAGGAGGGAGAGGAGAGGGGAATAAGGGAGAAGCGAGAAGAGAGAGAGGGGAATAAGGGAGGAGGGAGAGGAGAGGGTAATAAGGGAGTGGAGAGAGGAGAGAGGGGAATAAGGGAGGAGGGAGAGGAGAGGGGAATAAGGGAGGAGGGGAGAGGAGAGGAGTGGAGAATAAGGGAGAAGGGAGAGGGGAGGAGAGGGGAATAAGGGAGGAGGGGAGAGGAGAGGAGTGGAGAATAAGGGAGAAGGGAGAGGGGAGGAGAGGGGAATAAGGGAGGAGGGGAGAGGAGAGAGGGGAATAAGGGAGGAGGGAGAGGAGAGGAGTGGAGAATAAGGGAGAAGGGAGAGGGGAGGAGAGGGGAATAAGGGAGGAGGGGAGAGGAGAGAGGGGAATAAGGGAGGAGGGAGAGGAGAGGGGAATAAGGGAGGAGGGGAGAGGAGAGGAGTGGAGAATAAGGGAGAAGGGAGAGGGGAGAAGAGGGGAATAAGGGAGGAGGGGAGAGGAGAGGAGTGGAGAATAAGGGAGAAGGGAGAGGGGAGGAGAGGGGAATAAGGGAGGAGAGGAGAGGAGAATAAGGGAGAGGAGAATAAGGGAGAGGGGAGGAGAGGAGAATAAGGTTTATCATGGAGTGTCACTTGGTAAGTGAGGAGAGGGGGAAGGTGACTTAATTTCATACCAAATTAATTTGAAAATAATTGTTCTAATTATTATTAGTTACTTAATACAGAAACAGAGGGATATGAATAAAGAGAGAGAGAGGCAGAGAGACGGGTGTTTTTTCTGATCTCCTACACACACAGCACTTCTCTGCAAGTACTCGCTGTCACACACAGTGGAAATGGACTCTATCGGCAGTGCTGACCTCTGTTTCTCTATCTATATATCTATCTATCTGTCTGTCTGTCTGTCTGTCTGTCTGTCTGTCTGTCTGTCTGTCTGTCTGTCTGTCTGTCTGTCTGTCTGTCTGTCTGTCTGTCTGTCTGTCTGTCTGTCTGTCTGTCTGTCTATCTATCTATCTCCCTCCCTCCCTTTTTCTCTCAGTCAACATGAAGACTAGCCTACTGTATCATAGGGGGTATTTCTGGCATGTCATTTGGGGGGTATGACTTTGTCACCAGCCGGAGTCACACGCAGTCAGAGATAAATATAGGAGCGCAATTCACACTAGCACACACATGCTCAGACACACAAGGACGAGATAGATTTGTATCACTCTTTTCTACTGTCTCCACTCCGTCTCTTCAGCGATTCCCTGCTTTGTGCAGTCTCAGAGGTCACAGATCAGAGGTCAGGTCACCATGGTAACAATAAGCTGGATGCTGCTGTTGTGTGTGCTGGCAGAGGGGTATGGGTCAGAGGTCGGAGTTCAGGAAGGGTGCGGCCGTTGGATGGGAGGTGTTCCTGGGACTCCTGGTCTGGACGGGCAGGATGGGAGAGATGGGAGAGAGGGACGCCAGGGAGAGACAGGAGACACTGGACTTCCAGGTAGAGCACATCAGGGAATCAACAATCAACATATAGATTCTCAAACTTTCTCTCACTCACTCTCTCTCCGCCCATCTCATTCTCTTTCTCCTGTCCTCCCTAGGTGTGCGAGGTGAGAGGGGAGAGGTGGGGGAAGTTGGGGGGGACGGAGTCCAGGGACGACGAGGTTTCCCGGGGGCCCCAGGCCTGCAGGGGCAGAGGGGCGAGAGTTCCTTCCTGTATCGCTCTGCCTTCAGCGTGGGACTAACCACACCCACTACCACGACAGACACACCCCTTCACTTCACCAAGATCTTCTACAACGAACAGGTACTGTGTGTGTGTGATGTCAGAGCAAATATCAAATATGGATTCTTCTTTCCAGCTTCACGATATCCAGTTTTTCTGTCTGTCTGTCTGTCTGTCTGTCTGTCTGTCTGTCTGTCTGTCTGTCTGTCTGTCTGTCCAGCATCACTATGATGACATCTCAGGGAAGTTCCGCTGTTTTATCCCCGGAGTGTACTACTTCACCTTCCACCTCACTGTACAGGTAACACACACAAACAAATCCTGTAATGGTAAGTTACTGTACAAAAAGGTACAATATCTTACCGTAAATTTCAAATAAACTTTGGTTTAAACAGTACATTACTGTAAACTTTGTTTAGGGTCAGGGTGTAAGGTGGGCTGTACAGTAGCGGTGTGTGTGTTGTTTAGGGTCAGGGGTGTAAGGTGGGGCTGTATCGTAATGGCCGTGTCATGTCGCTGACTCTGGACCAGTTCCTGACCTCTGACCTGGACCAGTCCTCTGGAGGGGCGGTCCTAAACCTCTCATCTGGAGACCAGGTATGGCTGCAGGTGAGTCATATGCTGCCAATTCAAAGAAACAATGAAGGGGTCTTTTTCCTTTAGTTCCTTTAATTCTTTATTATTTAGAGTTCTAAAGTCTGGTTGAAAAAGTCAATATGGCTGAATCAGGCTAGCAAATAGAACTCTTTAACCAAACTGGTGAATTTCCTATGGCTGCTATTAGATGTTGTTTGTTTGCATTAGAATTGGATCTTTTACTCCTCTGACAAAGTCACCACAAGTCACTAACTTATTACTTCATTAATAGCTAATATAATATCCCTCTGTCTACAGGTGTATGGTGCAGAACAGGAAGAAATTGGAATTTACGCTGACATCAACAACGACTCCACCTTTACTGGCTTTCTGATTCAGCCACGCCTACCTAGCAGCCCATTGGACAACCGCCGACGCTGACTTCCTGCTTTATCTGTGCCTACCAGGCAGCCGATTGGACAACGTGCTACACCATACCTACTTACAGTAGCAGCTGCTTATTTTCCATAACATCCCTTTTTCCCCCAACTCTACCTATCCCCCACCTCTCTCCCTATCCCCCACCTCGACCTATCCCCCACCTCTCTCCTTATCCCCCACCTCTACCTATCCCCCACCTCTCTCCCTATCCCCCACCTCTACCTATCCCCCACCTCTCTCCTTATCCCCCACCTCTATCTATACCCCACCTCTCTCCCTATCCCCCACCTCTACCTATCCCCACCTCTCTCCCTATCCGCCACCTCTACCTATCCCCCACCTCTCACCTTATCCCCCACCTCTACCTATCCCCCACCACTACCTATACCCCACCACTACCTATCCCCCACCTCTCACCTTATCCCCCACCTCTCACCTTATCCCCCACCTCTACCTATCCCCCACCTCTACCTATCCCCCACCACTACCTATCCCCCACCTCTACCTATCCCCCACCACTACCTATCCCCCACCACTACCTATACCCCACCACTACCTATCCCCCACCTCTCACCTTATCCCCCACCTCTCTCCCTATCCCCCACCTCTACCTATCCCCCACCTCTACCTATCCCCCACCTCTCACCTTATCCCCCACCTCTACCTATCCCCCACCTCTACCTATCCCCCACCACTACCTATCCCCCACCTCTACCTATCCCCCACCACTACCTATCCCCCACCACTACCTATCCCCCACCTCTCTCCCTATTCCCCACCTCTACCTCTCTCCTTATCCCCCACCTCTACCTATCCCCCACCTCTACCTATCCCCCACCTCTCTCCCTATTCCCCACCTCTACCTATCCCCCACCTCTCTCCTTATCCCCCACCTCTCTCCTTATCCCCCACCTCTACCTATCCCCCATCTCTACCTATCCCCCACCTCTACTATCCCCCACCTCTACCTATCCCCCACCACTACCTATCCCCCACCTCTACCTATCCCCCACCACTACCTATCCCCCACCTCTACCTATCCCCCACCTCTCTCCCTATTCCCCACCTCTACCTATCCCCCACCTCTCTCCCTATTCCCCACCTCTACCTATCCCCACCTCTCTCCCTATCCCCCACCTCTACCTATCCCCACCTCTCTACCTATCCCCCACCTCTACTATCCCCCACTTCTCTCCCTATCCCCCACCTCTACCTATCCCCACCTCTCTCCCTATCCCCCACCTCTACCTATCCCCCACCTCTACTATCCCCCACTTCTCTCCCTATCCCCCACCTCTACCTATCCCCACCTCTCTCCCTATCCCCCACCTCTACCTATCCCCCACCTCTCTCCCTATTCCCCACCTCTACCTATCCCCGCCCTCTCTCCCTATTCCCCACCTCTACCTATCCCCACCTCTCTCCCTATCCCCCACCTCTACCTATCCCCACCTCTCTACCTATCCCCCACCTCTACTATCCCCCACTTCTCTCCCTATCCCCCACCTCTACCTATCCCCACCTCTCTTCCTATCCCGCCCCTCTACCTATCCCCACCTCTCTCACTATCCCCCACCTCTACCTATCCCCCACCTCTACTATCCCCCACCTCTACCTATCCCCAACTCTCTCCCTATTCCCCACCTCTACCTATCCCCAACTCTCTCCCTATCCCCCACCTCTACCTATCCCCACCTCTCTACCTATCCCCCACCTCTACTATCCCCCACCTCTCTCCCTATCCCCCACCTCTACCTATCCCCCACCACTACCTATCCCCCACCACTACCTATCCCCCACCTCTACCTATCCCCCACCACTACCTATCCCCCACCTCTACCTATCCCCCACCTCTCTCCCTATTTCCCACCTCTACCTATCCCCACCTCTCTCCCTATCCCCCACCTCTACCTATCCCCCACCTCTACTATCCCCACCTCTCTCCCTATCCCCCACCTCTACCTATCCCCACCTCTCTCCCTATCCCCCACCTCTACCTATCCCCCACCTCTCTACCTATCCCCCACCTCTACCTATCCCCCACCTCTACTATCCCCCACCTCTCTCCCTATCCCCCACCTCTACCTATCCCCCACCTCTACCTATCCCCCACCACTACCTATCCCCCACTTCTACCTATCCCCCACCTCTACTACTATCCCCACCTCTCTCCCTATCCCCCACCTCTACCTATCCCCACCTCTCTCCCTATCCCCCACCTCTACCTATCCCCCACCTCTCTACCTATCCCCCACCTCTCTCCCTATCCCCCACCTCTACTATCCCCTACCTCTCTCCCTATCCCCCACCTCTCCTTATCCCCCACCTCTACCTATCCCCCACCTCTACCTATCCCCCACCTCTCTCCTTATCCCCCACCTCTCTCCTTATCCCCCACCTCTCTCCCTATCCCCCACCTCTACCTATCCCCCACCTCTACTTTCCCCCACCTCTACTATCCCCCACCTCTACCTATCCCCCACCTCTCTCCTTATCCCCCACCTCTACCTATCCCCCCACCTATACCTATCCCCCACCTCTACTATCCCCACCTCTCTCCCTATCCCCCACCTCTACTATCCCCCACCTCTCTCCCTATCCCTCACCTCTGCTATCCCCCACCTCTCTCCCTATCCCCCACCTCTACTATCCCCTACCTCTCTCCCTATCCCCCACCTCTACTATCCCCAACTCTCTCCCTATCCCCCACCTCTACTATCCCCTACCTCTCTACCTATCCCCGACCTCTACTATCCCCCACCTCTACTATCCCCACCTCTACCTATCCCCCACCTCTACCTATCCCCCACCTCTCTCCCTATCCCCCACCTCTACTATCCCCACCTCTACCTATCCCCCAACTCTCTACCTATCCCCCACCTCTACTATCCCCTACCTCTCTCCCTATCCCCCACCTCTACTATCCCCACCTCTCTCCCTATCCCCCCCTCTACTATCCCCCACCTCTACATATCCCCCACCTCTACCTATCCCCCACCTCTACCTATCCCCCACCACTACCTATCCCCCACCTCTACCTATCCCCCACCTCTACTATCCCCTACCTCTCTCCCTATCCCCCACCTCTACTATCCCTCCATCTCTCTCCCTATCCCCCACCTCTACTATCCCCACCTCTCTCCCTATCCCCCACCTCTACATATCCCCCACCTCTACATATCCCCCCACCCCCACCCCTCTCCCTAACCCCCACCTCTACCTATCCCCCACCCCTCTCCCTAACCCCCCACCTCTACCTATCCCCCATCTCTCTCCTCCTGTCCCTGAGTGTGTCCAGCTGGCCTCCAGCCCAGAGGGCCAGTGTGTGTGTATGTGTGTAGCTGTAATCTATATTTATAATCATCTTAGTTCTGTAATGATAAAGGTCACCTGCCACAGGCTGTCACATACACATGAACACGCACACACAAAAAGAGAAGCGGTGTGAGTGGGTTCCCTCTGGGCTCACAGCTGTTGTTACTGAGTCAGAGTGCTCTTGGATCAATAAAGTTGTATTGCTGTTTCAAACTGGGTTTTTTCTTGTCTTTCTGTGAGTTGGGGAGCGAGGTGGGTCAGTTGGGGGAGGGGTCAGGTGCATGGCGGGAAAGGGGAGAGGGCAGACGGATATTTTTAAAACTCATTTTAACTTCTTCCCCTTTTCTTTGTTCATTCACTCTGCACCCTTTTCCCAAGTGTGCACTCATCCACTCCTGATGTATTTAAAATGAGTCAACATGAATATGTTTAAAGTACCATAATGGTGTATAGGGGGACCCCTATAGCCTACTATTGGGTCAGTAGGGGTCAGTAGATATTACCACTGTTAGCCTATAGGGGTCAGTAGATAATATTACCACTGTTAGCCTATAGGGGTCAGTAGATAATATTACCTCTGTTAGCCTATAGGGGTCAGTAGATAATATTACCACTGTTAGCCTATAGGGGTCAGTAGATAATATTACCACTGTTAGCCTATAGGGGTCAGTAGTAGATAATATTACCTCTGTTACCCTATAGGGGTCAGCAGATAATATTACCACTGTTAGCCTATAGGGGTCAGTAGTAGATAATATTACCTCTGTTAGCCTATAGGGGTCAGTAGATAATATTACCACTGTTAGCCTATAGGGGTCAGTAGATAATATTACCTCTGTTAGCCTATAGGGGTCAGTAGATAATATTACCACTGTTAGCCTATAGGGGTCAGTAGTAGATAATATTACCACTGTTAGCCTATAGGGGTCAGTAGATAATATTACCTCTGTTAGCCTATAGGGGTCAGTAGATAATATTACCACTGTTAGCCTATAGGGGTCAGTAGTAGATAATATTACCACTGTTAGCCTATAGGGATCAGTAGATAATATTACCACTTTTAGCCTATAGGTGTCAGAAGTAGATAATATTACCACTGTTAGCCTATAGTTGTCAGTAGTAGAGAATATTACCACTGTTAGCCTATAGGGGTCAGTAGTAGATAATATTACCACTGTTAGCCTATAGGGGTCAGTAGATAATATTACCTCTGTTAGCCTATAGGGGTCAGTAGATAATATAACCTCTGTTGCCTATAGGGGTCAGTAGTAGATAATATTACCACTGTTAGCCTATAGGGATCAGTAGATAATATTACCACTGTTAGCCTATAGGGGTCAGTAGTAGATAATATTACCACTGTTAGCCTATAGGGGTCAGTAGATAATATTACCACTGTTAGCCTATAGGTGTCAGAAGTAGATCATATTACCTCTGTTAGCCTATAGGGGTCAGTAGATAATATTACCACTGTTAGCCTATAGGTGTCAGTAGTAGGTAATATTACCACTGTTAGCCTATAGGGGTCAGTAGATAATATTACCACTGTTAGCCTATAGGGGTCAGTAGTAGATAATATTACCACTGTTAGCCTATAGGGGTCAGTAGATAATATTACCACTGTTAGCCTATAGGGGTCAGTAGGTAATATTACCACTGTTAGCCTATAGGGGTCAGTAGATAATATTACCACTGTTAGCCTATAGGGGTCAGTAGATAACATTACCTCTGTTAGCCTATAGGGGTCAGTAGATAACATTACCACTGTTAGCCTATAGGGGTCAGTAGATAATATTACCACTGTTAGCCTATAGGGGTCAGTAGATAATATTACCACTGTTAGCCTATAGGTGTCAGTAGATAATATTACCACTGTTAGCCTATAAATCAAATCAAATCAAATCAAATTTATTTTTATATAGCCCTTCGTACATCAGCTGATATTCTCAAAGTGCTGTACAGAAACCCAGCCTAAAACCCCAAACAGCAAGCAAAGCATGTGAAAGAAGCACGGTGGCTAGGAAAAGGGGTCAGTAGATAATATTACCACTGTTAGCCTATAGGTGTCAGAAGTAGATAATATTACCTCTGTTAGCCTATAGGGGTCAGTAGATAATATTACCACTGTTAGCCTATAGGTGTCAGTAGTAGGTAATATTACCACTGTTAGCCTATAGGGGTTAGTAGATAATATTACCTCTGTTAGCCTATAGGGGTCAGTAGATAATATTACCACTGTTAGCCTGTAGGGGTCAGTAGTAGGTAATATTACCACTGTTAGCCTATAGGTGTCAGTAGATAATATTACCACTGTTAGCCTATAGGTGTCAGAAGTAGATAATATTACCACTGTTAGCCTATAGGGGTCAGTAGATAATATTGCCACTGTTAGCCTATAGGGGTCAGTAGATAATATTACCTCTGTTAGCCTATAGGGATCAGTAGTAGATAATATTACCACTGTTAGCCTATAGGGGTCAGTAGATAATATTACCACTGTTAGCCTATAGGGGTCAGTAGATAATATTACCTCTGTTAGCCTATAGGGGTCAGTAGTAGATAATATTACCACTGTTAGCCTATAGGGGTCAGTAGATAATATTACCACTGTTAGCCTATAGGGGTCAGTAGATAATATTACCACTGTTAGCCTATAGGGGTCAGTAGATAATATTACCACTGTTAGCCTATAGGTGTCAGAAGTAGATAATATTACCTCTGTTAGCCTATAGGGGTCAGTAGATAATATTACTCAGCTGCTTAGCCTAGTAAAGGCCACTGTCAAGCATAGTAGGTAATATTACCACTGTTAGCCTATAGGGGTCAGTAGATAATATTACCACTGTTAGCCTATAGGGGTCAGTAGTAGATAATATTACCACTGTTA
This sequence comes from Salmo salar, assembly GCF_965601325.2. Classification (NCBI taxonomy): domain Eukaryota; kingdom Metazoa; phylum Chordata; class Actinopteri; order Salmoniformes; family Salmonidae; genus Salmo; species Salmo salar. Next base: position 73,562,464 of record NC_138309.1, on the reverse strand, counting down.
GCCTATAGGGGTCAGTAGATAATATTACCTCTGTTAGCCTATAGGGGTCAGTAGATAATATTACCACTGTTAGCCTATAGGGGTCAGTAGTAGATAATATTACCACTGTTAGCCTATAGGGATCAGTAGATAATATTACCACTTTTAGCCTATAGGTGTCAGAAGTAGATAATATTACCACTGTTAGCCTATAGTTGTCAGTAGTAGAGAATATTACCACTGTTAGCCTATAGGGGTCAGTAGTAGATAATATTACCACTGTTAGCCTATAGGGGTCAGTAGATAATATTACCTCTGTTAGCCTATAGGGGTCAGTAGATAATATGACCTCTGTTGCCTATAGGGGTCAGTAGTAGATAATATTACCACTGTTAGCCTATAGGGATCAGTAGATAATATTACCACTGTTAGCCTATAGGGGTCAGTAGTAGATAATATTACCACTGTTAGCCTATAGGGGTCAGTAGATAATATTACCACTGTTAGCCTATAGGTGTCAGAAGTAGATCATATTACCTCTGTTAGCCTATAGGGGTCAGTAGATAATATTACCACTGTTAGCCTATAGGTGTCAGTAGTAGGTAATATTACCACTGTTAGCCTATAGGGGTCAGTAGATAATATTACCACTGTTAGCCTATAGGGGTCAGTAGTAGATAATATTACCACTGTTAGCCTATAGGGGTCAGTAGATAATATTACCACTGTTAGCCTATAGGGGTCAGTAGGTAATATTACCACTGTTAGCCTATAGGGGTCAGTAGATAATATTACCACTGTTAGCCTATAGGGGTCAGTAGTAGATAATATTACCACTGTTAGCCTATAGGGGTCAGTAGATAATATTACCACTGTTAGCCTATAGGGGTCAGTAGGTAATATTACCACTGTTAGCCTATAGGGGTCAGTAGATAATATTACCACTGTTAGCCTATAGGGGTCAGTAGATAACATTACCTCTGTTAGCCTATAGGGGTCAGTAGATAACATTACCACTGTTAGCCTATAGGGGTCAGTAGATAATATTACCACTGTTAGCCTATAGGGGTCAGTAGATAATATTACCACTGTTAGCCTATAGGTGTCAGTAGATAATATTACCACTGTTAGCCTATAAATCAAATCAAATCAAATCAAATTTATTTTTATATAGCCCTTCGTACATCAGCTGATATTCTCAAAGTGCTGTACAGAAACCCAGCCTAAAACCCCAAACAGCAAGCAAAGCATGTGAAAGAAGCACGGTGGCTAGGAAAAGGGGTCAGTAGATAATATTACCACTGTTAGCCTATAGGTGTCAGAAGTAGATAATATTACCTCTGTTAGCCTATAGGGGTCAGTAGATAATATTACCACTGTTAGCCTATAGGTGTCAGTAGTAGGTAATATTACCACTGTTAGCCTATAGGGATTAGTAGATAATATTACCTCTGTTAGCCTATAGGGGTCAGTAGATAATATTACCACTGTTAGCCTGTAGGGGTCAGTAGTAGGTAATATTACCACTGTTAGCCTATAGGTGTCAGTAGATAATATTACCACTGTTAGCCTATAGGTGTCAGAAGTAGATAATATTACCACTGTTAGCCTATAGGGGTCAGTAGATAATATTGCCACTGTTAGCCTATAGGGGTCAGTAGATAATATTACCTCTGTTAGCCTATAGGGATCAGTAGTAGATAATATTACCACTGTTAGCCTATAGGGGTCAGTAGATAATATTACCACTGTTAGCCTATAGGGGTCAGTAGATAATATTACCTCTGTTAGCCTATAGGGGTCAGTAGTAGATAATATTACCACTGTTAGCCTATAGGGGTCAGTAGATAATATTACCACTGTTAGCCTATAGGGGTCAGTAGATAATATTACCACTGTTAGCCTATAGGGGTCAGTAGATAATATTACCACTGTTAGCCTATAGGTGTCAGAAGTAGATAATATTACCTCTGTTAGCCTATAGGGGTCAGTAGATAATATTACCACTGTTAGCCTATAGGTGTCAGTAGTAGGTAATATTACCACTGTTAGCCTATAGGGGTCAGTAGATAATATTACCACTGTTAGCCTATAGGGGTCAGTAGTAGATAATATTACCACTGTTAGCCTATAGGGGTCAGTAGATAATATTACCACTGTTAGCCTATAGGGGTCAGTAGGTAATATTACCACTGTTAGCCTATAGGGGTCAGTAGATAATATTACCACTGTTAGCCTATAGGGGTCAGTAGATAACATTACCTCTGTTAGCCTATAGGGGTCAGTAGATAACATTACCACTGTAAGCCTATAGGGGTCAGTAGATAATATTACCACTGTTAGCCTATAGGGTTCAGTAGATAATATTACCACTGTTAGCCTATAGGTGTCAGTAGATAATATTACCACTGTTAGCCTATAAATCAAATCAAATCAAATCAAATTTATTTTTATATAGCCCTTCGTACATCAGCTGATATTCTCAAAGTGCTGTACAGAAACCCAGCCTAAAACCCCAAACAGCAAGCAAAGCATGTGAACGAAGCACGGTGGCTAGGAAAAACTCCCTAGGAAAAACTCCCTAGAAAGGCCAAAAACCTAGGAAGAAACCTAGAGAGGAACCAGGCTATGAGGGGTGGCCAGTCCTCTTCTGGCTGTGCAGGGTGGATATTATAACAGAACATGGTCAAGATGTTAAAATGTTAAAATGTTCATAAATGACCAGCATGGTCAAATAATAATAATCATAGTAGTTGTCGAGGGTGCAACAAGCACGTCCGGTGAACAGGTCAGGGTTCCATAGCCGCAGGCAGAACAGTTGAAACTGGAGCAGCAGCACGGCCAGGTGGACTGGGGACAGCAAGGAGTCATCATACCAGGTAGTCCTGAGGCATGGTCCTAGGGCTCAGGTCCTCCGAGAGAAAGACAGAAAGAGAGAAAGAGAGAATTAGAGAGAGCATATTTAAATACACACAGGACACCGGATAAGACAAGAGAAATACTCCAGATGTAACAGACTGACCCTAGCCCCCCGACACATAAACTACTGCAGCATAAATACTGGAGGCTGAGACAGGAGGGATCAGAAGACACTGTGGCCCCATCCGATGATACCCCCGGACAGGGCCAAACAGGCAGGATATAACCCCACCCACTTTTCCAAAGCACAGCCCCCACACCACTAGAGGGATGTCTCCAACCACCAACTTACCGTCCTAAGACAAGGCCGAGTATAGCCCACAACGATCTCCGCCATGGCACAACCCAAGGGGGGGGGCGCCAACCCAGACAGGAAGACCACGGCAGTGACTCAACCCACTCAAGTGACGCACCCCTCCCATGGACGGCATGGAAGAACACCAGTAGGCCAGTGACTCAGCCCCTGTAAAAGGGTTAGAGGCAGAGAATCCCAGTGGAAAGAGGGGAACCGGCAAGGCAGAGACAACAAGGGCGGTTCGTTGCTCCAGCCTTTCCGTTCAACTTCACACTCCTGGGCCAGACTATACTTAATCATAGGACCTACTGAAGAGATAAGTCTTCAGTAAAGACTTAAAGGTTGGGACTGAGTCTGCGTCTCTCACATTGGTAGGAAGACCATTCCATAAAAATGGAGCTCTATAGGAGAAAGCCCTACCTCCAGCCGTTTGCTTAGAAATTCTAGGGACAATTAGGAGGCCTGCGTCTTGTGACCGTAGCGTACGTGTAGGTATGTACGGCAGGACCAAATCGGAAAGATAGGTAGGAGCAAGCCCATGTAATGCTTTGTAGGTTAGCAGTAAAACCTTGAAATCAGCCCTTGCCTTAACAGGAAGCCAGTGTAGGGAGGCTAGCACTGGAGTAATATGATCACATTTTTTGGTTCTAGTCAGGATTCTAGCAGCCGTATTTAGCACTAACTGAAGTTTATTTAGTGCTTTATCCGGGTAGCCGGAAAGTAGAGCATTGCAGTAGTCCAGCCTAGAAGTAACAAAAGCATGGATTAATTTTTCTGCGTCATTTTTGGACAGAAAATTTCTGATTTTTGCAATGTTACGTAGATGGAAAAAAGCTGTCCTTGAAACAGTCTTGATATGTTCTTCAAAAGAGAGATCAGGGTCCAGAGTAACGCCGAGGTCCTTCACAGTTTTATTTGAGACATTTTACATTTACATTTTAGTCATTTAGCAGACGCTCTTATCCAGAGCGACTTACAATTTGGTGCATTCACCTATAATATCCAGTGGAACAACCACTTTACAATAGTGCATCTAAATCTTTTAAGGGGGGGGTTAGAAGGATTACTTTATCCTATCCCAGGTATTCCTTGAAGAGGTGGGGTTTCAGGTGTCTCCGGTGTCTCCGGAAGACGACTGTACAACCATCCAGATTAATTGTCAGATTCAACAGAAGATCTCTTTGTTTCTTGGGACCTAGAACAAGCATCTCTGTTTTGTCCGAGTTTAAAAGTAGAAAGTTTGCAGCCATCCACTTCTTTATGTCTGAAACACAGGCTTCTAGCGAGGGCAATTTTGGGGCTTCACCATGTTTCATTGAAATGTACAGCTGTGTGTCGTCCGCATAGCAGTGAAATTTAACATTATGTTTTCGAATGACATCCCCAAGAGGTAAAATATATAGTGAAAACAATAGTGGTCCTAAAACGGAACCTTGAGGAACACCGAAATTTACAATTGATTTGTCAGAGGACAAACCATTCACAGAGACAAACTGATATCTTTCCGACAGATAAGATCTAAACCAGGCCAGAACTTGTCCATGTAGACCAATTTGGGTTTCCAATCTCTCCAAAAGAATGTGGTGATCGATGGTATCAAAAGCGGCACTAAGATCTAGGAGCACGAGGACAGATGCAGAGCCTTGGTCTGACGTCATTAAAAGGTCATTTACCACCTTCACAAGTGCAGTCTCAGTGCTATGATGGGGTCTAAAACCAGACTGAAGCGTTTCGTATACATTGTTTGTCTTCAGGAAGGCAGTGAGTTGCTGTGCAACAGCTTTTTCTAAAATTTTTGAGAGGAATGGAAGATTCGATATAGGCCGATAGTTTTTTATAATTTCTGGATCAAGATTCGGCTTTTTCAAGAGAGGCTTTATTACTGCCACTTTTAGTGAGCTTGGTACACATCCGGTGGATAGAGAGCCGTTTATTATGTTCAACATAGGAGGGCCAAGCACAGGAAGCAGCTCTTTCAGTAGTTTAGTTGGAATAGGGTCCAGTATGCAGCTTGAGGGTTTGGAGGCCATGATTATTTTCATCATTGCGTCAAGAGATATAGTACTAAAACACTTTAGTATCTCCCTTGATCCTAGGTCCTGGCAGAGTTGTGCAGACTCAGGACAATGGAGCTTTGGAGGAATACCCAGATTTAAAGAGGAATCTGTAATTTGCTTTCTAATGATCATGATCTTTTCCTCAAAGAAGTTCATAAATTTATTACTGCTGAAGTGAAAGCCATCCTCCATTTGCGAAGGCTGCTTTTTAGTTAGCTTTGCGACAGTATCAAAAAGAAATTTCGGATTGTTCTTATTTTCCTCAATTAAGTTGGAAAAATAGGATGATCGAGCAGCAGTAAGGGCTCTTCGATACTGCACGGTACTGTCTTTCCAAGCTAGTCGGAAGACTTCCAGTTTGGTGTGGCGCCATTTCCGTTCCAATTTTCTGGAAGCTTGCTTCAGAGCTCGTGTATTTTCTGTATACCAGGGAGCTAGTTTCTTATGACAGATGTTTTTAGTTTTTAGGGGTGCAACTGCATCTAGGGTATTGCGCAAGGTTAAATTGAGTTCCTCGGTTAGGTGGTTAACTGATTTTTGTCCTCTGACGTCCTTGGGTAGGCAGAGGCAGTCTGGAAGGGCATCAAGGAATCTTTGGGTTGTCTGAGAATTTATAGCACGACTTTTAATGCTCCTTGGTTGGGGTCTGAGCAGATTATTTGTTGCAATTGCAAACGTAATAAAATGGTGGTCCGATAGTCCAGGATTATGAGGAAAAACATTTAGATCCACAACATTTATTCCATGGGACAAAACTAGGTCCAGAGTATGACTGTGGCAGTGAGTAGGTCCAGAGACATGTTGGACAAAACCCACTGAGTCGATGATGGCTCCGAAAGCCTTTTGGAGTGGGTCTGTGGACTTTTCCATGTGAATGTTAAAGTCACCAAAAATTAGAATATTATCTGCTATGACTACAAGATCCGATAGGAATTCAGGGAACTCAGTGAGGAACACTGCATATGGCCCAGGAGGCCAGTAAACAGTAGCTATAAAAAGTGAGTGACTAGGCTGCATAGATTTCATGACTAGAAGCTCAAAAGACGAAAACGTCATTGTTTTTTTTTTGTAAATTGAAATTTGCTATCGTAAATGTTAGCAACACCTCCGCCTTTGCCGGATGCACGGGGGGTATGGTCACTAGTGTAACCAGGGGGTGAGGCCTCATTTAACACAGTAAATTCATCAGGCTTATGCCATGTTTCAGTCAGGCCAATCACATCAAGATTATTATCAGTGATTAGTTCATTGACTATAACTGCCTTGGAAGTGAGGGATCTAACATTAAGTAACCCAATTTTGAGATGTGAGGTATCACAATCTCTTTCAATAATGGCAGGAATGGAGGAGGTCTTTATACTAGTGAGATTGCTAAAGCGAACACCGGCATTTTTAATTTTGCCCAACCTAGATTGAGGCACAGACACGGTCTCAATGGGGAAAGCTGAGCTGACTACGCTGACTGTGCTAGTGGCAGACTCCACTAAGCTGGCAGGCTGGCTAACAGCCTGCTGCCTGGCCTGCACCCTATTTCATTGTGGAGCTAGAGGAGTTAGAGCCCTGTCTATAGGGGTCAGTAGATAATATTACCACTGTTAGCCTATAGGGGTCAGTAGATAATATTACCACTGTTAGCCTATAGGGGTCAGTAGTAGATAATATTACCACTGTTAGCCTACAGGTGTCAGTAGATAATATTACCTCTGTTAGCCTATAGGGGTCAGTAGTAGATAATATTACCACTGTTAGCCTATAGGGGTCAGTAGATAATATTACCACTGTTAGCCTATAGGGGTCAGTAGTAGATAATATTACCACTGTTAGCCTATAGGGGTCAGTAGATAATATTACCACTGTTAGCCTATAGGGGTCAGTAGTAGATAATATTACCTCTGTTAGCCTATAGGGGTCAGTAGATAATATTACCACTGTTAGCCTATAGGGGTCAGTAGATAATATTACCACTGTTAGCCTATAGGGGTCAGTAGATAATATTACCACTGTTAGTCTATAGGTGTCAGTAGTAGATAATATTACCACTGTTAGCCTATAGGGGTCAGTAGTAGATAATATTACCACTGTTAGCCTATAGGGGTCAGTATGGAACATGGACACAAAGAGTAAAATACATGTTTTTCAAAGCTTTTATTTAAAACATTCAAAGTGTAAAAAAACTTTACATCATACACAAAACAAACAAAAATAATGTGAAGTTTGTAGCTACAGAGGTGAAGCAGAGCTGCAAGAATGTATTAAATATTCCAGTGAGAATGAGGGGATCAATCGTCAACTGTCAATTAATCAATGAATAAAAGCTATCAAACTGACAGATAAAATAGCTAGTGAAGAGAAACTCCTCCTGCTTCTACTGCTAACAGCACATTACTATGTGTGTGTGTGTGTGTGTGTGTGTGCCTGTTCGTGCGTATGTGACGTGTGTGTGTGTGTCAGACTTCATTCAGTCTTTTATTGTTTTGTATTAAATATAGTGTCCCACGTCATCTGCTCCTGTTTTTGGCTGGTGTGTTGGTTCGTTTTGTTGCTGTAGTCTTCATGGCATAGTCAGTGTGTGTCTATGTATGTAATCAAATCAAATTGTATTTGTCACATACACGTGTGTGTGTGTGTGTGTGTGTGTGTGTGTGTGTGTGTGTGTGTGTGTGTGTGTATATGCATGCATGCATGTATGTGTATATGTGTGTATTTATTTTTGGCGGAAGTCAGCAGCGTATGCTCTGTGGTTATCCTGTTCAGTGTACTGGTCTCGATATCCTCTCAGCATGTCCTGAAAGCTGGGCATTCTCTGCTGGGGTGAGGGGTAGGACCCGTATGACAGCCCCTGCGAGGGAGGGGGGTAAGCCCCGTAGGTCTCCTCCTGGCCACTCTGGTATGGCTCTGAATCTGCCTCGCTTTCTCTCTCTGGCTCCCCCTGGTTGTAGCTATGGTCCTGGCTGTGCTGTGGCTCCCTCTGGTGTTCAGCCTGGGCATTGGCGTCTGGCAGCAGATCCTCCCGGGGTTCGTAGCGACGCAGGCGGCAGTTGGTGTCGTACTCCGGGTCACAGTCGGGGTCAGAAGGCTCCAGAACTCCGTTCCGTGATCCATCGGCATTGAGATGCGGCTCGTAGGGCTCGGCGGGGTAAGCGGTGTTATGGTGGGCGCCAGAACGCGGCTCTGCACGGGCTATTGGGTAGCACTCCTGGTCGTAGCCGATGAAGCATTCATAGCCCTCCTTGGTCTTTCCCCGGGGGCCCAGCGGGTGGCGATCCTCCTGTGGAGGCTCCTCATAGCGGGGAGGGGGGGCGGGGGCCTGCTGCAGCGGGGAGGGGGGGACATGTCTGTGCATGGAGGCCGCAGCTTCACGGTACATTGCTAAGGGATCGTTAGCATTAGCCTGCCTGTACATGGTGTATGGGTCGTTAGCTTGAGCATTAGCGATAGCTTGGCGGTACATGGCATATGGGTCACTAGCTTGAGCGCTGTGAGCACTGCCTTGGCGGTACATGGCATATGGGTCGCTAGCTTGAGAGCTTGGAGCACTGCCTTGGCGGTACATGGCATATGGGTCGCTAGCTTGAGCGCTGGGAGCACTGCCTTGGCGGTACATGGCATATGGGTCGCTAGCTTGAGCGCTCGGAGCACTGCCTTGGCGGTACATGGCATATGGGTCACTAGCTTGAGCGCTGGGAGCACTGCCTTGGCGGTGCATGGCATATGGGTCGCTAGCTTGAGCGCTGGGAGCACTGGTTTGGCGGTACATGGCATATGGGTCGCTAGCTTGAGCGCTGGGTGCACTGCCTTGGCGGTACATGGCATATGGGTCGCTAGCTTGAGCGCTGGGAGCACTGGCTTGGCGGTACATGGCATATGTGTCACTAGCTTGAGAGCTTGGAGCACTGCCTTGGCGGTTACCATTAGCGTTAGCATAAGCATCCCTGTACATAGCGAATGGGTCGCTGCGTTGCTCGGGAGCTGGGGGCGTAGCGCGCTCCGTTGCGGGTTCATCTTTGTGTTCTTCCTTGAACTCCTCTGGTGCCGTGGCGTACTTGGTTGCGGTGAGAGGGTTACAACCGTCCTCAAACAGAGGGTTGCAGGAACCAGGACCCGCCGGGGCGGGGGGAGCAGGGGCACGGGGTGCCTGGGGGCGGAAGGACAGTCATGATGATGATATTACAATTTCATGATAATCGCTATAAAAATAATGATGGCGATGATAACAAATACCAATCTTACCTGTAGGGATGCAGCGTAGGCGCAGCGAGGGTCTCTGGGGTCACAGTTGGGGTAACGGAGGAAGAGGCCGGAGGGAGCTTTTTGGACCAGCTGGGGTTTACAGGTGGGGTCTTTCGGGTCACAGCCCAGGTGGGCGTAGGAGGGCAGGGGCCCAGCGGAGGGATTGTGGCCGAAAGCAGCTCTCAGGTGGTACTGGAGACACTCCACGTCCTCCGCTGAACAGATACGCAGCAGCTCTGCCTTCTGCTCCTGGACGGGAATAAAAACAATCAGGACCAAGTTACTTATAGACAGCGAGATAGACACTATACATTAGTATAGTGGTACAGTAAAAGCAGTAATAGTGTAGTACTGTACCTTGGATAGGAAGGGCTGCACAGCGGGGGAGTAGTAGTGCCCAGAATGAGGTTCTTTAACAGCCACAGGGGAGCGCACATAAAGGGGGGCTGGGGCCTTGACCGGGCCAGGGGCAGGTGGGGGCTGGCTCTTGGCAGCATACAGACAATATGGGTCCCTACACAGGACATTAGATTAGATTCAATTCATAAGCATAAAATGATATAACACAGACATCAATTAACATGACTGACCTGTAGGGGTCACAGGCCTTGACAGGGGCTGGCTTAGGAGGGGCCTTGGGGGTTTCAGGTTTCTGCCGGCTAGTGGCCGAGGCCACGCAGTTTGGGTCCTCTGAGTCGGCGCAAGCCTTGTAGATGTCCCCTAGGTGGCCCAGGTAGGCCTTATAAGAGCGACGTCCCTCAGCACGGTTCTTATTTTGGAGGTAGGCCAGGTAGACCCTGTCCAGCTCCTGGACCTAAGGGGGGAGGGCGGGAGAAGGGGATAAAGATATATGAGGTTAGAGGTATAGGGGGTTCATAAAGATGAAAGCCAAAGCTAGGGAAACCCCAAGAACATTTACATTTTAGTCATGTAGCAGACGCTCTTATCCAGAGCGACTTACAGTAGTGAATGCATACATTTCATGCATTTTTTTTTGTTTTGTACTGGCCCCCCGTGGGAATCGAACCCACAACCCTGGCGTTGCAAACACCATGCTCTACCAACTGAGCCACAGGGAATAGAGATACCTGTGGAGTTCCCCAAGGTTCCCATGTCATTCTCAAACACAATATCCCTTTTCATCTCTAAGCAGATGATACTCAGCTCTGAAGGTCTGTGGTTAGTTAGTGTTGGCCCCTCGGGACCAGAAGGTTTGGGACCATTCCCAGGATAACACCCCAAACTCCTCAGAGTGTACTCACTGCCTCCGTGTTTCCATTGTCCGTGAAGTATTTGTACCAGCTCCAGAAGTCTGAGTGTTGCTTGTACCAGCTGATGTTTCTACGGTTACGGACAAGCCTCCTTGCCGATGCCATGGCAACCGCTGTCTCTTCAGTGGCATCCCCTACTGGCGAGACATCAAGCATCAAACATTGTTGTGCATATAAACTATGTTTGTTAGGTAGTTGTGCATTTACCATGTCCATTGAACTTCTGGAACAACGGCCCTGCCGACAGGAATTCTGAAAGGACAGACACACACCGTCAGAGCTAGATGTTGCCAGCATCAGCAGCAGAGACCAAAACATGATTACATATACCACTAAGTACCTTTCCCCACTGCAAGTGTAATATACAGGTGGAAAGGTGTGGGAATAAACACACTGGTTTACAGGGCAGGGGTTATTGGCAGTGCCTGGATGTTCGGTGACTACGGCTCTTTGTAGATTTTATAGGTGAGTCTGTAACAGTGGACCCCAACTGGGCCAGCTACCTTACAGAGCTCTGTGTGGGTGTGAGAGAGAAACAGTAGACACAGCTCTGCATGCTCTTTCATCTCCACAGAGAAAAAGGTGCTAACAGTTTTCAGAGGGAAGGACAGTGTGGGATGGAGGTAGAGAAGGAGAGAGAGATGCATGGATGATGGATGGAGGGAGGTGTGTGTGGTGTTGGGGTAAATGTTGCTGTCTCAGTGTATCCGCTGTATTATATTTAATGAGCCAGTAAAAGACTGGAACATCTGGAAACAACAGTCTTTACAGGACAGAGGGAGGGGGAGGAGGAGAGGGGGAGCAGGAGGGAGGAGAAAGCGGGACTCTGATGCCGACAGGTAATAATCTTTTACAAGTGCTGGAACGATGAAAGAATTCCCTCCCTCTCCTCCCCCATCCATGTAAATACACGATGGGTTAAGGTTAGGATTATGGTTAAGGTTAGGATTATGGGTCTGTTGACAGACAGTTTTAGAGGAAAGAGGAGATTGACTAAAGATTCCCCTGAGGGGAACTGTCAATCATGTCAACACAGAACCAGAAACAGCTGGTCTGGAGGCAGTTATCCAAGGCAGGTATCCGAGGCAGTTCCATATGGTGAGGTTATAATAGAGGTTATTACAACAGGTAATAATTAGAGGCAGACTCACTGTTCTGAGTTTTACTTAGGGTTAGGACAATGTTTCTGAATCTGTTCCCTAGTTACCCTCAGGACTGGACATTTTTGTCCTAGCCCAGCAATAATAGACCTGATTCAACTAGTCAAGGGCTTGCAAATAGGCAAGGTGAGGAGGAGTACGGTAGGAGAGGATCAATATTCAAAGTCCATCCATCAGAAAGTCCTTCATCCATCCTAACATGAACCCCTATGTCTGCTTGAGTGTGAATGCATGTGTGACTCACCAGGCAGCAGTATGGTGGCCAGCAGAGCAGCCGTGAACACACCGGAGAACGACATTCTGCTCCTTCCAGCCATGGCCTCCTCCTCTCCTACGGACAATTTCAGGTAAATACCAGTGGAAACAGTTCACAGTCAAATAAAGTGCTTCCTATACCCATGCCATTCCAAACCAAGACTAGTGAGTGCTGTAGAAGACGGTTAGAACCCTCATCTTGCTAAATCACCTTTAGTTGTCTTGCTTCACATAACAAAAAATGATAACAATGTTTCCAGTCTACATCCACCAGTGGGTCTGCTTCCACCCGTCTAAACTGCTTCCTCAGAGGGTCTTCTGTCTGAGTCTCATCAGGGGGTTTAGGCTGCTCTGCTGGTCGATTCTCCTACACAGGCTACAGGTGTTTCAGAGCACTCAAACCTGACCTTAAACTGGACTTAAACCAAACCTTGATTTTGTCTTACCTGTAGTTGTGTGTAGTGGAGTCTCTGTTGGATCTTGAGGAGAGACTGTATCAGACGAAGCCCACTGACCGGTTCAGAGGCTGGATGTTTAAGTGTGTATGTGAGACTCCTGGCGAACCCTGTCCCTCTGGCTCTACTGACAGACTGTGCCCCCTAAAACGGTTAGGTCTGGTTTTAAACAGACCCCTAATAATTAACACACACAAACCTTTCCAGGAGATCGAGGGGCACTGCTACCAGAGCTGCTATTGGCTGTTGCCAGCTCAACCACCTGACCAATCAGAGACTCCGTAATTACAGAGAGAGAGAGAGAGAGAGAGAGAGAGAAAACAACAGAGGGAGACAAGGAAATAGAGGGGAAATAATTAAGGGGGAAAGGAGGGTAAAGGCGCCACATAAGCACTTCCCAGAACCCATTTTGTAGGAGGAAGGCCCAAAACCCTGCCTGCTAGCTGCTGTTAGGAGACAGCTCTGTTGGCACACACTGACAGCTGGTCTGCCCATCAGTCATTTCAGGTGCTAGTTTCCTCATTAGCTCTACTGTTCAGACACATCTGCCCTGTAACAGAGGGTTTACACACACAGATCCTGCATCCGTACAGTGGCTCTCGAGCAACGTCCCTGTAAGATGAAATAGCACCCAAACCGAACAGGTAATGGTTTGGGACTCACCAAACACTCCAACTAGGTCGCAGCCACACAGACATGGATATAAATCTATGCATTTGTCACCTGTGTGTTTTGTATCCTTTTTATGGTGCTACGGTGTGCACTAATGAATACAACCCGGACCATTGCCAAATGTGACAACCCTTTTGACACCGTCTACATGATTTATGAAGCTACAAAAGGCCTTAGAAAAAGCTTTTAGAGCTGCTGTCCAGTAGCCATGAACATACTGGTCATGTTAACTGGGGATGTCCTATATATTTATTCTAGGTATGAGTGTGCATGTGATATTATGGAGTATGTAATTATTAGTCCACTAACAGGTGTTTCTCAGCGCCTACAGACCTGCCTGCTGCAGCACATTGAAACACGACCACTCTAAACCCACACTGATCATTTAGCTGGGCTATGGAATGTATGGGATCCACAGAATTCACACACACATCTGCTTTTTAAAAGAGCCTTTATTTTTAACAAACACAGTGGCAGGGGGGGGGGGGGGGGGGTCTTCTTCATTCACTGCAGGTCTTCATCATCAAACAAATCCTCGAAGTCTGAGAGAAACAGAGAAAAACAGAGAGACCGAGACATACAGACAGAGACACAGAGACAGAGAAACAGAAACAGACAGAGAAACAGAGACAGACAGAGACAGACAGAGACAGACAGAGACAGACAGAGACAGACAGAGACAGACAGAGAAACAGAGACAGACAGAGAAACAGAGACAGACAGAGACACAGAGACAGACAGAGAACAGAGACAGACAGAGAAACAGAGACAGACAGAGACAGACAGAGACAGACAGAGACAGACAGAGACAGACAGAGACAGACAGAGAAACACAGAGACAGACAGAGACAGACAGAGACAGACAGAGACAGACAGAGACACAGAGACAGACAGAGAAACAGAGACAGACAGAGACAGCAGAGACAGACAGAGAAACAGAGACAGACAGAGAAACAGAGACAGACAGAGACAGACAGAGAAACAGAGACAGACAGAGACAGACAGAGACAGACAGAGAGACAGAGACAGACAGAGAAACAGAGACAGACAGAGAAACAGAGACAGACAGAGACAGACAGAGACAGACAGAGACAGACAGAGACAGACAGAGACAGACAGAGACAGACAGAGAAACAGAGACAGACAGAGAAACAGAGACAGACAGAGACACAGAGACAGACAGAGAAACAGAGACAGACAGAGACACAGAGACAGACAGAGAAACAGAGACAGACAGAGACACAGAGACAGACAGAGAAACAGAGACAGACAGAGAAACAGAGACAGACAGAGAAACAGAGACAGACAGAGAAACAGAGACAGACAGAGACAGACAGAGACAGACAGAGACACAGAGACAGACAGAGACACGGCAGCAGAGAAACAGAGACAGACAGAGACAGACAGAGACAGACAGAGACAGACAGAGACAGACAGAGAAACAGAGACAGACAGAGACAGACAGAGAAACAGAGACAGACAGAGAAACAGAGACAGACAGAGACAGACAGAGACACAGAGACAGACAGAGACAGACAGAGAAACAGAGACAGACAGAGACAGACAGAGACAGACAGAGACAGACAGAGACAGACAGAGACAGACAGAGACAGACAGAGAAACAGAGACAGACAGAGACAGACAGAGAAACAGAGACAGACAGAGACAGACAGAGAAACAGAGACAGACAGAGACAGACAGAGAAACAGAGACAGACAGAGACAGACAGAGACAGACAGAGACAGACAGAGAAACAGAGACAGACAGAGACAGACAGAGAAACAGAGACAGACAGAGACAGACAGAGACACAGAGACAGACAGAGACAGACAGAGAAACAGAGACAGACAGAGACAGACAGAGAAACAGAGACAGACAGAGACAGACAGAGAAACAGAGACAGACAGAGAAACAGAGACAGACAGAGACAGACAGAGACACAGAGACAGACAGAGACAGACAGAGAAACAGAGACAGACAGAGACAGACAGAGAAACAGAGACAGACAGAAAGGATACGTCAGTGAGTTTCTGATTTAATTGACAGCTCCTATCTGCTGACACTGAGATGACTGACATGAAAGGCATGCTGAAGTTTGAAAACATCCTAAAATAGTAGTCCAGTATGCAGTATGATTCATAACAGATCATGCAGTAGTACCATATGTTAGTATTTGGTATGTAGTATCTGGGCTCTCAGGACTTTAGGTTCTAGGAGAGGCTTGGTGTTAACAGATGTGAGTGCTGCTTCAGGGGAGCTACAACCACTCAAGGACACAATCACAGATACCACAGAAACACAGGGGAATGTGTTTTTCTGCTGGGTGTGTGTGTGTGATACGTGGTGTGTATGTGTGTTCAAAGCGACAGGCTGGCTAAGTGTCCTGCTGAGTTTCAGTCTAACAGGAACCATAAACCCCTTTATCATCCCCCTCTCCTCCTTGTCCTCCTCCCTCTCTACCTGTCCTACTCCCCCTCCTCCCCCTCTGCTCTCCCCCTTGTCCTACTCCCCCTCTCCTCGCTAACTTCACCTACTTAACCGTCTGTCTCTCCTACTACTACCCCTTACATATCCTTCTTTAATGATCAGTTTCTAGGTCATGTGCTACTGAGACAAACTGTTTGTCCTGTAGCTAACACTGCCAGATGAAAAACACATTAGCGACATTGTGTGGTGTGTGTCTGTGTTTGTGTAAATTGAGGTTTACATGGAAAACACGTGTGTTAGTTACTGAGATACGGCCCTGTTGGCAAAGCAAACACACACAGAACTAGGGATGTAACGATTCACCAACACGCATCAGTCCCCGATTGAAATGTTTAAGGATGCAAGTGTATCGCGGATCCCAAAACGATCCAAATGTAGCATGCAATTGTCAGAAAACCGATTCAAATGTTATGAATCTCCGGTTCACATATTTTGTGTGCACATATTACGTTATTTCTACCTTCCTAAAATACCTCTAATCTTTTGTGACAACTGATGCGTCCTCTATTTCAGTGTGGAACTGCATGTAACTGCTTTGACAGTCATTGATCTACATGTCATTTTGCATGCTAGACAACCCCAGGCAATACCAGTAGCCTAGTCAAACTGCCTGCACACTGTGCCCTGTTCCACTCGCTGACCAACGCCAGCTAGGCGGCCTGTTCCACTCGCTGACCAACGCCAGCTAGGTGGCCTGTTCCACTCGCTGACCAACGCCAGCTAGGTGGCCTGTTCCACTCGCTGACCAACGCCAGCTAGGTGCCCTGTTCCACTCGCTGACCAACGCCAGCTAGGTGCCCTGTTCCACTCGCTGACCAACGCCAGCTAGGTGCCCTGTTCCACTCGCTGACCAACGCCAGCTAGGTGGCCTGTTCCACTCGCTGACCAACGCCAGCTAGGCAGCCTGTTCCACTCGCTGACCAACGCCAGCTAGGTGCCCTGTTCCACTCGCTGACCAACGCCAGCTAGGTGCCCTGTTCCACTCGCTGACCAACGCCAGCTAGGTGGCCTGTTCCACTCGCTGACCAACGCCAGCTAGGCAGCCTGTTCCACTCGCTGACCAACGCCAGCTAGGTGGCCTGTTCCACTCGCTGACCAACGCCAGCTAGGTGCCCTGTTCCACTCGCTGACCAACGCCAGCTAGGTGCCCTGTTCCACTCGCTGACCAACGCCAGCTAGGTGGCCTGTTCCACTCGCTGACCAACGCCAGCTAGGTGGCCTGTTCCACTCGCTGACCAACGCCAGCTAGGTGCCCTGTTCCACTCGCTGACCAACGCCAGCTAGGTGGTCTGTTCCACTCGCTGACCAACGCCAGCTAGGTGGCCTGTTCCACTCGCTGACCAACGCCAGCTAGGTGCCCTGTTCCACTCGCTGACCAACGCCAGCTAGGTGCCCTGTTCCACTCGCTGACCAACGCCAGCTAGGTGCCCTGTTCCACTCGCTGACCAACGCCAGCTAGGTGGCCTGTTCCACTCGCTGACCAACGCCAGCTAGGTGGCCTGTTCCACTCGCTGACCAACGCCAGCTAGGTGGCCTGTTCCACTCGCTGACCAACGCCAGCTAGGCGGCCTGTTCCACTCGCTGACCAACGCCAGCTAGGTGCCCTGTTCCACTCGCTGACCAACGCCAGCTAGGCGGCCTGTTCCACTCGCTGACCAACGCCAGCTAGGCGGCCTGTTCCACTCGCTGACCAACGCCAGCTAGGTGCCCTGTTCCACTCGCTGACCAACGCCAGCTAGGCGGCCTGTTCCTGATCTTGTAGATCACACTGTGCCCTGTTCCACTCGCTGACCAACGCCAGCTAGGCGGCCTGTTCCTGATCTTGCACATCTGTGTGGCACCTTCAGCGTTCAAATGCTTAAAACAGCTTGCGTGATATCAGGCTTTATTCGTCAAGTGACAACCTGTGTCATTTGCTAGGTTATTGGTATCTATGCGCTGTTAAAAATGGTGTTTTACTGGAGAGAACAAAAAGAATGGGAGACAGAACTCTGGCTATATCTGTTGAACGGGGCTTAGAACTGATTTTATTTGGATTATTCAGGTTCATCAGCAATAGTTTGGATTTACACAATCAGTGTATATTGTCATTTCACTGTAAGGTCTACACCTTTTTGTGACAAATAACATTTGATTTTAGAAAAAAGTGAAGTCTTTTTTTTTATATATATACAGATGAAGTCGGAAGTTTACATACACTTATGTTGGAGTCGTTTTTCAACCACTCCACAAATTTCTTATTAACAAACTATAGTTTTGGCAAGTCGGTTAGGACATCTACTTTGTGCATGACACAAGTCATTTTTCCAACAATTGTTTACAGACAGATTATTTCAGTTATAATTCACTGTATCACAATTCCAGTGGGTCAGAAGTTTACATACACTAAGTTGACTGGGCCTTTAAACAGCTCGGAAAATTCCAGAAAATTATGTCATGGCTTTAGAAGCTTCTGATAGGCTAATTGACATCATTTGAGTCAATTGGAGGTGTACCTGTGGATGTATTTCAAGGCTTACCATCAAACTCAGTGCCTCTTTGCTTGACATCATGGGAAAATCAAAGGAAATCAGCCAAGACCTCAGAAAAACATTGTACACCTCCACAAGTCTGGTTCATCTTTGGAAGCAATTTCCAAACACCTGAAGGTACCATGTTCATCTGTACAAACAATAGTACACAAGTATAAACACCATGGGACCACGCAGCCGTCACACCGCTCAGGAAGGAGACGTGTTCTGTCTCCTAGAGATGAACACACTTAAATCACACCAAAGTAAAATCAATGGAACAACAGAAAGGAGATGCTGGAGGAAACAGGTACAACAGTATCTATATCCACAGTAAAACGAGTCCTATATCAACATAACCTGAAAGAACGCTCAGCAAGGAAGAAGCCACTGGTCCAAAACCGCCATAAAAAAAGCCAGACTACGGTTTGCAAACTGCACATGAGGACAAAGATCGTACTTTTTGGAGAAATGTCCTCTGGGCTGATGAAACAAAAATAGAACTGTTTGGCCATAATGACCATTGTTATGTTTGGAGGAAAAGGGGGGACGCTTACAAGCCAAAGAACACCATCCCAACCGTGAAGCACGGGGGTGGCAGCATCATGTTGTGGGGGCGTTTTGCTGCAGGAGGGACTGGTGCACTTCACAAAATAGATGGCATCATGAGGTAGGAAAATTATGTGGATATATTGAAGCAACATCTCAAGACATCAGTCAGGAAGTTAAAACTTGGTAGCGAATGGGTCTTCCAAATGGACAATGACCCAAAGCATACTTCCAAAGTTGTGGCAAAATGGCTTAAGAACAACAAAGTCAAGGTATTGGAGTGGCCATCACAAAGCCCTGACCTCAATCATATAGACAATTTGTGGGCAGAACTGAAAAATCATGTGCGAGCAAGGAGGCCTACAAACCTGACTCAGTTACACCAGCTCTGTCAGGAGGAAAGGGCCAAAATTCACCCAACTTATTGTGGGAAGCTTGTGGAAGGATACCCGAAACGTTTGACCCAAGTTAAACAATTTAAAGGCAATGCTACCAAATACTATTTGAGTGTATGTAAACTTCTGACCGACTGGGAATGTGATAAAAAAAATAAAAGCTGAAATAAATCATTCTCTACTATTATTCTGACATTTCACATTCTTAAAATAAAGTGGTGATCCTAACTGACCTAAAACAGGGAATTTTAACTAGGATTAAATGTCAGGAATTGTCAAAAACTGAGTTTAAATTTATTTGGCAAAGGTGTATGTAAACTTCAACTGTGTGTATCTACACATAGGGTGACGAGCACTTTTGCAGGAGAGAAGATCTCTCTGTAAAAATTTCCAAACGAGATCGGGGTGAAATCCAAAATTGTGCTATATATTTATTGGCTATGTCATAGCTCATTTGTAAATGATAAATAATGATCCATTACTAACTCAAACACTTAATCTGCTAATGAGGGTGATGGTGATTTCAGAACCAAAGTGGGGACAAAAAACATGCTTCATTGACCCCCTTAATCTGATAGTGGGGTGGTAGATGCCTAGTCTCCCTTATGACTCAGCTCAGGTGTCTACATAGTACATGCCCCATAGACATAGATAATTTCACACACACACACACACACACACACACACACACACACACCACACACACACACACACACACACACACACACACACACACACACACACACACACACACACCACACACCCACACACCCCCCCCCCCCCCCCCCCGGCCAGCTCATGAGCTCTATCAGCAGCAGATTTTAATTGAGAATGGGAAATTAATGTGTTTATGCAAAAAAATTGAGTGCATCGTATCACATTAAACCGAATCGGATCGATTAGTTTCAAACTAACTAAAACATATCATTCCTGTATCGTATAGGAGCCCATGTATCTAGATATGTATTGAACCGTCTTGAAAGGGAAAGATGCACATCCCTACACAGAACACTTTTATTAAACCCCTCCCTAGTCCCATAGATCCTTGACATAGCCTCTACAGTCTAGCCCAGTGGTTCCCCCAACCTATTCTCCAGTATTTCCAGCCATTCCACTTATTTGATCTATTCCAGCACCAATACACCTGATTCAACTGGTCATCAGCACTCTATTAGATTCAATCAGGAAATCTAGTATTGGAATATAACAAATACGTGTAATGACTGGAGTTACTCAAGAATAGGTTTGAGAAAAAGTGGTCTATTCTAGCCTCCTGCCCTGTCTACCGTGTTAGTGTGTGTGTCTCACCGTTGAAGAAGTCTGAGTGCACTGCTTTCTCGTTTGCTGCCAAGTCCATGAGCAGACCGCTGCTGCCCCCTGCCTGAAGAACACACAAGTGGGCCCACACACAGGTACAGTTTCATAATGTTAGCCATTTATCAACCTACATAAAACACATGAGCTCAACAAGAAAGTACAATAAATCAAAGACATTTCGTTCAGCTAACGTTAGTAGTAGCAAGTTCCCAACAACTGTGTGTTGAACAAGATGACCGGATAACACCGGGCGTTTTTTGTATCCGAGTCACTTACTGTAGTTACTCTAGGTGGCTAGATTACCGTTGGAGTTAACATGGTAACGTTAGCTAGCTAGGTCGGTGATACGTGTAACCTGATGATTACTAACCTCGTCTAGATCCACATAAGGCCCGGCGCCTTCAGGGAACATCTCGTCCACCGCTGGTTTCATGATAGTTTCTGTCTTTGACGAGTTACCGTAATGAATATTAACGTTAGCTACCTAGCTGTTTTCTGTCAATGTAAACAAAACAAACCGGACCTTTCTTCTTCTATGATATATGGCGGCCTCGAAAACAACCGTTAAAGGTGCATGCTGCCACCTACTGTGCTGAAGTGTGTGGTCAATCACGGTTTACAACATTAGCTCCACATTTCTAAATCCTCCTACCTAAAGCAGTACTTCTGAGAAAATAAAAAAGAGCCCTACTAACTTCTAATAGACCATCACCCAAACCCCCCCAAACCCGTCCAAACTCAATGACCCTACACTTCAATCTTTCTCTCTCAACATACTAACAACAATATAACACATGCTCTACTGTTTCATCGACAATACACTCCAGACACAAACCATTCACATGCTTTCCAACCAGATGTAATGATGAGTACAATGTCCTAGGTGTAATCAAGCAAACACCACATTTTCCTTCCTAATCTGACTTTTTAATCTTGGGCCACCGACCTTTCTTTCATATAAATGGGCTCAGAGTCCCATCTCCTTGGGCTCAGAGTCCCATCTCTTCTGCCACACATCTATCAAAATGGCTCTGATCTTACATTTGGCCTCACCACTTCCCAGTGGAACATTAATATCAATTATATCTTGTTTCAAATCTCTTTTGGGTATCTGGTCTACAACTTCATTCCCTTCCACACCCGAATGTGCTGGGATCCAGCAGAATCTCACTACTACACCCAGTCTCTCAATTCTATATAATAACATTAATACCTCCAATAGAAGGTCACTCCTATTAGATTTACTAGATGGTAAACTATCAATACAGACAGAGAATCTGAGCATACTCACTTCTTCTTCTTTAAGGTTGGTGTATTGCCGCCACCTACTGTACAGAGTAGCGAAATAAAAATAACATCATACAAAATGTAACAAAAATAAATAAATAATCCCACTCCTTCAGTCACAATTCAAAACACATCCATACACAGGTTCAGGGGCCTGTGAGGACGAAGCATTAATCGACAGGTATCCTTGTAATACCTCAGCCGCACTCACAATGATGCCTATTTTCTCAGATTTTCTCTATGTTTGCGCTGTGCAGTTGAAAACCAAATGCAATACATGCAACAAAGTCCACCTTAGCATGCAGGATGTCAGTATCTGCCTGCTCCCTCTGGACGGAAGAAACCAAAAAATCGTCACGAGTCCACTTCGAGTTACTTTCACAGACTCAACAGTCCCCAACCTCTTCTCCACCCAACCTGACACCACATATGGACCAGCCAGACGGCAAGGATCCATTCATTCCAAACATCTCACTCCCACTGGGCCAGAATCATCTTTGTCATCATAGGGACGATTACCTGCCTCCGCAGGTAATTCATCCTCACCCTTGTCAAGTTCCATTTCTGAGCTACCAGAGTAAGTTTTTTTTCTTTTTGTACTTGACACCAATCTTCCTCACCACCGCTTGCCTCTACACCAGGGCTCTTCAACCCTGTTCCTGGAGTGCTACCATCCTGTACGTTTTCACTCCAACCCTAATCTAGCCCACCTGATTCTAAGAATTGGCTGGTTGAGTAGCTGAATCAGGTTAGTTACATCTAGGGTTAAAAGGAAAACCTACAGGAGGGTAGCTCTCCAGGAACATGATTGGAGAGCCCTGGTGTAGAGACTTTTTTTTTGCTAACAATATAATGGGCTCGACTCACAAGGAACCAACCGGGGGTTTGGGTGTAGGTAGAGATTGAAGGTTGGCTATAATGTAGATAAAACTCTGTAAAATATGGTACAAACACCCAGGTGATGAAAGGAGTTACACATCCAGGATTGGAAACTCATAGGTAATTGTAAAATAAATCTATATTTTGAGACAATTCTACATACAAAATCCCTATTACATTTCAATCCTTGCAAGTATCCAAATTAAAGACAGTAAATTATGACAATGAGATCACATTTCTTGTCAAAATGTATTATTATTGCACATTACATTGATATAACGTTTTAGATTATAGCAGTGTTTGGAATTAATATGTTTTTTCTCATGTGTGTGAGATGCATTAATATATTTAATGATAGGTCCAAATACATATTTATATAACCTCATATTTTTGAAATGCATTTCAATTGACAATATGACTTATCCTTATGTTGCCCTCTTTTCCTCCCTCCCCCTCTCCTTATACTCTCCCCCTCTTTTCTCCCTTCCTGCCCCTCTCCTCACCTTCTCTATCTCATTCTCCCTCTACCCTCCCCCTCTCTCTCTCTCCTCTCTCTCCTCTCTCTCCTCTCTCTCCTCAGTGTTCGTGTCCCTCGTTGGTCTCATATCCCAGTGTGTCTCCCAGGTGTTGGTGAGCATAGAAGGCCCGGGCCATTTCATTGATGTGGTTGTAGGCTCCAATAGACCTGAAGTACTCTACGTAGTGCCAGAAGTCTGAGGTGGTGTAGGGCCAGTAGGGGACTGCCGGGGGCTCATCATATGGAACTACAGACACAGACAGAAACAAATCGCATCACTCACTGACTGACAACCCCAAGGAAGTCTACATAATATAATAATCATGTAGAGCCTATCAGCACATGCTACAGAAGGTCTGTGTGTGTGTGTGTGTGTGTGTGTGTGTGTGTGTGTGTGTGTGTGGTGTGTGTGTGTGTGTGTGTGTGTGTGTGTGTGTGTGTGTGTGTGTGTGTGTGTGTGTGTGTGTGTGTGTGTGTGTGTGTGTGTGTGTGTGTGTGTGTGTGTGTGTGTGTCTATTTTACCTCCTTCAGGGGTGAAGGCTCTGGCATCTGTAAGACGGAGAGGGGGAGAGATGGAGAGAGAAGTTTAGCATTCTGGAGCATTTCACGTATTCCACACACAAAGAAGGGATTGAGAGTTCGGAAAAATGAGCCCCTCCCTGAGGACTCTGGGATACCTGAAGAAACTTTCTTCCTTCCTCCTCAAATATTATTCCTCACTGGGTTCACACACACACACACACACACACACACACACACACACACACACACACACACACACACACACACACACACACACACACACACACACACACACACACACACACACACACACACACACAGTGCTCTTTGTCCACATGCAGTTCTCAAAACAAACCTCTCCTTATGGATGCAGAAAGCGGTAATTCCTGAATCCACCATTAAGTCATAGTTATCTCCAGCTCTGAGTCAGTTAACTTCTAATGCTGTGTACTTATCCTAGCACTTTAATATGGATTAACTACATACAACAACACACAATATGGATAACACATATAGCACTATTTACTAATAGATTTGAGATAAAATGCTTAACATCAGTCCCGGCCTAAACCCCCTAAGAGCAAGCAGAAGGTAAAATAACTGAGGGTATCACAGAGGTTGCTGATGATTAGTAATAGTTTAAGGAAACACTGCTGTGATAGAGACTTCTATTTGCAGCCTCATTTTAATGGAGGCAGAGAGACTCACCAGTGAGCTTACAGGCGATGAGACAGAGGAAGAGAATACTAAGCTGAACCAGCAACTTCATCCTGACTTCTGAAAACACAAACACATTATTATCATTGTTTTAAACTTTATTTTAACAGGGAGTCAACACTGAGACCATGGTTCTCAATTACAGGTGAGCCCTGTGTACACAATACACATTGAGATACAATATACACATTTAAAACTACACATACATAAATACGCAAAATAAAAAAATACAATCATAAACAACAGTTACATTTCTCAGCTACTAGGTCCTCAATCGACACTCAAAACGCTCTGAGAGGACATCGTAAACACACATTTTATACACATAGCCTAGAGTTGATTGAAGAAAACCCCCCTAAACTACTAACTCTAAACTGTACATATTAATCAGAATCAAAACAACAACACTGGGTTGTAGTGAGAAGAGTCTTGTTATTTGTACCTGTGTGTGTCGTTCCAGAGGTGCTGTCTGTCTCGGGGTCCAGAAGAGTCTAAAGCTCACGGCAGGAATGAAGCAGCAGGATCCTGTTATAAGACCACACGTCCCACCCAATACACACAAACACACAGCCCTCCCCACATACCCTTGTCACAACCACACGTCTTCAGTTTCAGGCCAGAGAACTAACTCTGTCAGCATTATATTCATCCCATGAAGCAACCATCACCATTGTTACATAGCTTGACATTAAATCAATCAAACCACATTATAAACTAACAGGTCTCCAACTACAGTCTGTAAAGTCTATAAATATAAAATAATGTGATAGATAGATAGTAGAACTTAGATGGTACAGCTGTAGGATCTTAATTTGAGCCAGTTTGATACAGCAGGAAAATAATCCTGTAGCAACAGGACATTGAAATTACTATGTGGATTATAATTAATGGACATTTTTGGAAGGGTTAATACATTTTTCATTAGGGCAAATCAAGTCTGAAATTTCAAAGTGAAAATGAAAATTCTAAGCAAAACAATTGTTATCAAATTAAGATCCTACATCTGTAGGTAGCAGAGGTGGGACCAAGTCATTGTTTTACAAGTCACAAGGTAGTCTCAAGTCTTAGCACTCAAGTCCCAAGTCAAGTCCCAAGTCAAGACAGGCAAGTCCGAGTCAAGTCTCAAGTCAAGACCGACAAGTCCCAAGTCAAGTCTCATGTCCTAAACTTTGAGTTTTGAGTCCTAAACAAATCATAATGTGCTCTTAACCAAATTTAATAGCATTTCATATTTTTATCAAGAGTAATAGTTAGTATATTAAATTCACGCAAATCATGAATGCTTTTAAAAATATATATATTTATTACTTTCCAAATAAACTTTATATTTCCATGGAAATACATGGGTAGCCATCAGAAAGACACATCAATGACAACGAAAACAAAATATTGTAGTGCTCTCTGTCTCTCTCCAGATATACTCTAGACGCCTAAAACAATCCTGCCATGAAGTTACAATCATTTATTAAAAGGTACATCAAAACAACCGCTACTGAACTTCAAGCCTACAATTTTAACACTGGACTGAATGTCTGAGAAAAAAATACAGATCCCAAAGATGGGAGGTGAAACCTGAACATGGAGACTGTGTGTGTCTGTGTGTGTCTGTGTGTGTGATACATAAACAGTTTCATGTTTTCTCTTATCTCAGGGCCCAATGATGCAAAAGACCAAATTCGATAAAAGTCTGTCAAAAAATAATTGAGTGGCGGCAGTAGCACCGTACCATCCACCCCAGTTTTTTGTTGACTACAGTGTAGTCTTTATATCCGAAAACAATAACATCTTTCCAAGGGCTTCGTCTGAATTCACCCGCCGACGTTCCTCTGCACTGCCATGCGCAACTTTTTCTCCGCTGGCACAATTTGATTGGCTGCAGTCCGATTCAAACTGTAATCCAGTATTTATGCTGCAGTAGTTTATGTGTCGGGGGGCTAGGGTCAGTCTGTTACATCTGGAGTATTTCTCTTGTCTTATCCGGTGTCCTGTGTGAATTTAAATATGCTCTCTCTAATTCTCTCTTTCTCTCTTTCTGTCTTTCTCTCGGAGAACCTGAGCCCTAGGACCATGCCTCAGGACTACCTGGTATGATGACTCCTTGCTGTCCCCAGTCCACCTGGCCGTGCTGCTGCTCCAGTTTCAACTGTTCTGCCTGCGGCTATGGAACCCTGACCTGTTCACCGGACGTGCTTGTTGCACCCTCGACAACTACTATGATTATTATTATTTGACCATGCTGGTCATTTATGAACATTTTAACATTTTAACATCTTGACCATGTTCTGTTATAATATCCACCCTGCACAGCCAGAAGAGGACTGGCCACCCCTCATAGCCTGGTTCCTCTCTAGGTTTCTTCCTAGGTTTTTGGCCTTTCTAGGGTGTTTTTCCTAGGGAGTTTTTCCTAGCCACCGTGCTTCTTTCACATGCTTTGCTTGCTGTTTGGAGTTTTAGGCTGGGTTTCTGTACAGCACTTTGAGATATCAGCTGATGTACGAAGGGCTATATAAAAATAAATTTGATTTGATTTGATTAATCCGTTAAATGAAGAGTTGATGCGCTGCACAGTTTTGATAATGTCATCTTTTTAGTATTTGGGCTTGGGGAGGGTATCAAGTCAGTTCGAGTCAAAAGGCTCAAGGTCAAGTTAAGTCACAAGTCATTGGTGTTAAAGTCAAAGTCGAGTTGCAAGTCTTTTTTGATTTTGTCAAATCGAGTCTAAAATCATCATATTTGTGACTCGAGTCTGACTCGAGTCCATGTCATGTGACTCGAGTCCACACCTCTGGTACAGTTGAAGTCGGAAGTTTACATACACTTAGGTTGGAGTCATTAAAACTTGTTTTTCAACCACTCCACAAATTTCTTGTTAACAAACTATAGTTTTAGCAAGTCGGTTAGGACATCTACTTTGTGCATGACACAAGTAATTTCTCCAACAATTGTTTACAGACAGATTATTTCACTTAATCACAATTCCAGTGGGTCAGACGTTTACATACAGTAAGTTGACTGGGCCTTTAAAGAGCTTGGAAAATTCCAGAAAATGATGTCATGGCTTTAGAAGCTTCTGATAGGCTAATTGACATAATTTGAGTCAATTGGAAGTGTACCTGTGGATGTATTTCAAGGCCTACCTTCAAACTCAGTGCCTCTTTGCTTGACATCATGGGAAAATCAAAAGAAATCAGCCAAGACCTCATAAAAAAATTGTAGACCTCCACAAGTCTGGTTCATCCTTGGGAGCAATTTCCAAACGCCTGAAGGTACCACGTTCATCTGTACAAACAATAATACGCAAGTATAAACACCATGGGACCACACAGCCATCATACCGCTCAGGAAGGAGATGCGTTCTGTCTCCTAGAGATAAACGTACTTTGGTGCGAAAAGTGCAAATCAACCCCAGAACAACAGCAAAGGACCTTGTGAAGATGCTGGAGGAAACAGGTACAAAAGTATCTATATCCACAGTAAAAACGAGTCCTATATCGACATAACCTGAAAGGACGCTCTGCAAGGAAGAAGCCACTGCTCCAAAACTACCATAAAAAAGCCAGACTATGATTTGCAACTGCACATGGGGACAAAGATCATACTTTTTGGAGAAATGTCCTCTGGTCTGATTAAACAAAAATAGAACTGTTTGGCCATAATGACCATCATTATGTTTGGAGAAAAAAGGGGGAGGTTTGCAAGCCCAAGAACACCATCCCAACCGTGAAGCACAGGGGTGGCAACATCATGTTGTCGGGGTGCTTTGCTGCAGGAAGGACTGGTGCACTTCACAAAATAGATGGCATCATGAGGAAGGAAAATTATGTGGATATATTGAAGCAACATCTGAAGACATCAGTCAGGAAGTTAAAACTTGGTCGCAAATGGGTCTTCCAAATGGACAATGACCCCAAGCATACTTCCAAAGCTGTGGCAAAATGGCTTAAGGACAACAAAGTCAAGGTATTGGAGTGGCCATCTCAAAGCCCTGACCTCAATCCTATAGAAAATTTGTGGGCAGAACTGAAAAAGCGTGCACGAGCAAGGAGGCCTACAAACCTGACTCAGCATTGGTATTGCTATCATTTTATTATACCGATTTAAATTGAAAATAAGTGATACAATTTTGTATCACATTACATTTTTTGTCATCTTTGAATTTGTTTTAGTTTCCAGCTCTGTCAGGAGGAATGGGCCAAAATTCACCCAACTTATTGTGGGAATCTTGTGGAAGGCTACCCGAAACATTTGACCCAAGTTAAACAATTGAAACGCAATGCTACCAAATACTAATTGGGTGTATGTAAACTTCTGACCCACTGGGAATGTGATGAAATAAATAAAAGCTGAAATAAATCATTCTCTCTACTATTATTCTGACATTTCACATTCTTAAAATAAAGTGGTGATCCTAACTGACCTAAAACAGGGAATTTTTACTTGGATTAAATGTCAGGAATTGTGAGAAACTGAGTTTAAATGTATTTGGCTAAGGAGTCTGTAAACTTCCGACTTCAACTGTACATACACACTCACATATATACACACATATTGTACACACTCAAACATACAGTACACACTCACACATACATACACACTCACACCTACTGTACACACTGTACATACACACACTCACACATATTGTACACACTCAAACATATTGTACACACTCAAACATACTGTACACACTCACACATACATACACACTCACACCTACTGTACACACTCACATTAACTGTACACACTCACACCTACTGTACACACTCACACAAATAAATACTCACTAGAACTGAGAGTTTAAGACTGATGGTTTTGTCTCCCCTCAGAGAGTAGGATGCACTTCCCTCTCTTAAAGGATGCCCACTATCTTGTACCAAGTGCCCAAGTAGGAGAGAGGGGTTGCTAATAATGTCCGCTTTAAAGCTGTGTGTGTGTGTGTGTGTGTGTGTGTGTGTGTGTGTGTGTGTGTGTGTGTGTGTGTGTGTGTGTGTGTGTGTGTGTGTGTGTGTGTGTGTGTGTGTGTGTATGTGTGTGTGTGTGTGTGTGTGTGTGTGTGTGTGTGTGTGTGTGTGTGTGTGTGTGTGTGTGTGTGTACCTGCTGCAGGTTGAAATTGGGCTGGACGCTGGGGCATGGACCCCAGTGGTAGTATGTCTGGGCGGAGACCAGAGGGAGGAGGAAGAGGAGCCAAGAGATAGGAAACATTTTTCTTATGAGAGAAGAGGAGAGATGGGAGAAGGGGAAGAGAGGTAAAGCCATAAGGTACAGTAAAGCTGTATGCCTATGAAGTACAGGTAACCATAACAACAGGTTAGCGGGACTATCTGAAATGCTGTGCTTTACATTCCATAATTTGTCCCTGGACACGTCGTCTGACTTGTAGAACTCTGCAGGCAGTCTACATACCACCTGTACTGCTACACCTTCTCCTCCAGTTCAAGTTTGTATCGTTTTTATTGTCACATGCACAAATACAATGAAATGCCTTTCTTGCTTGCGCTTTCCCAACAATGCAGTAATAAATATCAGTAGTACTATAAAATAAAAGTAAAGCACAACAGAAACACATGAGAAATAGATGTAAGAAGAACATGAGAAAAAAGTAAGTAAGTTATATACAGGGACAATTCCAGGGTTAACGTGACTAAGCATTTATAGGGGTAAGGTGACTAGGCATCAGGATATATGATAAACAGAGTGGGCGTGTTGTGTGTGTGAGAAAATGAAGTGTGTGTGTGTGTGTGTGTGTGTGTGTGTGTGTGTGTGTGTGTGTGGTGTGTGTGTGTGTGTGTGTGTGTGTGTGTGTGTGTGTGTGTGTGTAGAGTGTGCATAGAGCGAGTGTGTGACTGTGCATAGAGTCAGTGAAACAATTAAATGGGTCATTGCAGATAGTCTGTGTAGCCATTTTGTTAGCTATTTAGCAGTCTTATGGCTTGGGGATATAAGCTGTTCAGTAGCCTGTTGGTGTCAGACTTGTTGCTTCAGTACCACTTGCCGTGCGGAAGCAGAGAGAAAAGTCTATGGCTTGGGTGGCTGGAGTCTAACAATTTTATGGTCCTTCCTTTCACACCGCCTGATATAGAGGTCCTGGATGGCAGGGAGCTCGGCCCCAGTGACGTACTGGGTTGCTCGCGCCACCCTCTGTAGCGCCATGCAATCGAGGGTGGTGCATTTACCATACCAAGCAGTAATGTAGCCAGTCAAGATGCTCTTATTGGTGCAGCTGTAGATTTGAGGGCCCATCCAAATCTTTTCAACCTGATGAAGGGGATGAAGTGATGTTGCGCCTTCTTCACAACTGTTTACGTGTTAGTGGACACAGAGGGAACTTGAAACTCCCGACCTGCTCCACTGCAGCCCCGTCGATGGGGATGGAGGCGTGCTCACCCCCCGTTTCCTGTACTCCACGATCAGCTCCTTGGCCTTACTGACATTGAGGGAGAGGTATGAACCAGTATGAACCACACTGCCAGGTCACTGACCTCCTCCCTGTAGGCTGTCTCATCGTCGTTGGTGATCAGGCCTACCACCGTCGTGTCGTCAGAAAACTTGATGGTGTTGGAGTCGTGCTTGACCACGCAGTCATGGGTGAACAGGGAGTACAGGAGGGGACTAAGCACACAGCCCCGTGGGACCCCCGTGTTGAGGGTCAGCGTGGTGGAGGTGATGTTGCCTACCCTCACCACCTGGGGTCGACCCGTCAGGAAGTCCAGGATCCAGTTGCAGAGGGAGGTGTTCAGTCCCAGGCTTCTAAGCTTCATGATGAGCTTGGCGGGGGCTATGGTGTTGAACGCTGAACTGTAGTCAATGAACAGCATTCTCACATAGGTATTCCTAGATGTATCTCATCTAGGTAGTCCTCTTTTCTTATCTCTTATCCCTTCCCTGTGAACTTGTTTCTATGAGGGGGAAAATGTGTGTGTGCGTGCGTGCATTGTGCCTGCGTGTCCATATTTTACCTCCTTCAGGGGTGAAGGCTCTGGCATTTGTAAGAGGGAGAGGGGGAGAGACGGAGAGAGAGAAGTTTAGCATTCTGGAGCATTTCCTGTGTGTCTCTATGAGAACTGTGCTCTCAGGATGCAAAACATACACGCCTCAACAGCCCTATTACCTTTCTCCTACATCGAAAAACAACATCTCAAACCTGCCAGTGTGATTTCAATAGAAAGCTTTGCTCCTAAAGGTCACAAAACATACAGTCAAAAACATCATATTACACTGTAGATTTACACTGTAACTTAGCTTTTTTGGTTACTACATGATTCCATGTGTGTTATTTCATGGTTTTGATGTCTTCACTATTATTATACAATGTAGAAAATAGTACAAATAATGAAAACCCCTTGAATGAGTAGGTGTGTCCAAACTTTTGACTGGTGCTGTAGATGATGAGTACCTGAGTCAGAAAATCCAGGAGTGGTCAGCGCACGTCAGCTGACCCACATGGTAAATGGAAAGAAGGAGAAAATCCTGTCGATATCATTGTTGTTTAAGAAAACTCTACCTGAATATGTGAGGCTTGGATATGTGAGGTATGTGTTGAGAAAATGTGTGTCCAAACTATTACAGTGTGGAAATTGTAAAGGATATGGTCACATGTCAAATGTTTAAAGACTGGAGAAGTAAAATATTGAAGAATCTGTGAATGGAAAATGTTGCGACTGTGGTGGGGATCATACTCCGGACTTCCTTGAGTGCCTGTTAGGGTGAAGGAGGCCGAGGTGTCAAGGATCAGGGATGCCAGCAGATCTCCTATGTGGAGGCGGTGAAGAGAGTCGAAGGGGCGAGAGGCAACAGTGTTGAAGATATGGTGGTAGATGCATTGCAACCAGTTGATAGTGTTTTAAATCAGTCGGGTGATCTGGATACACTCATTGTGAAGAAGGTGGATTTTGTGGCATGTATAGCCACAGTGATTAATTGTACAGCACAAGTGTCTAAGAAGTAAAAGAAGCTGGATATCATTATATCTGCAGCCGAGAAGTGTTTTGGGTTTCAAGACTTCACGGCAGAAGCACTACAAGGACTATTGTTGCTAGGAAGTGTCCCGCCCTCACAGGAGGATTCTGAGGCTGTGTTGGGATCTGATTGGAATGTGGTTTTTACAGAAAAGCAGCTTGATTTTGTTTGGTTAATACATTTGTTTGGTAGTTAGTATGATATTTTATTTTTACACAAGTGTTTTTTCCTTTTTTTGGGATCCTTATTATCCACCCACAGTAGGTGGCTGAATGCACATTTAATTGTTCCGAACACCATTATATCATAGAAGAAGAAGACCACGCCCACAAATTGGGGA
The DNA here is from genome assembly GCF_965601325.2 of Salmo salar. NCBI lineage: Eukaryota > Metazoa > Chordata > Actinopteri > Salmoniformes > Salmonidae > Salmo > Salmo salar. The sequence goes on along the minus strand of NC_138309.1, from coordinate 73,529,697 downwards.
GAACAAACAGTATTTTCTATTTACACCCATTATAAAAGTGCCAACTTTCTTGTTGATTATTTTATACAGAAATAACAAAACATGCTGAAAGCTGCCATGTTGTTCAATGTACATGTAACCAGGTCAAAAATCCCGACCTATGGTTCGCAATGGTCCCGCGTGGGGAAATGGAGCCTGCAAGAGCCCTGTGACATCAGGCTATTCGTTGTGGAAGATTGGGAAATTGTGGGGACCTGGTGTCCAAGTAAGCTACATGGAAAACATTTCATCACGGGCAGGGTTGGGTAGATTACTTTCCAAATGTAATCTGTTACAGTTACTAGTTACCTGTCCAGAATTTGAATCAGTAATTTAACTTTTGGATTACCCAAACTCAGTAACGTAATCTGATTACATTCCATTACTTTTAGATTACTTTCCCCTTAAGAGGCATTAGAAGAAGACAAAATTGTATGTCACCAATTGAACAACATCTATTGCAGGATAAATCAATGTTAAAGTTTACATAGCTGGCCATATATAAATGTTACATTTAAATTTTTGGGTTGGTTATGTAGGCTTCTTCTAACCCATCACTTTCTACTACAGATAATAATATGATTAAATTATATCTTTACATTAAAAACCAAAGTCTATCAGAATTCCAGTCATTCCAATAAATGTTATACCTCTTGATCTTCAAGAATAGGACTTGGAGATTAGCATGACCTTAAAACTAAGCACTTATTAGCCAGCCCTACTCTGTTGTTTATGATTTTGTTGTCATGGAGGACTGATTGGGCTCTTTGATTCGAGTTGAAAAATAAATGCAGCGCTCATGGAATGGCATGCTTTGAACGCTACTGAAAAGTGCTATTTACATGTGAAAAATGAATGCCATATGCTGCATTTGCTATAGGCCTATTGTTTACCTTTTTGTTGGTGACACATTGATATCTTGATAATATGCAGCTGTTTAAAGGGCAAATCCACAGATGAAACAATAACAAATAGCCGCCCCGCCTCTGTTTTGGTTAAAAGCTGAGGGATAGGCCTGGAGAAATGTAACCACTCTCAGATTAATAGACAGAGCGATGGATGCAAGGACTGACCATCCATGATATCAAAATTATTGTTTTAACCATGTTATGAGGCTATACAGTGTTTGTTTACATTTACAATGTTTACAAACATTGAAAAAAACAGAGCAATAAAAGCCCCACTTTTATTCAATAGGCTTGGACGCTACCGAGTGTTTTCTATCCAAATCTACCAATTATATGCATATCCTAGCTTCTGGGCCTGAGTAGCAGGCGGTTTACTTTGGGCACGCTTTTTTTGAGAGTTATTTAAGATACTATTCTAAGAAGTAGGGTTTTCGAAAGATGGACAGGGACTCCGCTGTGCTGACTTTAGGGGGAGGCTTGTTCCACCATTGGGGTGCCAGGACAGAGAAGAGCTTTGACTGGGCTGAGCGGGAACTGCCCTCCGGAAGGGGTGGGAGGGCCAAGAGACCAGAGGTGGCGGAACGGAGTGCTCGGGTTGGTATATAGGGTTTGACAAAATCAAATCAAATTATATTGGTCACATACACATGTTTAGCAGATGTTATTGTTGATGTAGCGAAATGCTCTCAGACGCCATGAGCAGAGTGCATACCGAGCGAGCTGCGAGTAGGGAATGCATAGGGAGTGCTTCTAGTTCCAACAGTGCAGTAATGTCTAAGTAATCTAACAATTTCACAACAACTACCTAATACACACACATCTAAGTAAAAGGATGGAATAAGAATATGTACATATAAATATATGGATGAGCATATCCTGAAGGTGAAGAGGTGCAGTTCCCTTGTTGCTCTGTAAGAAGAGAGAGATCTAATCAATGGAAGATGGAATTAAAATGAAAGAATTAAAAGTGAAATGAGAAAGAAAGGCTCCAATGACCAAGCGCCAACAGGTAGGCTACAATTTAGGCTATAATCTGAAAAGAGTTGTTGTTATGTGTAGGCTAACTGTAGGACGGTGATAAATAACGTAATGGCTAGCTTCCATTAGCCTAGTTAGGTAGCTTCTCTCGGTTTGATGCTGTCAAGACATGTGCTATGTAATAAGATGGGATGATAAATAACTATCAATAAGTTAGTCTAGCACGAGATAACAATGGTTGCGGTCTCTCCCTCTGCCTGCTCCTGTGCACTGAGCCTCCCGTGTCTTTTTCACACGCACACACCGCACGGCCTCTCTCTCCCTTTCTCGGATCGGACCGGTTGTCCTTTAGGTCCTTTCGGAACGGGTTTTAACAATCCATTTATGCATATTGGGTCTGGGGATATCCTGTGTCAATTTGGGAACGGCAGCTCTAACTCCAATCACAATGTTGTCCTCATCACACGTCCGGTGTGGCTCAGTTGGTAGAGAGCATTGCGCTTGCAACGCCAAGGTTGTGGATTCGATGCCCACGGGGGACCAGTACGAAAATGTATGCACTACTGTATGTCGCTCTGGATAAGAGTCTCTGCTAAATGACAAAAATGTAAATGTATTCAATCATGAAGTGTTTAGAGATTGATTAGAGTGACAATAGCTGAGTGCAAGGACTGTTTGGTAGGCTACCCATCAGTGCCATTCATTTGCACCGTTTTGGATGAGATTACTGTGACCAAAGGTTTGTGACTACCGGTGTGGCTGTGATACAGTCAATGCAACAGCCCTAGTTGTAGAGCATGAACCTGCAGGAGCAAGTCACTGCTTTGATGTTTGTAGAGAATGATGGTGTTGTCCAGGGTCACACCAAGGAGTTGTCAACCGTGATGGAGAGCTCTTGGAGCGGGTAGGCCCTTCCCTGAGAGGAAGAGCAGCGCTGGTTTTTGAGGTTGAGTTTAAGGTGGTGGGCCAACATCCAAGCTGAGATGTCTGCCAGACACGCAGAGATGTGTGTCACCACCTGAGTGTCAGAAAGGGGAGAAGAAGAGGAGTTAAGTGTCATCCACATAGCAGTAATAGGAGAGACCATGTGAAGATATGACAGAGCCGAGTGACTTGGTGTATAGAGAAAAGAGTGCCTAAAACCTAGCCCTGGGGGAAGCAGTAGTGTGAGCATGTGGTGTCAGCTTGGGAAAGGCAGAGAGCCTCTGTGACACAGAGAAGAGCGGTCCCAGTTGAGTGAGTCGCCTTGAAGCCTGACTGGTTAGAGTCAAGAAGATTGTTCTGAGAGAGATAACTAGAGAGTTGGTCAGAAACAGCACGCTCAAGGGTTTTGGCTGAAAAAAAGAAGGGATCTGTTGTTTTTGACTTCATAGGGGTTGAGTGTTGGTTTCTTGAGGAGGGGAGCGACTCTGGCGATCTTGAAGTCAGAGGGGAGGCAGCCAGTGGTCAGGGATGAGTTGATGAGGTGAGGAATTGGAGAAGGTCTCCAGAGATGGTCTGGAGAAGGGATGAGGGGATGAGGTGAGGAATTGGAGAAGGTCTGGAGAAGGGATGAGGGGATGGGGTCAAGTGGGCACGATGTCGGGCAGCCGAACATCACTAGTCGCAGGATTTCATCTGGAGAGATAGGGGAGAAAGAGGTCAAGACGTAGGGTAGTTGTCTGTGAGTAGGACTAGTGGAGTCAATAGGATTTCATCTGGAGAGATAGGGGAGAAAGAGGTCAAGACGTAGGGTAGTTGTCTGTGAGTAGGACTAGTGGAGTCAATAGGATTTTCTTAAATGTTGTTTTGTAATTGACTAAAACAAGCAGACAACAAGAAAATTGCATTTGAAAAAGGTCAGGTTTTTGCTGTGAGCAAATAGGGTAACCAAGGTAACCACGGGTTGTTTTCCACACAGGCGGGCACGGCCTCAACGTTCTATTTAATACCGACTGGGACTATAGGAAAACCCTTTTTGGTTTCAGGTAGAACCCTTTTGGGTTCCATGTAGGATCCTTTCCATAGAGGGTTCTACATGGAACCCAAAAGGGTTCTATGTGGAACCAAAACGGGTTCTCCCTGGAACCAAAAAGGCTTCTCCTATGGGGACAGCCAAAGAACCCTTTTGTAACAATTTTTTCTGAGTGTAGTTACCGTTACTAAGCTGTGTGTGTGTGCTTGTTTGTTTGTTCTCAGGCCACAGTGTCACAGGCCGTCTGGTCTGACACTGTGAGGCATCTGAGGTCGACACCGATGGCCTCCAGGTCACCATGGAGACAGCTAATGACATCACTTGGCACGATCGTGTCCGGGAAACGATCCAGGCAAAGTCGACGGAACAGACCAAATAAATCAATTCACATTCCAATACTTTATTGAGAATCAATGCATTCAACTACAGCAGTCAATTCCAAAATCATATTCCGTTAGAAATTGATAAGGAAGTCTGTGCAGGAGTAGACCAGAGAGAAACTACTGTAGTCTATAGACAGAACCAAGTATGGATCACCTGGTAAACCTAGACACACACAGAGAGACAGGTGAGGTAGGGGCTAGGTTTGGGGGCTAAGGGGCAGAGGCTTCAGGGTTGGTTTGGGGCTACGAGCTAGGTGTGGTTGGGACTGGGACCACATCTCACCTTTGAAGAAGATCTGGTTATGAGTGTTCATGTTTATGGTTTGACTGACTTCATACAGTCTGTGATGTGTGAGTGTATGAGTTCTATCACAGAGTAGTGAGTATGTGGCCTGTTGGCACTTCCCTCCCTCAAATACAGCAGGCAGCTTCTCTGCCTCATACCATCTGCCCAGGTATTAACACACACCATCTAGAAGTTATTTCAAGTTACTATGACTTTTTTACTTTGTGTGTGTGTGTGTGTGTGTGTGTGTGTGTGTGTGTTGAGCATGTGCAACCGATGCAGTGACCAGGACAACACACAGTACCTAGCCACATAAACACATGATCAGACACAAAACACACAGCAATCTCACACATAATGTCAGTGGTAATTCAGATGGAATTGAGACTACTGTGTAATTAATACATTATATACACTCTCACATACACAGACATAAAGACACACAGTACCTGCAAAGGCTGCATATTTTCTCAGCTCAGCTCTCTTGGAGAAACGAGATGTAAACATGATCACACAGCGCTCTGCCAAATGTCCATGATCAACCTTTCTCCAATATCTCTCATCTGACACAGCCTGGTGTAGCAGACAATTGTATTATATTCATTTATGTGACAATAAAACATATATTACATACACATATACATATATATATTTGAATATTTAAAAATATAAAGAAGATTTGGCAAATGTTTCTATATATTGTTTAACATAATATACTGTACAGGCATATCACATTTCCAGAGTGGGATCTCTGGAAATTGGCCCAGCGCCGTCCTTGTTTGGCTAGGGTAGGCCGTCATTGTAAATAAGAATTTGTTCTTAACTGGCTTGCCTAGTTAAATAAAGGTTACTTTTCTTTTTTAAAATATGAAAAACAGCTCTCGTTTTACTTCACAACACATCCTTCAAATCACCAGCAGAGGGCGGCCATTTTTAACCCATTTTCACATTCCCTCTGTTGGTAACGCTTGCAAATTGGTCATAACTGTAAAAGTAGCAGATCCACTCTGGATCTAATAGCCGTTGTGTTGAACACTGCGATGTTTAACAGTGAGAATGGCAGAATGGTGAACTTACTAAATGACTGAGAGTTTGACTGTGTGATATTTGGTTGCTTCATGTGTAAATATTTTCCCTCTGGATTTTAATGATTTGTATCAAATTTGTATTTTATGATCAACAATATATTGAAATATTAGCCAACATTCATGATTATATTTTTTTATATTAATAAATAAAAGCAAGAAAATTTGTGTTGAAATCAATATACTATTCATATTACAGAGCAAATGGTAAAGCTTCATGTGACACCAATTTCTGCTTTGTAGCACCTACATTTTAAACTTTATGGAGATTTAAAGGAGTAAGGCCAAAATGACACAAATATTCAAACTTCAATTAATTATTTCTCAATAATGCTTTAAAATACACATGTCTAGTATATGTCAACAATCCTTCCTCCAAAGGACCCGTCTATGGAATACATTTCGTGAAAATCCCCACAATCATGGTTTTCTTATGTTCTAGTTTTGTGAGGAATCACCCTTTATGTATTACATATAATTCAAATCAAATTGATTTGTCACAAACACATGGTTAGCAGGTGTTAATGCAAGTGTAGCGAAATGCTTGTGCTTCTAGTTCCGACCATGCAGTAATATCTAACAAGTAATATAACCTAACAATTTCACAACAACTACCTTATACACACAAGTGTAAAGGAATGGATAAGAATATGTACATAAAAATATATAAATGAGTGATGGCCGAACGGCATAGGCAAAACGCAGTAGATGGTATAGAGTACAGTATATACATATGAGATGAGTAATGTAGGGTATGAAAACATTATATGAAGTGGCATTGTTTAAAGTGGCTAGTGATACATTAAATCAAGATGGCAAGATGCAGTAGATGGGATAGAGTACAGTATATACATATGAGATGAGTAATGTAGGGTATGAAAACCTTATATAAAGTGGCATTGTTTAAAGTGGCTAGTGATACATTTAATTACATCAAGATGGCAAGATGCAGTAGATGGTATAGCGTACAGTATATACATATGAGATGAGTAATGTTGGGTACGTAAACATTATATAATATAAAGTGGCTAGTGATAAATTGAGTACATCAGTATGTTGGCAGCAGCCACTCAATGTTAGTGATGGCTGTTTAATAGTCTGATGGCCTTGAGATAGAAGCTGTTTTTCAGTCTCTCGGTCCCTGCTTTGATGCACCTGTACTGACCTCGCCTTCTGGATGATAGCGGGGTGAACAGGCAGTGGCTCGGCTGGTTGTTGTCCTTGATGATCTTTTTGTCCTTCCTGTGACATCGGGTGGTGTAGGTGTCCTGGAGGGCAGGTAGTTTGCACCCGGTGATGCGTTGTGCAGACCTCACTACCCTCTGGAGAGCCTTCCGGTTATGGGCGGAGCAGCTGCCATACCAGGCGGTGATACAGCCCGACAGGATGCTCTCGATTGTGCATCTGTAAAAATTTGTGAGTGTTTTTGGTGACAAGCCGAATTTCTTCAGCCTCCTGAGGTTGAAGAGTCGCTACTGCGCCTTCTTCACCACGCTGTCTGTGTGGGTGGACCATTTCAGTTTGTCTGTGATGTGTACGCCGAGGAACTTAAAACTCTCCACCTTCTCCACTACTGTCCCGTCAATGTAGATAGGGGGCTGCTCCCTCTGCTGTTTCCTGAAGTCCACGATCATCTCCTTTATTTTGTTGACATTGAGTGTGAGGTTATTTTCCTACACCACACTCCGAGGGCCCTCACCTCCTCCCTGTAGGCCGTCTCGTCGTTGTTGGTAATCAAGCCTACCACTGTAGTGTCGTCTGCAAACTTGATGATTGAGTTGGAGGCGTGCATGGCCACGCAGTCGTGGGTGAACAGGGAGTACAGGAGAGGGCTGAGAACTCACCCTTGTGGGGACCCAGTGTTGAGGATCAGCAGGGTGGAGATGTTGTTACCTACCCTCACCACCTGGGGGCGGCCCGTCAGGAAGTCCAGGACCCAGTTGCACAGGGCGGGGTCGAGATCCAGGGTCTCAAGCTTAATGCCGAGTTTGGAGGGTACTATGGTGTTAAATGCTGAGCTGTAATCGATGAACAGCATTCTTACATAGGTATTCCTCTTGTCCAGCTGGGTTAGGGCAGTGTGCAGTGTGATGGCGATTGCGTCGTCTGTGGACCTATTGGGTCGGTAAGCAAATTGGAGTGGGTCTAGGGTGTCAGGTAAGGTGGAGGTGATAGGATCCTTGACTAGTCTCTCAAAGCACTTCATGATGACGGAAGTGAGTGCTACAGGGCGGTAGTCATTTAGCTCAGTTACCTTAGCTTTCTTGGGAACAGGAACAATGGTGGCCCTCTTGAAGCATGTGGGGACAGCAGACTGGGTTCTGGTTCAAGGCAATGGCCACATAAAGGCCTACATGGTTTAAAACCTGTTTCTCTTCTGAATGAATAAGCTGAAAATGCTGCTCTCCTATTCACACTCCCTCCTAGTTCAGGACCTGTGAGCTGTTCAGTAAGAGGTGTGTGTATATATGCGAGGGTCTTTTTTTTTTTGCTGGACCTTTGGAATTAAGGACTGCCTTATTGACAAAGTACATCAAACTCTTGTTTGAACAGGTGTGTGTGTGTGTGTGTGTGTGTGTGTGTGTGTGTGTTTACAGGGGTAGCCTGCGGGCAGTATGTAGGCCTACAGGGCATTTCTTTGAGGCATGACTGAGGCACAGATAGAACAATTATTAGCTAGATATTTAACTGGATGTATACATGTGAAGCATCCGGTTGGTGTTTCCATTCACTACCAAATACAGTGATGGGAGGAAGCCCAGTGGCCGACAGTGGGACAAGACGGAGCTAGATGGGTTTTGGCCGACATCCTGCAAAATCTCTCATCGATTAAACATTTGATCTCCATACAGTTTAAATAATAAGCAGGGTGGACTGCGTTAAGTAGACTTTACCCTTGGGCAAATGTTCAAAACATTGCGCTGTTTCGAAGGGCGAATAGAGTTATTGCACATGCGCACTTCACAGACAAGGCGTTCCCTAACGAAAATATAAAAGTAAAAGCTAGAACGCGCCAACAGGATCTCACCAGCTCTGCCACCTCTCTGTATGTTGTGCTCACTGATTCATTTGCTCTTTGGACACTACAGGCTCTATTCTATCTTGGGTTAATTATACAAATCTTTGACTGAGGTCTGTATGGACGTGATACACAGAAAGTCTATGCGTTTTTAATATGTTAACACAACAACAATCCGACATGGGTTACAACATGAAAAATATTGGCAGTGTTGAGAACTTCTACAATACTGCACGCTTCCCAACTCAGGCAGCCCATTAAATCGTGGTCGACCGAGCGTAGAAGCTAGTCTATGAAAACTTTTGAAATATTTAATAACTTCTAAGTCGTAAAAGAGTGTAAAGTGCTTGGCCAAACTGTATTACCACTGGACTGGTGAGTGATCAGTCAAGTGAGTCGACGATAATGAAACAGAGCACTGACTGGTTAGATGTTGAGTTGCTTGTGTCCAGGGCAGTGGCCCACCGTCGTTTGGTGAGAGAGACAGATGAGTAGGTATATGGAATAATTAGCTAGATAGTAAAAAAAATTATAATATGTAATCAACAAAGACTTGAATCGGCCAATAACATATTACATCACTGTTAGCTTATTGATGGAAACGTATTCATTAGATGGCTAAGTTGTGTAGCTAACAGTTTTAGATAACCAGTTTGCGATCCTGAGCTAACGTTTACTAAAGTTAGCTTAGCTAACTAAGAGAGAAAAGTAACAACATTGCTATAAAAGTAGCTGAAAACTGAAATTGAACATATTTTCCTAGCTAAAACATCGTTCGCTTTCAGGCTGTTGAAAAGGACCGCTAGCTAGCTACTTAGCTTAGCCTTTGGAGGCTTGTCCTTTGTTAGCTAGTGTGACGACATCAAGGCGTTGTTTATACTATGACTTCATAAACGCCCGCTGTATTTATTTGGCATTATTTTGCAAGCTCAGAAATTATGTAGCTTTCCAAGTATATAGCTATTGACTTGCCTTTAACTCCAGACTTGATTTTATTGCAAATTATACCTCTATACTTTCAGTAGAGCTGACTAAACAACACTGAATCCTAGAAATAATGTGAAATTTTCAGATTCTCTCTCAAAGGGGACAGATTTCCAGTGGCATTGGGTATTTGAGGGAGAATGCTGCACAGGACCGTCTCCTTCCCCATTGAGGTAATATCTAGAAGTCTGTAGCTAGAATATGTTCATATTCTGCCAACAAATGTTTTTTTTCAATGTCCTTTTTTATTGCTTTGGCAACATTGGGTTATTTCAGTTTAATGTCGATAAAGCTCACCTGAATACTGTACTAGTAGCCTGCTATTGTTTTGCTTTATAGTAATTTGTTAGCTCTTTGAGAGTTGTGTATGTAGACTGAAAGCCTTTCCTAATGAAGTTGTGGTTCTAATGTAGGCGGGACAGCTGCAGCAGCTGGGTCTACTGGGCTGTGGCTCCCACGGTGTGACATCATGCTCGGTGCTTGACCTCCCGGCTCTCCTCAACGCTCACCATGGGCAATGGGAGGATGAACAGCGGGGCTGGTACCAGGGGCATGCCGAGGAAGGCCAATGGGAGGACGAGGGAGGGCTAGTGGTCACGCCCTCTTCTACTGGTGAGAGTCGACTGGTCGGACAATCTGCCATTCTTTCAAATTCTGATTGTTCCTCTCTATGGCTCTTGAGGTTCCAAACATGCAGCTAGTAGTCAGATTCATTGACACATCAGTGACGTATTGGTAACTCTTGGTCCTTTCTCTCCTCTTTCCTGTTCCTTGTGTAGGTAGCACCAGGGGACCCAGGTGAGTGATATGTATACCAGCTCAGACCAGCTAAGGTGAACACACACAGTTATGGCTGTGGTAGTCTACATCTATCTGCTCATATCTGTGTGTGTCCACACTTACATTTAGCTTGTTCTGTATCTGTGTGTGTTTAGGTCAGTGGAAGATGATGGCAATGATTATAAAGGTGAGTCTATCTGGTATGGCTGCTCTTTACATTCAATTCAAGTCACATGGTGTGTGTATTAGGGGAGTTTTTAGCATTTGTGTCTGTAATGATGTTTTGTGTGTGTGTGTTTCAGAGAAGAAGCAAAATGATGAGTTTGTCAGGCTGTACGTGTCAGAGGAGGAGAGGATCCTCAACTCTGCAGACCTGTGAGTGCCCCAGACAACTCCCATTGCCCGCCGTAGTGCTGTTGTGATAGCAGAGTTGGTGTATTTACTATTTTCTAACGTGTGTTGTAGGAGTGCAGAGGAGAGGAGTGATGTTCTAGCAGAGTTGGTGTATTCCCGAAGCAGACTAAAGCAATTGAACTCAGAGCTGCAGAGAACAGTGGAGTTAGCCGATGACAACAACACAGTGCTACGCACTGAGAACGCTGCACTGCGCAACCAAGTTAAAGGGTAACAGTCACAACCATGCAGACACACTGCACAACCTGGTCAAATGTAACCATCAATCAAAATGTTCATCATTATTTGTGTGTGCTTGTCAGGATGAAGCAGTCGATCCATGATGCAGAGCAGCTGATGGATGAGCTGGAGGAGATCAGGAGCTTATCAGCTGAGAAGGACGGCGCTACGGGCAACCTGGAGTCCTACATCAAACAACTGGTGGGTTACCAGGAAGTGGTGTAAAGCAATAGTAACCAAGAAACCATATATACGACAAATAAAACCAGGCACTGAACACACCTGATTTGACCAATCATCTCACCAACTGAGCTAATTGGTCAATAGGAAGTGCCTAGGAAAGATGTAGAGCGTTGATAAACTGATGTTGTTTTCATCCCTTGTTCCGGCAGGAGAAAGAGAAGGAGATTTTGGAAGACCAGATCGAGACCATTGGCAGTGAAGTATGGCGATCTCTAAGCCTTGACCTTTGACCCTGATAGAACAGACATACTGAATGTTTCACTGGCCAGCCAATATGGATGCATAATATTCATTTGTTGTCCTCAACATCACTGAACTGTTCTGTTCCCTCTCTGTCTCTCTCTGTGTGTGTCTCTCTCTCTCTCTCTCATCCATAGATGTCCCGTATTATACCAGATAGAGCCACTGACAAGAAGAAGATCGCTGACCTCAGCCAGGCTCTACAGGCCTTACAGGTAGCACACATACATGCTCGGATATCATCTGATACCACCAGATCACAGGGGGGTGATTGATATCCTTCCACCAGATCACGGGGAGGGGGGGGGGCCTTCTACCAGATCACGGGGGGATTGTGTTCCTGGGAGGCCACATGCTTTTGTTCCAGCCCAACTATTAACTGTGTGTGTGTGTGAAACAGCTACGGCTAGAGGAGAGCAGACTCACCCTGGATCAGAGGTATGAGGTCATACATAAGGTATGTGATAACTACATATTGAAAATAATGTTTACATTTCAAATATGCCCTAAATTCCCAATAAATGTAACGGATGTTCTTTAGATATGCCACATGGCTTGCCAGTTTAAATTAGGTCCATTGCAGTCTATTAGCTGGCTGGCTGGCCAGTGCCCAACATCTCTATGTGTGTCTCCCCTACAGAAGGACTTTGTTGTTGAGCAGCTGGAGCAGTCCCTCATAGAGTACTCCTCCATCACACAGGTACAACACACACACATTTTACATATGCCTGATGTAGACCTCACACATCTAACTGATACACACTGTGGTCTTTATGTTGTGTGTTTCTCTGTTCTCAGGATCTGAAGGAGAAGATGAAGGATCTGGAGAGCCAACTGGCAGAGGCCCTAGTGTAACACACACACTCAATCATAACATCCCTCACGCATCACTCTCTAATTTTGGCACGTTCTTTGTAATACCCTCTTTTTTTGTAATACCCCCTCTCTCTTCCCCCCTGTCTTTCCCTCTCTCTTTCTCTGTCTTTAGTAATGGAGGAGAGGGGCGTTACATGGCGTTAGATGGGACTCTGTCTGCAGCCACTCAGCGCTCCATCACTCTAGCGGAGGAAATGGGTCTACTGCCACGTAGGATGGTGGGTCGCATACACACAACATATGACCGATCACTCTTTCCACATCTTCCCCCAAAGTGCAGAAGTGCTTGTCTGTAGTGTTGTCTTCACTGTTTGGTGATCAGGTAGTACTACAGGACAGTGTGAGCTTAGGGTTGGGTAGGACTTAGCTGGGAGGCAGGCTGCCTTCACACACACTGGGGAGATGCTCTGTTGCGAAATGTATGTGTTCACTTCCTATCCCAGGATGAGTCCTCTGATGAGGAGGTGCAGGAGCAAAGAGATGAGAGGGTAGAGAAAGAGGAGAAGCAGAGAGTGGAGGAGAGGATAGAAAGAGAGGAGAAAGAGGAGGAGGTCAAGGAGGAGAAACAGCTGTTACAGGAGAAGAGAGGTGTGTGGTCAGATCTGGTGGGAAGTGTCCAGGCAGCAGGAGGTTTCACCCTGGGTTTCCTGGCTCCTCTGGGTGTGTTGGTCTCCATGGTCCCTGGCTGCTACGACCACTGTACTGGACTCAGCTGCATCGATATCCTCTGGTCTACTGCCAGATATCTCATACAGCCATACTGCAACGTGCACCACATAGGCCTCCCTCCTCTGTAACACATGCATACATATATACGCATACATACCTACCTACGTACTACCTACACGCACACATTCACAAAAACACACACACTAATCAAACCTCAACCCACCAACTCTGATCTTCAACCCTTCCAGGCTGCAATGCTGTTGTTAACTAAATAAAACTGAATACTGCATCATACATGGACAACTGGTTGTATTTTAATAAAGGGAAACAGTAGAGTTGATTTTACAATGTTTCTTTTTTAGCTTTATGAAGATTAGTTAAATGACATTTTAAAGATTGGACTCAATGAGTCTCTGCTAAATGACAAAAATGTAAATGTATTCAATCATGAAGTGTTTAGAGATTGATTAGAGTGACAATAGCTGAGTGCAAGGACTGTTTGGTAGGCTACCCATCAGTGCCATTCATTTGCACCGTTTTGGATGAGATTACTGTGACCAAAGGTTTGTGACTACCGGTGTGGCTGTGATACAGTCAATGCAACAGCCCTAGTTGTAGAGCATGAACCTGCAGGAGCAAGTCACTGCTTTGATGTTTGTAGAGAATGATGGTGTTGTCCAGGGTCACACCAAGGAGTTGTCAACCGTGATGGAGAGCTCTTGGAGCGGGTAGGCCCTTCCCTGAGAGGAAGAGCAGCGCTGGTTTTTGAGGTTGAGTTTAAGGTGGTGGGCCAACATCCAAGCTGAGATGTCTGCCAGACACGCAGAGATGTGTGTCACCACCTGAGTGTCAGAAAGGGGAGAAGAAGAGGAGTTAAGTGTCATCCACATAGCAGTAATAGGAGAGACCATGTGAAGATATGACAGAGCCGAGTGACTTGGTGTATAGAGAAAAGAGTGCCTAAAACCTAGCCCTGGGGGAAGCAGTAGTGTGAGCATGTGGTGTCAGCTTGGGAAAGGCAGAGAGCCTCTGTGACACAGAGAAGAGCGGTCCCAGTTGAGTGAGTCGCCTTGAAGCCTGACTGGTTAGAGTCAAGAAGATTGTTCTGAGAGAGATAACTAGAGAGTTGGTCAGAAACAGCACGCTCAAGGGTTTTGGCTGAAAAAAAGAAGGGATCTGTTGTTTTTGACTTCATAGGGGTTGAGTGTTGGTTTCTTGAGGAGGGGAGCGACTCTGGCGATCTTGAAGTCAGAGGGGAGGCAGCCAGTGGTCAGGGATGAGTTGATGAGGTGAGGAATTGGAGAAGGTCTCCAGAGATGGTCTGGAGAAGGGATGAGGGGATGAGGTGAGGAATTGGAGAAGGTCTGGAGAAGGGATGAGGGGATGGGGTCAAGTGGGCACGATGTCGGGCAGCCGAACATCACTAGTCGCAGGATTTCATCTGGAGAGATAGGGGAGAAAGAGGTCAAGACGTAGGGTAGTTGTCTGTGAGTAGGACTAGTGGAGTCAATAGGATTTCATCTGGAGAGATAGGGGAGAAAGAGGTCAAGACGTAGGGTAGTTGTCTGTGAGTAGGACTAGTGGAGTCAATAGGATTTTCTTAAATGTTGTTTTGTAATTGACTAAAACAAGCAGACAACAAGAAAATTGCATTTGAAAAAGGTCAGGTTTTTGCTGTGAGCAAATAGGGTAACCAAGGTAACCACGGGTTGTTTTCCACACAGGCGGGCACGGCCTCAACGTTCTATTTAATACCGACTGGGACTATAGGAAAACCCTTTTTGGTTTCAGGTAGAACCCTTTTGGGTTCCATGTAGGATCCTTTCCATAGAGGGTTCTACATGGAACCCAAAAGGGTTCTATGTGGAACCAAAACGGGTTCTCCCTGGAACCAAAAAGGCTTCTCCTATGGGGACAGCCAAAGAACCCTTTTGTAACAATTTTTACTAAGCTGTGTGTGTGTGCTTGTTTGTTTGTTCTCAGGCCACAGTGTCACAGGCCGTCTGGTCTGACACTGTGAGGCATCTGAGGTCGACACCGATGGCCTCCAGGTCACCATGGAGACAGCTAATGACATCACTTGGCACGATCGTGTCCGGGAAACGATCCAGGCAAAGTCGA
This sequence comes from Salmo salar, assembly GCF_965601325.2. Taxonomy (NCBI): domain Eukaryota; kingdom Metazoa; phylum Chordata; class Actinopteri; order Salmoniformes; family Salmonidae; genus Salmo; species Salmo salar. The sequence continues at coordinate 73,514,520 of NC_138309.1, read as the reverse complement.
CGGAACAGACCAAATAAATCAATTCACATTCCAATACTTTATTGAGAATCAATGCATTCAACTACAGCAGTCAATTCCAAAATCATATTCCGTTAGAAATTGATAAGGAAGTCTGTGCAGGAGTAGACCAGAGAGAAACTACTGTAGTCTATAGACAGAACCAAGTATGGATCACCTGGTAAACCTAGACACACACAGAGAGACAGGTGAGGTAGGGGCTAGGTTTGGGGGCTAAGGGGCAGAGGCTTCAGGGTTGGTTTGGGGCTACGAGCTAGGTGTGGTTGGGACTGGGACCACATCTCACCTTTGAAGAAGATCTGGTTATGAGTGTTCATGTTTATGGTTTGACTGACTTCATACAGTCTGTGATGTGTGAGTGTATGAGTTCTATCACAGAGTAGTGAGTATGTGGCCTGTTGGCACTTCCCTCCCTCAAATACAGCAGGCAGCTTCTCTGCCTCATACCATCTGCCCAGGTATTAACACACACCATCTAGAAGTTATTTCAAGTTACTATGACTTTTTTACTTTGTGTGTGTGTGTGTGTGTGTGTGTGTGTGTGTGTGTGTTGAGCATGTGCAACCGATGCAGTGACCAGGACAACACACAGTACCTAGCCACATAAACACATGATCAGACACAAAACACACAGCAATCTCACACATAATGTCAGTGGTAATTCAGATGGAATTGAGACTACTGTGTAATTAATACATTATATACACTCTCACATACACAGACATAAAGACACACAGTACCTGCAAAGGCTGCATATTTTCTCAGCTCAGCTCTCTTGGAGAAACGAGATGTAAACATGATCACACAGCGCTCTGCCAAATGTCCATGATCAACCTTTCTCCAATATCTCTCATCTGACACAGCCTGGTGTAGCAGACAATTGTATTATATTCATTTATGTGACAATAAAACATATATTACATACACATATACATATATATATTTGAATATTTAAAAATATAAAGAAGATTTGGCAAATGTTTCTATATATTGTTTAACATAATATACTGTACAGGCATATCACATTTCCAGAGTGGGATCTCTGGAAATTGGCCCAGCGCCGTCCTTGTTTGGCTAGGGTAGGCCGTCATTGTAAATAAGAATTTGTTCTTAACTGGCTTGCCTAGTTAAATAAAGGTTACTTTTCTTTTTTAAAATATGAAAAACAGCTCTCGTTTTACTTCACAACACATCCTTCAAATCACCAGCAGAGGGCGGCCATTTTTAACCCATTTTCACATTCCCTCTGTTGGTAACGCTTGCAAATTGGTCATAACTGTAAAAGTAGCAGATCCACTCTGGATCTAATAGCCGTTGTGTTGAACACTGCGATGTTTAACAGTGAGAATGGCAGAATGGTGAACTTACTAAATGACTGAGAGTTTGACTGTGTGATATTTGGTTGCTTCATGTGTAAATATTTTCCCTCTGGATTTTAATGATTTGTATCAAATTTGTATTTTATGATCAACAATATATTGAAATATTAGCCAACATTCATGATTATATTTTTTTATATTAATAAATAAAAGCAAGAAAATTTGTGTTGAAATCAATATACTATTCATATTACAGAGCAAATGGTAAAGCTTCATGTGACACCAATTTCTGCTTTGTAGCACCTACATTTTAAACTTTATGGAGATTTAAAGGAGTAAGGCCAAAATGACACAAATATTCAAACTTCAATTAATTATTTCTCAATAATGCTTTAAAATACACATGTCTAGTATATGTCAACAATCCTTCCTCCAAAGGACCCGTCTATGGAATACATTTCGTGAAAATCCCCACAATCATGGTTTTCTTATGTTCTAGTTTTGTGAGGAATCACCCTTTATGTATTACATATAATTCAAATCAAATTGATTTGTCACAAACACATGGTTAGCAGGTGTTAATGCAAGTGTAGCGAAATGCTTGTGCTTCTAGTTCCGACCATGCAGTAATATCTAACAAGTAATATAACCTAACAATTTCACAACAACTACCTTATACACACAAGTGTAAAGGAATGGATAAGAATATGTACATAAAAATATATAAATGAGTGATGGCCGAACGGCATAGGCAAAACGCAGTAGATGGTATAGAGTACAGTATATACATATGAGATGAGTAATGTAGGGTATGAAAACATTATATGAAGTGGCATTGTTTAAAGTGGCTAGTGATACATTAAATCAAGATGGCAAGATGCAGTAGATGGGATAGAGTACAGTATATACATATGAGATGAGTAATGTAGGGTATGAAAACCTTATATAAAGTGGCATTGTTTAAAGTGGCTAGTGATACATTTAATTACATCAAGATGGCAAGATGCAGTAGATGGTATAGCGTACAGTATATACATATGAGATGAGTAATGTTGGGTACGTAAACATTATATAATATAAAGTGGCTAGTGATAAATTGAGTACATCAGTATGTTGGCAGCAGCCACTCAATGTTAGTGATGGCTGTTTAATAGTCTGATGGCCTTGAGATAGAAGCTGTTTTTCAGTCTCTCGGTCCCTGCTTTGATGCACCTGTACTGACCTCGCCTTCTGGATGATAGCGGGGTGAACAGGCAGTGGCTCGGCTGGTTGTTGTCCTTGATGATCTTTTTGTCCTTCCTGTGACATCGGGTGGTGTAGGTGTCCTGGAGGGCAGGTAGTTTGCACCCGGTGATGCGTTGTGCAGACCTCACTACCCTCTGGAGAGCCTTCCGGTTATGGGCGGAGCAGCTGCCATACCAGGCGGTGATACAGCCCGACAGGATGCTCTCGATTGTGCATCTGTAAAAATTTGTGAGTGTTTTTGGTGACAAGCCGAATTTCTTCAGCCTCCTGAGGTTGAAGAGTCGCTACTGCGCCTTCTTCACCACGCTGTCTGTGTGGGTGGACCATTTCAGTTTGTCTGTGATGTGTACGCCGAGGAACTTAAAACTCTCCACCTTCTCCACTACTGTCCCGTCAATGTAGATAGGGGGCTGCTCCCTCTGCTGTTTCCTGAAGTCCACGATCATCTCCTTTGTTTTGTTGACATTGAGTGTGAGGTTATTTTCCTACACCACACTCCGAGGGCCCTCACCTCCTCCCTGTAGGCCGTCTCGTCGTTGTTGGTAATCAAGCCTACCACTGTAGTGTCGTCTGCAAACTTGATGATTGAGTTGGAGGCGTGCATGGCCACGCAGTCGTGGGTGAACAGGGAGTACAGGAGAGGGCTGAGAACTCACCCTTGTGGGGACCCAGTGTTGAGGATCAGCAGGGTGGAGATGTTGTTACCTACCCTCACCACCTGGGGGCGGCCCGTCAGGAAGTCCAGGACCCAGTTGCACAGGGCGGGGTCGAGATCCAGGGTCTCAAGCTTAATGCCGAGTTTGGAGGGTACTATGGTGTTAAATGCTGAGCTGTAATCGATGAACAGCATTCTTACATAGGTATTCCTCTTGTCCAGCTGGGTTAGGGCAGTGTGCAGTGTGATGGCGATTGCGTCGTCTGTGGACCTATTGGGTCGGTAAGCAAATTGGAGTGGGTCTAGGGTGTCAGGTAAGGTGGAGGTGATAGGATCCTTGACTAGTCTCTCAAAGCACTTCATGATGACGGAAGTGAGTGCTACAGGGCGGTAGTCATTTAGCTCAGTTACCTTAGCTTTCTTGGGAACAGGAACAATGGTGGCCCTCTTGAAGCATGTGGGGACAGCAGACTGGGTTCTGGTTCAAGGCAATGGCCACATAAAGGCCTACATGGTTTAAAACCTGTTTCTCTTCTGAATGAATAAGCTGAAAATGCTGCTCTCCTATTCACACTCCCTCCTAGTTCAGGACCTGTGAGCTGTTCAGTAAGAGGTGTGTGTATATATGCGAGGGTCTTTTTTTGTTGTTGCTGGACCTTTGGAATTAAGGACTGCCTTATTGACAAAGTACATCAAACTCTTGTTTGAACAGGTGTGTGTGTGTGTGTGTGTGTGTGTGTGTGTGTGTGTTTACAGGGGTAGCCTGCGGGCAGTATGTAGGCCTACAGGGCATTTCTTTGAGGCATGACTGAGGCACAGATAGAACAATTATTAGCTAGATATTTAACTGGATGTATACATGTGAAGCATCCGGTTGGTGTTTCCATTCACTACCAAATACAGTGATGGGAGGAAGCCCAGTGGCCGACAGTGGGACAAGACGGAGCTAGATGGGTTTTGGCCGACATCCTGCAAAATCTCTCATCGATTAAACATTTGATCTCCATACAGTTTAAATAATAAGCAGGGTGGACTGCGTTAAGTAGACTTTACCCTTGGGCAAATGTTCAAAACATTGCGCTGTTTCGAAGGGCGAATAGAGTTATTGCACATGCGCACTTCACAGACAAGGCGTTCCCTAACGAAAATATAAAAGTAAAAGCTAGAACGCGCCAACAGGATCTCACCAGCTCTGCCACCTCTCTGTATGTTGTGCTCACTGATTCATTTGCTCTTTGGACACTACAGGCTCTATTCTATCTTGGGTTAATTATACAAATCTTTGACTGAGGTCTGTATGGACGTGATACACAGAAAGTCTATGCGTTTTTAATATGTTAACACAACAACAATCCGACATGGGTTACACCAGATCATGTGAAAATATTGGCAGTGTTGAGAACTTCTACAATACTGCACGCTGTCCAACTCAGGCAGCCCATTAAATCGTGGTCGACCGAGCGTAGAAGCTAGTCTATGAAAACTTTTGAAATATTTAATAACTTCTAAGTCGTAAAAGAGTGTAAAGTGCTTGGCCAAACTGTATTACCACTGGACTGGTGAGTGATCAGTCAAGTGAGTCGACGATAATGAAACAGAGCACTGACTGGTTAGATGTTGAGTTGCTTGTGTCCAGGGCAGTGGCCCACCGTCGTTTGGTGAGAGAGACAGATGAGTAGGTATATGGAATAATTAGCTAGATAGTAAAAAAAATTATAATATGTAATCAACAAAGACTTGAATCGGCCAATAACATATTACATCACTGTTAGCTTATTGATGGAAACGTATTCATTAGATGGCTAAGTTGGGTAGCTAACAGTTTTAGATAACCAGTTTGCGATCCTGAGCTAACGTTTACTAAAGTTAGCTTAGCTAACTAAGAGAGAAAAGTAACAACATTGCTATAAAAGTAGCTGAAAACTGAAATTGAACATATTTTCCTAGCTAAAACATCGTTCGCTTTCAGGCTGTTGAAAAGGACCGCTAGCTAGCTACTTAGCTTAGCCTTTGGAGGCTTGTCCTTTGTTAGCTAGTGTGACGACATCAAGGCGTTGTTTATACTATGACTTCATAAACGCCCGCTGTATTTATTTGGCATTATTTTGCAAGCTCAGAAATTATGTAGCTTTCCAAGTATATAGCTATTGACTTGCCTTTAACTCCAGACTTGATTTTATTGCAAATTATACCTCTATACTTTCAGTAGAGCTGACTAAACAACACTGAATCCTAGAAATAATGTGAAATTTTCAGATTCTCTCTCAAAGGGGACAGATTTCCAGTGGCATTGGGTATTTGAGGGAGAATGCTGCACAGGACCGTCTCCTTCCCCATTGAGGTAATATCTAGAAGTCTGTAGCTAGAATATGTTCATATTCTGCCAACAAATGTTTTTTTTCAATGTCCTTTTTTATTGCTTTGGCAACATTGGGTTATTTCAGTTTAATGTCAATAAAGCTCACCTGAATACTGTACTAGTAGCCTGCTATTGTTTTGCTTTATAGTAATTTGTTAGCTCTTTGAGAGTTGTGTATGTAGACTGAAAGCCTTTCCTAATGAAGTTGTGGTTCTAATGTAGGCGGGACAGCTGCAGCAGCTGGGTCTACCGGGCTGTGGCTCCCACGGTGTGACATCATGCTCGGTGCTTGACCTCCCGGCTCTCCTCAACGCTCACCATGGGCAATGGGAGGATGAACAGCGGGGCTGGTACCAGGGGCATGCCGAGGAAGGCCAATGGGAGGACGAGGGAGGGCTAGTGGTCACGCCCTCTTCTACTGGTGAGAGTCGACTGGTCGGACAATCTGCCATTCTTTCAAATTCTGATTGTTCCTCTCTATGGCTCTTGAGGTTCCAAACATGCAGCTAGTAGTCAGATTCATTGACACATCAGTGACGTATTGGTAACTCTTGGTCCTTTCTCTCCTCTTTCCTGTTCCCTGTGTAGGTAGCACCAGGGGACCCAGGTGAGTGATATGTATACCAGCTCAGACCAGCTAAGGTGAACACACACAGTTATGGCTGTGGTAGTCTACATCTATCTGCTCATATCTGTGTGTGTCCACACTTACATTTAGCTTGTTCTGTATCTGTGTGTGTTTAGGTCAGTGGAAGATGATGGCAATGATTATAAAGGTGAGTCTATCTGGTATGGCTGCTCTTTACATTCAATTCAAGTCACATGGTGTGTGTATTAGGGGAGTTTTTAGCATTTGTGTCTGTAATGATGTTTTGTGTGTGTGTGTTTCAGAGAAGAAGCAAAATGATGAGTTTGTCGGGCTGTACGTGTCAGAGGAGGAGAGGATCCTCAACTCTGCAGACCTGTGAGTGCCCCAGACAACTCCCATTGCCCGCCGTAGTGCTGTTGTGATAGCAGAGTTGGTGTATTTACTATTTTCTAACGTGTGTTGTAGGAGTGCAGAGGAGAGGAGTGATGTTCTAGCAGAGTTGGTGTATTCCCGAAGCAGACTAAAGCAATTGAACTCAGAGCTGCAGAGAACAGTGGAGTTAGCCGATGACAACAACACAGTGCTACGCACTGAGAACGCTGCACTGCGCAACCAAGTTAAAGGGTAACAGTCACAACCATGCAGACACACTGCACAACCTGGTCAAATGTAACCATCAATCAAAATGTTCATCATTATTTGTGTGTGCTTGTCAGGATGAAGCAGTCGATCCATGATGCAGAGCAGCTGATGGATGAGCTGGAGGAGATCAGGAGCTTATCAGCTGAGAAGGACGGCGCTACGGGCAACCTGGAGTCCTACATCAAACAACTGGTGGGTTACCAGGAAGTGGTGTAAAGCAATAGTAACCAAGAAACCATATATACGACAAATAAAACCAGGCACTGAACACACCTGATTTGACCAATCATCTCACCAACTGAGCTAATTGGTCAATAGGAAGTGCCTAGGAAAGATGTAGAGCGTTGATAAACTGATGTTGTTTTCATCCCTTGTTCCGGCAGGAGAAAGAGAAGGAGATTTTGGAAGACCAGATCGAGACCATTGGCAGTGAAGTATGGCGATCTCTAAGCCTTGACCTTTGACCCTGTTAGAACAGACATACTGAATGTTTCACTGGCCAGCCAATATGGATGCATAATATTCATTTGTTGTCCTCAACATCACTGAACTGTTCTGTTCCCTCTCTGTCTCTCTCTGTGTGTGTCTCTCTCTCTCTCTCTCATCCATAGATGTCCCGTATTATACCAGATAGAGCCACTGACAAGAAGAAGATCGCTGACCTCAGCCAGGCTCTACAGGCCTTACAGGTAGCACACATACATGCTCGGATATCATCTGATACCACCAGATCACAGGGGGGTGATTGATATCCTTCCACCAGATCACGGGGAGGGGGGGGGGGCCTTCTACCAGATCACGGGGGGATTGTGTTCCTGGGAGGCCACATGCTTTTGTTCCAGCCCAACTATTAACTGTGTGTGTGTGTGAAACAGCTACGGCTAGAGGAGAGCAGACTCACCCTGGATCAGAGGTATGAGGTCATACATAAGGTATGTGATAACTACATATTGAAAATAATGTTTACATTTCAAATATGCCTTAAATTCCCAATAAATGTAACAGATGTTCTTTAGATATGCCACATGGCTTGCCAGTTTAAATTAGGTCCATTGCAGTCTATTAGCTGGCTGGCTGGCCAGTGCCCAACATCTCTATGTGTGTCTCCCCTACAGAAGGACTTTGTTGTTGAGCAGCTGGAGCAGTCCCTCATAGAGTACTCCTCCATCACACAGGTACAACACACACACATTTTACATATGCCTGATGTAGACCTCACACATCTAACTGATACACACTGTGGTCTTTATGTTGTGTGTTTCTCTGTTCTCAGGATCTGAAGGAGAAGATGAAGGATCTGGAGAGCCAACTGGCAGAGGCCCTAGTGTAACACACACACTCAATCATAACATCCCTCACGCATCACTCTCTAATTTTGGCACGTTCTTTGTAATACCCTCTTTTTTTGTAATACCCCCTCTCTCTTCCCCCCTGTCTTTCCCTCTCTCTTTCTCTGTCTTTAGTAATGGAGGAGAGGGGCGTTACATGGCGTTAGATGGGACTCTGTCTGCAGCCACTCAGCGCTCCATCACTCTAGCGGAGGAAATGGGTCTACTGCCACGTAGGATGGTGGGTCGCATACACACAACATATGACCGATCACTCTTTCCACATCTTCCCCCAAAGTGCAGAAGTGCTTGTCTGTAGTGTTGTCTTCACTGTTTGGTGATCAGGTAGTACTACAGGACAGTGTGAGCTTAGGGTTGGGTAGGACTTAGCTGGGAGGCAGGCTGCCTTCACACACACTGGGGAGATGCTCTGTTGCGAAATGTATGTGTTCACTTCCTATCCCAGGATGAGTCCTCTGATGAGGAGGTGCAGGAGCAAAGAGATGAGAGGGTAGAGAAAGAGGAGAAGCAGAGAGTGGAGGAGAGGATAGAAAGAGAGGAGAAAGAGGAGGAGGTCAAGGAGGAGAAACAGCTGTTACAGGAGAAGAGAGGTGTGTGGTCAGATCTGGTGGGAAGTGTCCAGGCAGCAGGAGGTTTCACCCTGGGTTTCCTGGCTCCTCTGGGTGTGTTGGTCTCCATGGTCCCTGGCTGCTACGACCACTGTACTGGACTCAGCTGCACCGATATCCTCTGGTCTACTGCCAGATATCTCATACAGCCATACTGCAACGTGCACCACATAGGCCTCCCTCCTCTGTAACACATGCATACATATATACGCATACATACCTACCTACGTACTACCTACACGCACACATTCACAAAAACACACACACTAATCAAACCTCAACCCACCAACTCTGATCTTCAACCCTTCCAGGCTGCAATGCTGTTGTTAACTAAATAAAACTGAATACTGCATCATACATGGACAACTGGTTGTATTTTAATAAAGGGAAACAGTAGAGTTGATTTTACAATGTTTCTTTTTTAGCTTTATGAAGATTAGTTAAATGACATTTTAAAGATTGACTCAAATGTTGTTCATGTTTTTGTATTTTTTTGTTATTTCTATACATTGTTTTATTTTATTTATTTAACTAGGCAAGTCGGTTAAGAACAAATTCTTATTTACAATGAATGCCTAGCAAAAGGCCTCTGCGTGGATGGGGGCTGGGATTAAAAACATAGGACAAAACACACCACGACAAGAACGACAACACAACACTATATAAAGAGACATAAGACGACCACGTAACATGGAAGCTCACAACATGGTAGCAGCACAAAACGGTACAAAGGGCAAGAAAGCAGAGATTGTTCTGTACAGTACTAAATAAATGCACTGTGACGTTCCGGATTGTAAATATGATTTCTATTCAATAAAGATACATTAATCAGTTTGTCTTTCCACTTCATATAAACGTTTTAATGTACATTTTCGAACAACGCGAGACTTGAGCAGCGGACTTCGTGGTCTGACGTCATCTGAAAATGGCTACTTCGTTAAAGGGATTATAAAATACGGTATTTTAATTTTACACATTTAAATCCCTCTATATGCTCTATTTCTACACTTCATAGGTATAATGTTTTTAATGTTACATTTGTCCACGTGGTTACCCTCCTGAATGCCCCGTCATTTTAAAATGGACTAACTTCGCTAGTTTACCGCGCTCCTCGTCGCATTTCGAAATAAGAGCGCTTTGTTATTAACAGTAACTTAAACCGCGAAATCAAAACATAAGAGAAATGAAATGGTTTCAAGCTTCATAAACGTTTATCTTAATGTACAATTATAATTATAGCATCAGAATGATTCACAATTAAATTGATATATCAGTAATGGTTGAACAGAACGTAGCTGATTTTCGCAGTTAGCCATGGAACTGAGGAACTTTTATTTTCATAATGTTGGCTAAACTGTTCGATGAGATGAGTGTTGCGGTTGTAATTGTGTATTCATTTAAATCACTTATTTTTATCCCAACAGAACACCTGATACACACTTTCAACCAAACAATAACATTATTATAAAGGGTGAGTACATGTGTATTTATGTAATTGTGTTATGTGTATCTTGCTGGGGGAGAGAGAAGTAAATAACTAGAATGGTAGATGGATAAGCTATTATTATTTTGGGAGAGAAAAGATTGACTGTTTAAACATTAAGAATGTTTTGGTTAAAAGATGAGGGCTGGACCTGGAGAAATGTAACCACTCTCAAATTCATAGGAATATGGATACAAGGACTGACCATCCATGATATCAAATGTATAGTTTTAACCATGTTTTGAAGCGCTTCAGCGTTTGTTTATATTTACATTGTTTACAAACATTGGAGTTAAACAAGCTTATATTTTGGGTCCTGATGAAGTGTGACAGTTGAACTAAGCTCATGAGGCATTTGTAAGTTCTATTCTTCAAGAATCAATGAGTACAGATCATTCATTTCTAAGTTCTATTCTTCAAGAATCAATGAGTACAGATCATTCATTTCTAAGTTATATTCTTCAAGAATCAATGAGGATATATAATTCATTTATACGTCCAGAAATGGATGTAGATTTTCCCTTTAAATACTGTCAGTCTGAGGTTGGCCCTGTCCTAGCCTGCACGGTTAGTAGATTTCTCAGATATAAACAGCAACAACCTTTCATGCACACTATCTCCTCTGACATAAAGACCTTTTAGTAAAGGTATTGCACTGTTAGTTAAAAAACAATCCGATTGAAATTAATTCCCCTCCCTGCAGTTTGACCCCAGCGTGAACCTGGAAGCAGTAATGTCACAGCTGGCCCACAGCGAGCACCTGTTGGAGCAGCTGCGTTGGCAGCGGGAAAGCAACGTTCTGTGTGACATCACGGTCGTCGTGGGCGACACGCTGTTCCGAGCGCACCGTAATGTGCTGGCGGCGTTCAGCGGGTTCTTCTCCGCACTGCCTGACAGAGGTCACCTGGTCACAACCCTTAACCCGGAGTTTGTCAGTGAGCAGGCCCTGTACACCCTGCTGAAATACATCTATTCTGGAGAACTACACACTGACAGGTAGGTACATCACTACACTGATGTGTAGAAGCTAATTTAGCAATAGGTGTGGCAATACTATTCATCAAATCAAAAGGTGTGTAAGCGCCCCTATGTATAATACGACTACACCACCATCATACCATCACAATAACTGTGTATCACAGGAGGCTGCTGAGGGCAGGAATGGAGTGAATGGAATGGTATCAAACACATGGAAAGCATGTGTTTGAGTTCGATTACCATTCCTTTTATTCCATTCCAGCCATTACTATGAGCCCGTCCTCCCAAATGAAGGTGCCACCAAACTCCTGTGCTATGTAGGATACGATATTGTTGTTAATCTGTTGTTTATCTGTTTTTGTTATTGATCTCTTGTTTATTTGTGGTTGCCATGATAACAGTGAGGGGTCGGAGGCCGTGCTGGGAGCGGCAGTGTTCCTGGGGATGAGGGAGGCGGAGCGTCACCTGAAAGACAAGTCTGATAGCCAACGGGAGATGAGGATAGAGTCAGCCTCACCTACCCCCTCCCCCCATTGCTTACCCTCACCCCCCACCCCAGAGGAGTTCAAGCCCTTGTCCTGCGTTTCTGGAGGGGGCTCGGTAGAGAGGGAGGAGGAGAGGGAAGGAGAGAAGGGGGAGGAAGAAGAGCGGGGAGATCCAGAGTACACCCCTCCCTCCCCAAGCCCCCCAACATCCCCCCGAAGAGGATCGAGGAAAAGAAAGGGAAGAAAGCCCAAGGCCACACCTCGCAACCAGACCTCAACTGGAAACCAAACCTTGCCTAGCAACCCAACATCACCTAGCCATGACGACACCCAAGATGACGCAACAGTCCCCCAGCCTCAGAGGGGCAGGGGGAGAGGGAGAGGAAGGGGGAGGGGGAGGGGAGGAGGAATGAGGAGGGATCTGTCGTTGAAGGAGTCAGGCCTTCAGATCGTTGAGGAGAATGAGACAGACCTCAGCCCTTCATCATTGAAACCTGTCAAGAGGCAAAGGAGGAGCAGTGGAGAGAGGAGAGGAGTGAAGAGAGGGAGAGGAAGAGGGAAACTGAAGGAGAACAGATCGAGCGATGGAGAGGGGGATGAGGGGAAAGCTGTGTTGAAGAACCAACAGGTGAAAGAGAAGCCAGTGTGTGCTGAGTGTAACAAAGAGTTCTCTGAGATCAGTAGTCTGAGGAGACACATGAGGATCCATAAAGGAGTGAAACCTTTCCAGTGTCTCTTCTGTTCCCGAGCCTTCACACAGGGAAACCAGCTCAAGACTCACCTTCGCATACACACAGGTAAGAGACACACACACACATACACACACACACACACACTCCTCCGCATACACATACAGGTGTGAGACACCCTAACTGTCTCTCTGCCTTTCTAGGAGAGAAGCCGTTTGCATGTTCTCAGTGTGACAAGGGTTTTGCCCAGAAGTGTCAGTTGGTGGCTCATTGTCGAATGTACCACGGAGAAGAGAAACCTTACACCTGTGAACAATGTGGGCTGCAGTTCGCTACCTCATCTAACTACAAGATACACTGCAGGTAGGACTGTGTGTCTGAGTGTGTGTGCATGTGCGTGTGTGGAGAGAAGACCTATTTGTGTGTATCTATCTACCTGTGTGTGTGTGTCCATGTGTGTGTCCATATAGGAAGCACAGTGGAGAGAAGCCTTATATTTGTGAACAGTGTGGGAAGGGTTTTGCCCAGGCCAGCACTCTGACCTATCACATGAGGATCCACACAGGAGAGAAACCTTACCAATGTGACGATTGCGGGATGGCCTTCTCCGTCTCTTCCTCTCTCATCACACACAAACGCAAACACACAGGTAACACACTGAAGCAAAGAGAAACATTACCAGTTAAATTTGTCTTGATGGTGTGTGTGTGAGCATGGGTCCCTGTATTCTCTGACGTGTGTGTCCGCATTTCTGTGTGTTTTCCAGGTGAAGCTCCACACGAGTGTCTGGTGTGTCAGAAGGCCTTCATTACCAAACGAGAACTCAACAAACACTCCCGCATCCACAACAGTGAGTCTACCAAACACACACACACACGTGAGAACCAACCACTTTGACTACATAAATCTATCCAAGGGAAAAGATGACAAGCACCGAGTGTCCAGATGTCAAACAAATCACTGTCTGTTAGTTGTGTAGATCTACTGTGTTCTAGAAGGGCACCTGTCCTGGAGTGGAGAGTAAACACAAGATGGAGAGAGTCACTTGGAAGAGGAGAGAGAGAGATGTAGGTAAAGAATAGAGGATGGAGAAGAAGGGACCATATAGAAGTGTAGCGGGAAGAAGGTAGAAGATGGAAGCGATGGATAGACTGATAAAGGAGTTGATATGGAGATTATAGATGTTGCTCTGAGTTTTTCCCGACCATGTGACTTGACCAGGAAAGACTCCTGGCCCTAGTTGTAGAGAATGGGGAAAGATTTGTGTGTGTGTGTGTGCTGTGCGTCGTGTGTGTAGGTGGAGACCCAGCTGTTAAGCAGCGTGTGACATGTGAGCTGTGTGGAAACACCTACGCTGGCCTGAGCAGCCTGAAGAAACACCAAGAGAGACAACACTTAGGTGAGGTGTGTGTGTGTGTGTGTGTGTGTGTGTGTGTGTGTGTGTGTGTGTGTGTGTGCAACTTATCCTTTTGGCCATCTATGTTAACCTGTGTGTGTGTTCTCCAGTTCCATTGGCGTTTCCAGAAGGGGCTCTCCTCCACAACATTCCTATCGACCACCAGGGGCTAATCTCCCGCGATGCGCCCAGCCCCATTCACGAGGAGCCAGACAACCCTGACCCCGAGGAGCCAGACAACCCTGACCCCGAGGAGCCAGACAACCCTGACCCCGAGGAGCCAGACAACCCTGACCCCGAGGAGCCAGACAACCCTGACCCCGAGGAGCCAGACAACCATGACCTCGAGGAGCCAGACAACCATGACCTCGAGGAGCCAGACAACCATGACCTCGAGGAGCCAGACAACCATGACCTCGAGAAGCCAGACAACCATGACCTCGAGGAGCCAGACAACCCTGACCTCGAGGAGCCAGACAACCCTGACCCCGAGGAGCCAGATAACCATGACCTCGAGGTGCCAGACAACCATGACCTCGAGGTGCCAGACAACCATGACCTCGAGAAGCCAGACAACCATGACCTCGAGGAGCCAGACAACCATGACCTCGAGGAGCCAGATAACCATGACCTCGAGGAGCCAGATAACCATGACCTCGAGGAGCCAGATAACCATGACCTCGAGGAGCCAGATAACCATGACCTCGAGGAGCCAGATAACCATGACCTCGAGGAGCCAGATAACCATGACCTCGAGGAGCCAGATAACCATGACCTCGAGGATCCAGATAACCATGACCTCGAGGAGCCATATAACCCTGACCTCGAGGAGCCAGATAACCATGACCTCGAGGAGCCATATAACCATGACCTCGAGGAGCCAGATAACCATGACCTCGAGGAGCCAGATAACCATGACCTCGAGGAGCCAGACAACCCTGACCTCGAGGAGCCAGATAACCATGACCTCGAGGAGCCAGACAACCATGACCTCGAGGAGCCAGACAACCTTGACCCCGAGGGGCCAGACCACCCTGAACTCGAAGAGCCAGACAACCATGACCCCGAGGGGCCAGACAACCCTGAACCAACGACCCCTAACTTGAGCCCAAACCCTCTCAGTGTTCTAGTGGAACAGCTGCGTACATCTTCCTCCTCCTTCTCTTCCCCACTCTCCCACTGTGATCCAGCCTACCCTGTCGAAGACATGGAGCAGATCATCATCATTAGAACTTTGGACAATGACCTGCCCTGACCCCTGACTCAACCACCTCTGACCCCCTAACCCAGACCCTAACATTACTCTCTCAGGCTTGGAGTTGATCCACCCTTTTTGAATGGATCAATGGGACCTACATGATCCAATATGAATCAGCTGTAGTGTCAGATATAGAACTGTGAATAGTGTGGATGTTGATATGTCATATATGTAATTACATTTACATTTTAGTAATGTAGCAGATGCTCTTATCCAGAGCGACTTACAGTAGTGAGTGCATACATTTTTGTAATTCACTCCATCTTTTAATGAAATGAACTCATTCAGATCTAAACATTTATTTTATTGTATGTTGTAAATGTTTATTACTAGAGATAATCACTGAGGACCTACCCACAGAACAGCCAGGCTCACCAACTCCTGGCTTTGCATTTCTCTACATATCTTGAATCGTTTTCTGTTCAACGTTCTGGTTTTAAACCTCAGTAACATGGGGCTTAATGTCTTATGGAATCTAGAGGTAGTATTGAGATGGATGGATATTTATGAAAAGTCAAGGTTTTTAATTCAACAGCTCTATTCTTTTTTGGGAGGAATACATCTCTGAAATCTCTGTGCTTTCTCATCCTTTCCACAAAAGTACATTATCATTATACAGTGCCTTCAGAAAGTATTCACACACCTTAATTTTCCCCCCAAAAATTGGTGTTACAAAGTGGGATTAAAATGGATTTAATTGTAATGTTGTGTCAATGATCTACACAACATACTCTGTAATGTCAAATTGGAAGGAAAATTCAAAGATGAGTAAAAAAAAAATAATACAAATTTGAAAAATTCAAACACTTACAGTTGAAGTCGGAAGTTTACCTACACTTAGGTTGGAGTCATTTTTCAACCATTCCACAAATGTCTTGTTAACAAACTATAGTTTTGGCAAGTCGGTTAGGACATCTACTTTCCAACAATTGTTTACAGATATTATAATTCACTGCATCACTTATAATTCCCTGCATCACAATTCCAGTGGGTCAGAAGTTTACATACACTAAGTTGACTGTGCCTTTAAACAGCGTGGGAAATTCCTTAAAATTATGTCATGGCTTTAGAAGCTTCTGATAGGCTAATTGACATCATTTGAGTCAATTGGAGGTGTACCTGTGGATGTATTTCAAGGCCTACCTTCAAACTCAGTGCCTCTTTGCTTGACATCATGGGAAAATCAAAAGACCTCAGAAGAGAAATTGTAGACCTCCACAAGTCTAGTTCATCCTTGGAAGCAATTTCCAAACGCCTGAAGGTACCATGTTCATCTGTACAAACAATAGTACGCAAGTATACACACCATGGGACCTAGCAGCCGTCACACCGCTCAGGAAGGAGACGCATTCTGTCTCCTAGAGATGAACGTACTTGGGTGCGAAAATCGCACCAAAGTAAAATTGACGTCGGAACAACAGTAAAGGATCCTTGTGAAGATGCTGGAGGAAACGTGTACAAAAGTATCTATATCCACAGTAAAACGAGTCCTATATCGACATAACCTGAAAGAACGCTCAGCAAGGAAGAATCCACTGCTCCAAAACCGCCCCAAAAAAGCCAGACTACGGTTTGCAACTGCACATGGGTACAAAGAACATACTTTTTGGGGAAATGTCCTCTGGTCTGATGAAAAAAAATAGAACTGTTTGGCCATAATGACCATAGAAGCTTGCAAGCCCAAGAACACCATCCCCACCGTGAAGCACGGGGGTGGCAGCATCATGTTGTGGGGGTGCTTTGCTGCAGGAGGGACTGGTGCACTTCACAAAATAGATGGCATCATGAGGTAGGATAATTATGTGGATATATTGAAGCAACATCTCAAGACATCAGGCAGGAAGTTAAAGCTTGGTCGCAAATGAGTCTTCCAAATGGACAATGACCCCAAGCATACTTCCAAAGTTGTGGCAAAATGGCTTAAGGAGAACAAAGTCAAGGTATTGGAGTGGCCATCACAAAGCCCTGATCTCAACCCTATATCAAATTTGTGGGCAGAACTGAAAAAGCGTGTGCGAGCAAGGAGGCCTACAAACCTGACTCAGTTACACCAGCTCTGTCAGGAGGAATGGGCCAAAATTCACCCAACTTATTGTGGGAAGCTTGTGGAAAGCTACCAGAAACATTTGACCCAAGTTAAACAATTTAAAGGCAATGCTACCAAATACTAATTGAGTGTATGTAAACTTCTGACCCACTGGGAATGTCATGAAATAAATAAAAGCTGAAATAAATCATTCTCTCTACTATTATTCTGACATTTCACATTCGTAAAATAAAGTGGTGATCCTAACTGACCTAAGACAGGGAATTTTTACTGATTAAATGTCAGGAATTGTGAAAAACTGAGTTTAAATGTATTTGGCTAAGGTGTATGTAAACTTCCGACTTCAACTGTATATAACTTGATTATATAAGTATTACAACCCCTGAGTCAATACATGTTTTTCGGAGTAAATAACCCACGCACACTAGAGAAGCTTTAACCAAGTTTAATTCTTCCCAAAAGTTCTGTACAGCTGTATTCAGACAACCCAACATTTGTCCCATCCAGATATTTATATCCCACTTAAGACACTCCCCCTTCTCTCCAATCATTACATCTTATGCTCAACAGGAAGAAGGTAACCAGATACTAAACCCTGATTACTCCCTTAAGGGGAACTGACCTCACCTCCTGACTTCAACCATTCCTTCCCCTAGACCACAGATGTCCATCTGTCTCCCCTATCTCAACAGTTGCTCTACTCCCTTCCCCAAACCCATTCCAACACATTTCACAGCTATCTGTCTTTCTACAGAGGCCCAGCCTCTTTCTCCTTTGATTCTATGCTTCTTTCCTATCATTTATTTAATATCTCAATGTTCAAAATGTTGAATCCAACAGTCTAAGAGCTTTGCACACTTGAATTGTACAATATTTGCTCATTATTATTAAAAAGATTCTTCAAGCTCTGACAAGTTGGTTGTTGATCATTGCTAGCAATGTCATAGACTTACAAGCCGATTTAAGTGAAAACTGTAACTAGGCCACTCAGGAACATTCGATATCGTCTTGGTAAGCAACTCCACTGTAAACTCAGCAAAAAAAGAAACGTCCCTTTTTCAGGACCCTGTCTTTCAAAGATAATTCGTAAAATTCGTAAAAATCCAAATAACTTCACAGATCTTCATTGTAAAGGGTTTAAACACTGTTTCCCATGCTTGTACAATGAACCATAAACAATTAATGAACATTCACCTCTGGAACGGTCATTAAGACACTAACAGCTTACAGACGGTAGGCAATTAAGGTCACAGTTATGAAAACTTAGGACACTAAAGAGGCCTTTCTACTGACTCTGAAAAACACCAAAATAAAGATGCCCGGGGGTCCCTGCTCATCTGCGTGAACGTGACTTAGGCATGCTGCAAGGAGGCATGAGGACTGCAAATGTGGCCAGGGCAATAAATTGCAATGCCTGTACTGTGAGACGCCTAAGACAGCGCTACAGGGAGACAGGACAGACAGCTGATCGTCCTTGCAGTGGCAGACCACGTGTAACAACTCCTGCACAGGATCGGTACATCCAGACATCACACCTGCGGGACAGGTACAGGATGGCAACAACAACTGCCCGAGTTACACCAGGAATGCACAATCCCTCCATCAGTGCTCAGACTGTCCGCAATAGGCTGAGAGAGGCTGGAATGAGGGCTTGTAGGCCTGTTGTAAGGCAGGTCCTCACCAGACATCACCGGCAACAACGTCGCCTATGGGCACAAACCCACCATCGCTGGACCAGACAGGACTGGCAAAAAGTTATCTTCTCTGACGAGTCGTGGTTTTGTCTCACCAGGGGTGATGGTCGGATTCGCGATTATCGTCGAAGGAATGAGCGTTACACCGAGGCCTGTACTCTGGAGCAGGATCGATTTGGAGGTGGAGGGTCTGTCATGGTCAGGGGTGGTGTGTCACAGAATCATCGGACTGAGCTTGTTGTCATTGCAGGCAATCTCAACGCTGTACGTTACAGGGAAGACATACTCCTCCCTCATGTGGTACCCTTCCTGCAGGCTCAGCCTGACATGACCCTCCAGCATGACAATCCCACCAGCCATACTGCTCGTTCTGTGCGTGATTTCCTGCAAGACAGGAATGTCAGTGTTCTGCCATTGCCAGCGAAGAGCCCGGATCTCAATCCCATTGAGCACGTCTGGGACCTGTTGGATCGGAGGGTGAGGGCTTGGGCCATTCCCCCCAGAAATGTCCGGGAACTTATAGGTGCCTTGGTGGAAGAGTGGGGTAACATCTCACAGCAAGAACTGGCAAATCTGGTGCAGTCCATGAGGAGGAGATGCACTGCAGTACTTAATGCAGCTGATGGCCACACCAGATACTGAATGTTACTTTTGATTTTGACCCCCCCTTTGTTCAGGGACACATTATTCAATTTCTGTTAGTCACATGTCTGTGGAACTTGTTCAGTTTATGTCTCAGTTGTTGTATATTGTTATGTTCATACAAATATTTACATGTTTAGTTTGCTGAAAATAAACGCAGTTGACAGTGAGAGGACGTTTCTTTTTTTTGCTGAGTTTATATTTTGGCTTGTGTTTCAGGTTATTTTCCTGCTGAAAGGTGAATTTGTCTCTGTTGGAAAGCAGACTGAACCAGGTTTTCCTGTAGGATTTTGCCTGGGCTTAACTCTATTCCGTAATTTTTTTTACTCCTTAGTCCTTGCCGATGACAAGCATACCCATAACATAATGCAGCCACCACCATCCTTGAAAATGATGTGTTGAATTTGCCCCAAACATAATGCTTTGTATTCTGGACATAATGTTCATTTCTTTGCAGTTTTACTTTCGTGCCTTATTCCAAATAGGATGCATGTTTAGAAATATTTTTATTCTGTAGAGGCTTCCTTCTTTTCACTCTGTCATTTAGGTTAGTATTGTGTAGTAACTACAATGTTGTTGATCCATCCTCAGTTTTCTCCTATCACAGCCATTAAACTATGTAACTGTTTTAAAGTCACCATTGGCCTCATGGTGAAATAAATCCTTGAGCAGTTTCCTTCCTTTCCGGCAACTGAGTTAGGAAGGACCAGAGGCGATTTTAGCATGTAAATCTTAGTAAGACAAAAAAAAAATGGAAAATGAAGTGGAATGCATTCCAGCAAAGCCACTACACTACACAACACTAAACAATACATTAATTGCACTATAACGGTGACAAACCGTGCCCACAAACTGTTAGGGCCTACATAAAGCTGTCCCAACAGCTATCTCAACACCTTACCACTGCTACACCTGGCTATCAGCGGAGCCTTGTCTGGCAGCGAAACAGTTCATTCAGCCTCATTTACTGCCTTTTAAAAAAACATAGCTGAAAGGGCTGACTTGCTTAAACAAATGTGGTTTCTAATGACAATTGAGATTTACAAACTATGGCATAAGGTGACGACAAGCAGGTAAGAGGCAATCCGTCATTTTGATTAAGACAATGAGAGTGCTAGGACGGATGTAGCGTTAGTCAATATAACTATTTGTTTAGTACTTTTGAAATGTACAGCAACAGAATTCAGAACATGCGCCGTTCTTACAGTGCTCTCCCTGTACCCCAAGTTAGAACCATAGGATAAATAAAGGGGGCATATTAGCAGACAATGAAAGCGCTTACAATATTCAATGATTAGAACAGGATAGAACAGAGCGTCTGGTAAGACAAGGGGCGGTGGACTATGTATTTTTGTAAATAACAGCTGGTGCACGATATCTAAGGAAGTCTCGAGCTATTGCTCATGATAAGCTGTAGACCACACTACCTACCGAGAGAGTTTTCATCTGTATTCTTCGTAGCTGTTTACATACCACCACAGTCAGAGGCTGGCACTAAGACAGCATTGAAGGAGTTATATTCCGCCATAAGCAAACAAGAAAACGCTCACCCAGAGGCGGTGCTCCTAGTAGCCAGGGACTTTAATGCATGGAAACTTAAATCTGTTTTACAAAATTTCTATCAGCATGTTAAATGTGTAACCAGAGGAAAAAGAACTCTGGACCACCTATACTCCACACACAGAGACGCATACAAAGGTCTCCCTCGCCCACCATTCGGCAAATCTGACCATAATTCTATCCTCCTGATTCCTGCTAACAAGCTAAAATGAAAGCAGGGAGCACCAGTGACTAGATCAATAAAAAAAAGTGGTCAGATGAAGCAGATGCTAAGCTACAGGACTGTTTTGCTAGCACAGACTTGGGCGGAAATCCCGGGGGGGACACGACCCCCCCATCCTGGGAAAAATATGATTTGTCCCCCCCAATATATCACTGAAACATAACTATGTAATTTATATAATATTAATAATACGCAATGAAAGCAATTGTGCTGATTATAGACACTTAATAGCGCGTTTTTAAGTTTCAAAAGATTGCAACCCCCCCACCCTTTGCCTCACAATGGTTTGATCCACTGCCAGTTCCTTAGCTTGCTAGGTAACAGAGAGGTCGTATCTACTGTCTGAAAGGCACTCAATGCACGTAACTGACGGGAGGTTCATCCAGTCAATCGCGCACACACACTAGCTGAATATGCAGAGCTAGCACGCAAATATTAACTATTAAGCTAGCTAGTACCTATTCCATTTATGTGGCGTCGTCAAAGATGGAATCAGCATGCAGATGATGTAAGTTAGTGCTTCAAAGTCCCTGTGATAAGGTTAGCGATAAACTGAAATCCAAACTGAACAGAACTACACTCTCTTCTACCATTGTCTTAAATATATTTAATGGTCTCGTTGCAAAAGCTAAATTGTCGCAAGTGAACTTTTATTTATTTATTTTATTTCACCTTTATTTAACCCGGGTAGCAAAGAGTATAGCAAACACCACTGAAACTGAATTGGTGCTCGCTAGCTTTGCAAATTCAGCTATTGTTGGAAGCCAGCCAATATGAAACAAACTATTAAAATTACAAAAGGTTGCAGCATATGTTGTGTAAATGGTGAACTCATACAGCTGTCAACTCTTGTCATTTTAATCCGTTTCACATTTGCTAGCTACCTTTTAGATCTAAGCCCAAATAGAATGATTGAAGATGATAGAAGCCCAGCCCATCTCCTACTGCTGGCCAGCCAGCCAGCCAGGTAGAAAAATGGCAGAAAATTAAAAGACGGACATCAGAGTATTTTTCAGTACACCAAAACGCAAAGTAAGAACCCTAGTAGCCTAATATCTCAAAGACTAGTTGATAAAATGTTCATAAGAAAGAAATGAAATTCTAATGGAAATGTTTCGCAATGATGTCATTAGGCAGAGCAGGCAACAGATTGCACACAGACAGCAGAGTTGGGGACAGATATGCAGGGACAGACTGGCAGAGACAGGGAGTCTCAGGTAAAGTCTTTGTTTGGCAACATTATGAAAGGTTCTCAATTTTTTTTACTTGTAAAATAGGAACATAATTGGAAAATGCCATGGATACCCCCACTCTCAACTTAAACTGGTGACTGAACTAAGATTTGTTAAAGGCAATGGTATTGCTGTTGTGATTAGTTGTGTAGTTTTGGGTACCGGTAGTTAGGAGTATGGCAAACACCTTATTTCTTTGGTTCCTCAATATACATTTACCATATTACAATGTAGGCTATGTGTTACAGCACTACTTTTGGTGTCCCCCTCAGGAATTGCTCTTGAGAAAATTTCATGTAATTGTCCCCTCCAAAGTTGATATCAGATTTTCGCCCCTGAGCACAGACTGGAATATGTTCCAGGATTCCTCCAATGGAATTGAAGAGTACACTACATCAGTCATTGGCTTCATCAATAAGTGCATCGATGATGTCGTCCCAAAAGTGACCATACGTACATACCCCAACCAGAAGCCGTGGATTACAGGCAGCAATCGCACTGAGCTAAAGGGTAGAGCTGCCGTTTTCAAGGAGCGGGACTCTAACACGGAAGCTTATAAGAAATCCCGTTTTGCCCTCCGACAAACCATCAAGCAGGCAAAGCATCAATACAGGACTTAGATCGAATCGTATTACACCGGCTCTGACGCTCGTCAGATGTGGCAGGGCATGCAAACCATTACAGACTACAAAGGGAAGCACAGCCAAGAGCTGCCCAGTGACACGAGCCTACCAGACAAGCTAAAGTACTTCTATGCTAGCTTCGAGGCAAGTAACACTGAAACATGCATGAGAGCACCAGCTGTTCCGGAAGACTGTGTGATCACGCTCTCCGCAGCCGATGTCAGTAAGACCTTTAAACAGGTCAACATTCACAAGACCGCATGGCCAGATGGATTACCAGGATGTGTACTGCGAGCATGCGCGGACCAATTGGCAAGTGTCTTCACTGACATTTTCAACCTCTCCCTGTCCGAGTCTGTAATACCAACATGTTTTAAGCAGACCACCATAGTGCCTGTGCCCAAGAACACTAAGGTAACCTGCCTAAATGACTACCGACCCGTAGCACTCACGTCTGTAGCCATGAAGTGCTTTGAAAGGCTGGTCATGGCTCACATCAACACCATTATCCCAAAAACCCTAGCCCACCAAGACAGTTGTGTAGAGGGCACATCAAAACCTATTCCACCTCAGGAGACTGAAAAGATTTGGCATGGGTCCTCAGATCCTCAAAAGGTTCTACAGCTGCACCATCGAGAGCATCCTGACTGGTTGCATCACTGCCTGGTATGGCAACAGTTCGGCCTCCGACCGCAAGGCACTACAGAGGGTAGTGCGAATGGCCCAGTACATCACTGGGGCCATGCTTCCTGCCATCCAGGACCTCAATACCAAGAGGTGTCAGAGGTAGGCCATAAAAATTGTCAGACTCCAGCCACCCTAGTCATAGACTGTTCTCTCTGCTACCGCACGGCAAGCGATACCAGAGCACCAAGTCTAGGTCCAAGAGGCTTCTAAACAGCTTCTACCCCCAAGCCATAAGACTCCTGAACATCTAGTCAAAGGGCTACCCAGACTATTTGCATTGCCCCCCCTCCTTACACCACTGCTACTCTCTGTTGTCATCTATGCATAGTCACTTTAATAACTCTACCTACATGTACATACTACCTCAACTAACCGGTGCCCCCGCACATTGACTCTGTATCGGTACCCCCTGTATATAGTCTCCCTATTGTTATTTTACTGCTGCTCTTTAATTACTTGTTACTTTTATCTCTTATTCTTATCCGTATTTTTTTTAAAACTGCATTGTTGGTTAGGGGGTCATAAGTAAGCATTTCACTGTAAGGTGATACACCTGTTGTATTCGGCGCGTGTCACTAATACAATTTGATTTGATTTGATTACATTGCTCTAAAACAGGTTATAGGCTACAGTAGAACAGTCAGAACAGTAGGTGAAATGAAGAGGGGTAAATAGACCAAATTATTAGGGTGAGGTACATGGGCTAACATCTTACAACATACACTTAGTATTACTTTCTTAGCTGCAGTATACATATCTCCCTGGCATATTACATAATTTATGAAGCAGCATACAAGTCATTTTTGGACTCACATTGCTGTGCTCGGCTCACTTGAACAGGAAGGTGGCGTGGCAGTCCTCCGAGTTAACAGTTGTTTGGTGCACGGCACAAATCATGCTTCATTGACAGCATGGCCAATGTTGAACGTTAATCATTTTAAACTTGGAAAAGAGCCCCTTAATCCCAGATTTGGGACCACATAGCCACTGTCACTGATTCCTGTGGTGGAATATTCTATTCAAGTGAGAGAGACTTTGTCTTTTCTTCAAACAATCATCTTTATTCAATATTGATTAATTATTGCAATAATGAAACCGTCATTATTAAGCCTACCCTTTACAGACCATGCTGTCCCTTATATATCTGATACCAAGATTGCTCAGTCAAACCTGCCACTCCATATTGACTCGAGACATTTCAGATGTTCATTTGTAAACATTTTGAAAAACATAATTCCACTTTGACATTATTGGGTATTGTGTGTAGGCCAGTGACACAAAATCTCAATTTAATGTATTTTAAAATCAGGCTGTAACACAACAAAGTGTTGAAAAAGTCAATGGGTGTAAATACTTTCTGAAGGCACTATAGATGCGCCACTATACTTAGATTTGACCCTTTTAACATTTTACATTAGTGTGGATTGAAGAAAGTTAACGTTTTAAAAAAAAAAAATTGTGTTTCTTTTATCATCAGAGACTGAATAATTGTAATGAATGTTGGGTGCGCGTTTCTTTGCTTGCATTTTTGATTTTACAAGGGCGGGGGCGCGCCTGTGTTGCCATAGGAATGTAAACATTTCCTTGTCCTCTGGCCTTGACTGGTGTTTTGGCATTAATAGCTAGCCTAAAGTTTCGCTACTATGGGAAGTATTACAGAGGTTTACTCCTCTGTCTGCAAAGAACTAAAACTACGAACTAATCGATACATTTTAGAAGTCCTGCAAGAGACGGAGGGGAAGACGGGGTAGGTTCGCAGCATCATGGCATGCTGCAGTTCATTTTCTAGCCGGAAAAGCAACTTCTTATACAGACGTTCACGTTTCTCACGAACGAGTTTTACCAAGCCCTGCCTGCCTGTCTGTCTGCATTCCGTAGAGACATCACACTCAAACTGACTGGGAACGACAGGCTGAGAAAGGTAGAAAAAGTGACCAACAAAGATGCTCTCGCTCTGTCCAGAACCCTCCGAGACAACGACTCAGTGACAGGTAGATATACATGTTTACTGTTGAGACCATAGATAGCCTGCATTCTAACAAAATCCTCAAGTGGGATCCTCCTCTCCTTCATTACTGGTCTGCGAAGTCAGAAGATAGGATAGGTGAACGCATTGTAGACATGCAAGCACAGGGATATGCTTTCTCCGGTCGGGTTCTTAGATCCATGGCCGGCGCCAGAATGAATCAGTTGGACTTGACTGGTGATTTTCATAGGTGCGCATGTTTGTTGAGGAACCTCCCACGTGTGCACGCACTTACGCGTTCACAATTTATTTTTGTTACGGGTGTAAATAGTAAAGACCAGGCAGTTCGTGATTTGCAAGGTTGGGGAAGCTTACAATTTATCCTACCATATCTACCGATCTGTGTGTCAATTGTGATTATTTTTTTATATGCGCATTTTCATTTCAGTTTCATTTCAATAATAACGTTTTCGTTTCTCAAAATCATTCATTTGGTTAATCATAAAAATCTTATGTAAAATGATAAAAATCAAAAATGTAAAATTCAGCTATGGCGAGTGCACTAACCTCTGTCATATGGACACATTGGTACACTGATCCATTGGCGACTAAAGAAATGAGAGCATAGAACTCCGTTTTAACCTATACGCCAATGCAATGCAGCAGTAGGCCTATATGTCAACTAAGTAAAATACATACTTCTAAAGCAGTCAAAAAAATACCAAAATATCCTGATGAAAATTCCGGTTCTTTCAATCAAATGAATCTCTACTCCACCTGTCTGCCTCACTTTCTATCCATCTTGACTTGAACTATTGCAAGTGTAGTGCAACATTGTATCAAATCATCACTGGGTCCAGCTGAAGCTGTCACAAGTGAACTTATTCCTGGCCCTCAGAGTTTCCTGAGCCAGTTAGCACAGAACAGACAGCTGTGTTTTAATGATGTTTCCACTGGATATGGGATCATCAGATCATGATATTTTGCTCTTTCACACCGAAGCTTGGTGATTATCGAGGCTGGGAGTGTTGGAAAGATTTTTCAAATACTGAGGAACTATCATTTGCAATGGTTGTTAAGAAAAACAGACTTCGTTGACTTGTGTGAGGCGAAGAAAAAATAACTGGGAAGCTCATTTTATTAGTGGTGTACTTGGTGAGTTAAGACAATCAGAAATCAGACATTGCCAAATGGGCATTTTCCTACAGATGCATGCATTCGCATCCTGGAGAGAGAGACACCGTATCTTCGCCATCTTCTTCTTGATGCAACATTTTAAGTTATACTCAAGAAACATTATCTTCACACATATTTTAGACACTTATCACTGACAGCCGCAACTCAATCAGCTATACCTACTGCCACGCACACTACCCAAATAGCGGGTTTCCCTAACACACTTGTGATTTGAAACAATCCACAGCTATTTTAAAAAAATAAGCTAATGATCCTCTGTGGCTAAGTCATGCTCCCTGGTGAAGTATTTTGAATGATTTTATTTAGACTGGAATAATTATATAATTTTGGCAAAACATCAATTTACTTTAGGGCAATCCAGCATCCTAACAATCAATCAAATTCAGTCAAATGTATTTATGAAGCCCTTTTTACATCAGCAGATGTCACAAAGTGCTATACAGAAACCCAGCCTAAAGCAATGCAGATGTAGAAGCACAGTGGTTTGGAAAAACTCCCTAGAAAGGCAGGAACCTAGGAAGAAACCTAGAGAGGAACCAGGCTCTGAGGGGTGGCCAGTCCTCTTCTGGTTGTGCCGAGTGGAGATTATAAGAATAATAATCACAGTGGTTGTAGAGGGTGCAACAGGTCAGTACCTCAGAAGTAAATGTCAGTTGGCTTTCCATAGCTGAGCATTCAGAGGTTGAGACAGCAGGTACGGTAGAGAGAGAGTTGAGGTCCGGGACCAGGTAGCAGGTCCGGGACCAGGTAGCACATCCGGTGAACAGGTCAGGGACCATAGCCGCAGGCAGAACAGTTGAAACTGGAACAGCATCACGACCTGGTGGACTGGGGACAGCCAGGAGTCATCAGATCCCTCTTTTGATGAACATATCAAGAATATTTCAAGGACAACTTTTTTTCCATCTTTGTAATATTGCAAACATTATAAACTTTTTGTCCAAAAATGATGCAGAAAAGCTAATCCATGGTTTTGTCACTTCTAGATTAGACAACTGCAATGCTCTACTCTCCGGCTTCCCAAATAAAGCACAAAATAAACTTCAGTTAGTGCTAAACACGTTAGTCTCAGGGTTGAGACTAACGCAGAGGTCCTTCACAGTTTTATTTGAGACAACTGTACAACCATCAAGATTAATTATCAGATCCAACAGCAGATCTCTTTGTTTCTTGGGACCTAGAACTAGCATCTCTGATCTGTCTGAGTTTAAAAGTAAAACATTTGTCGCCATCCACTTCCTTATGACTGAAACATAGGCTTCCAGGGTAGGCAATTTTGGGGCTTCACCATGTTTCATCGAAATGTACAGCTGTGCGTCATCCGCATAGCAGTGAAAGTTGACATTGTGTTTCTGAATGACATCACCAAGAGGTAGAATATATAGTGAAAACAAGTGGTCCTAAAACGGAACCTTGAGGAACACAGCAACTTATAATTGATTTGTCAGAGGACAAACCATCCACAGAGACAACCTGATATATTTCTGACAGATAAGATCTTAACCAGGCAAGAACTTTTCCATGTAGACCAATTAGGGTTTCTAATCTCTCCAAAAGAATGTGGTGATCGAGGGTGTCAAAAGCAGCACTAAGGTCTAGGAGCACAAGGACAGATGCAGAGCCTTGGTCTGACGCCATTAAAAGGTAATTTACCACTTTCACGAGTGCAGTCTCAGTGCTATGATGGGGTCTATATTATTTGTCTCCAGGAAGTCAGTGAGTTGCTGTGCAACATCTTTTTCAAAACAATGAGAGGAATGGGAGATTCGATATAGGCCGATAGTTTTTTACATTTTCCAGGTCAAGGTTTGTCATTTTCAAGAGAGGCTTTATTACTGCCACTTTTAGTGAGTTTGGTACACATCCGGTAGATAGGGAGACATTTATTATGTTCAACATTGGAGGGCCAAGCACAGGAAGTAGCTATTTCAGTAGTTTAGTTGGAATAGGGTCCAGTATCCAGCTTGAGGGTTTAGAGGCCATGACTATTTTCATGAATGTGTCAAGAGATACAGGATTAAAAAACTTAAGTGTCTCCATTGATCCTAGGTCCTGGCAGTTCTTTGCAGACTCAGGACAACTGAGCTTTGGAGAAATACGCAGATTCAAAGAGGAGTCCGTAATTTGCTTTCTAATGATCATGGTCTTTTTATCAAAGAAGTTCATGAATTCATCACTGCTGAAGTGAAAGCCATCCTCTCTTGTTGAATGCTGCTTTTTAGTTAGCCTTGCGACAGTATCAAAAATAAATGTAGGATTGTTCTTATTCTCCTCAATTAGGTTGGAAAAATAGGATGATCGAGCAGCAGTGAGGGCTCTTTGATATTGCGCGGTACTGTCTTATCAAGCTGGTCGGAAGACTTCCAGTTTTGTGTTGCGCCATTTCCGTTCCAATTTTATGGAAGCTTTCTTCAGGGCTCGGGTATTTTCTGCATACCAGGCAGCAAATGTCTTGTGAAAAATGTTTGTTTTTAGGGGTGCAACTGTATCTAGGGTATTACGCAAGGTTCAATTTAGATCCTCGGGTGGTTAACCGATTTTTGTACTCCGAAGTCTTTGGGTAGGTTGAGGGAGTCTGGAAGGGCATCTAGGAATCTTTGGGTTGTCCAAGAATTTATAGCACGACTTTATAGCACAATATTTATTCCATGGGGCAAAACTAGATCCAAGGTATGACTGTGGTAATGAGTAGGTCTGGAGACATGGGTTTGTGGACTTTTCCATGTGAATATTGAAGTCACCAAAAATGTGAATATCATCTGCCATGACTACAAGGTCCGATAGGAATTCAGGGAACTCAGTGATGAACGCTTGTAAACAGTAGCTATAACAAGTGATTGAGTAGGCTGCATAGAGTAACCAAGAGGAGAGGCCTCATTTAACACAGTAAATTCATCAGGCATGAGCCATGTTTCAGGCAGGCCAATCACATGAAGATTATGATCAGTGATTCGTTAATTGACTATGACTGCCTTGGAAGTGAGGGATCTAACATTAAGTAACCCTATTTTTAGATGTAAGCTTTCACAATCTCTTTCAATAATGACAGGAATGGAAGAGGTCTTTATTCCAGTGAGATTGCAAAGGCTAACACCGCCATGTTTAGTTTTGCTCAACCTAGATCGAGGCACAGACACGGTCTCAATGATGATAGCTGAGCTGACTACACTGACTCTGCTACTGACAGTGCACTGTGCACCCGCAAACTTTCCTTTCCAATTCACAAGAGGCTGAAACCAGAGATCTGTATACAGTTGAAGTCGGAAGTTTACATACACTTAGGTTGGAATCATTAAAACTCATTTTTAAACGACTCCACAAATTTCTTGTTAACAAACTATAGTTTTGGCAAGTCGGTTAGGACATCTACTTTGTGCATGACACAATTCATTTTTCCAACAATTGTTTACAGACAGATTATTTCACTGTATCACAATTCCAGTGGGTCAGAAGTTTACATACACTAAGTTGACTGTGCCTTTAAACAGCTTGGAAAATTCCAGAAAATTATGTCATGGCTTTAGAAACTTCTGATAGGCTAATTTACATCATTTGAGTCAATTGGAGGTGTACCTGTGGAGGTATTTCAAGGCCTACCTTCAACATAATGACCATCATTATGTATGGAGGAAAAAGGGGGAGGCTTGCAAGCCCAAGAACACCATCCCAACCGTGAAGCACGGGGGTGGCAGCATCATGTTGTGGGGGTGCTTTGCTGCAGGAGGGACTGGTGCACTTCACAAAATAACTGGCATCATGAGGAAAGGACAATTATATGGATATATTGAAGCAACATCTCAAGACATCAGTCAGGAAGTTAAAACTTGGTCGCAAATGAGTCTTCCAAATGGACAATGACCCCAAGCATACTTCCAAAGTTGTGACAAAATGGCTTAACCTGTTGGGGATAGGGGGCAGTATTTGCACGGCCGGATAAAAAACGTACCCGATTTAATCTGGTTATTACTACTGCCCAGAAACTAGAATATGCATATAATTATTGGCTTTGGATAGAAAACACCCTAAAGTTTCTAAAACTGTTTGAATGGTGTCTGTGAGTATAACAGAACTCAAAAACCTGAGAAGATTCCTTACAGGAAGTGCCGTCTCTGACCATTTATTGGGCTTCTACACTCTCTTTATTGAAAACTGAGGATCTCTGCTGTAACGTGACACTTCCTATGGCTCCCATAGGCTCTCAGAAGGCGGCAAACCGCTGAATGATGTCTTTGCAGGCCCTGGCTGAAAAACATTAGCGCATTTGGATGGTGGTCGATCAGAGGACAATGAGACTGAGGCGCGTGCACGAGGCGACACCATGTTTTTATTTTCTCTGTCTTTGAACGTAAACAGGGTTTCCCGGTCGGAATATTATCGCTTTTTTACGAGAAAAATAGCATAAAAATAGATTTTAAACAGAGGTTGACATGCTTCGAAGTACGGTAATGGAATATTTAGAATTTTTTTGTCACGAAACGCGTCGGGCGCGTCAACCTTCGTCACCCTTCGGATAGTGTCATGAACGCACGAACAAAACAGAGGATATTTGAACATAACTATGGATTATTTTGAACCAAACCAACATTTGTTATTGAAGTAGAAGTCCTGGGAGTGCATTCTGATGAAGAACAGCAAAGGTAATCCAATTTTTCTTATAGTAAATCTGACTTTGGTGAGGGCTAAACTTGGTGGGTGTCTAAATAGCTAGCCCGTGATGGCTGGGCTATCTACTCAGAATATTGCAAAATGTGCTTTCACCGAAAAGCTATTTTAAAATCGGACATAGCGATTGCATAAAGGAGTTCTGTATCTATAATTCTTCAAATAATTGTTATGTTTTTTGTGAACCTTTATCGTGAGTAATTTAGTAAATTCACCGGAAGTTTGCTAGTTCTGAACGTCACATGCTAATGTAAAAAGCTGGTTTTTGATATAAATATGAACTTGATTGAACAAAACATGCATGTATTGTATAACATAATGTCCTAGGATTGTCATCTGTTTGAGAAATTGAAATAATAGCATTTCTAAGGTATTTGAATAACGCGCCACGGGATTCCACTGGCTGTTGAGTAGGTGGGACGATTTCGTCCCACCTACCCTAGAGACGTTAAGGACAACAAAGTCAAGGTATTGGAGTGGCCATCACAAAGCCCTGACCTCAATCCTATAGCACATTTGTGGGCAGAACTGAAAAAGCGTGTGCGAGCAAGGAGGCCTACAAACCTGACTCAGTTACACCAGCTCTGTCAGGAGGAATGGGCCAAAATTCACCATATTGTGGGAAGCTTGTGGAAGGCTACCAGAAACATTTGACCCAAGTTAAACAATTTAAAGTCAATGCTACCAAATACTAATTGAGTGTATGTAAACTTCTGACCCACTAGGAATGTGATGAAATAAATAAAAGCTGAAATAACCACTAGGAATGCAAGGAAATAAATAAAAGCTGAAATAAATCATTATCTCTACTATTATTCTGACATTTCACATTCTTAAAATAAAGTGATGTTCCTAACTGACCTAAAACAGGGAATTTTTACTGATTAAATGTTGAATTGTGAAAACTGAGTTTAAATGTATTTGGCTAAGGTGTATGTAAACTTCCAACTTCAACTGTATAGTGATGAGATGCTCATGTCTCCGCCCTGACAATGGGAGACTTTGTGCTAAAGGCGGAAAGGCAGGCGACAAGCTTAGGTCTACATATTATTCCCATAGAAACACATTTTTCTTAATTTAAAAAAAATTGAACTTTATTTAACCTCTCTAGGTTACGTAGGACGGTAGCGTCCCACCTGGCCAACATCCGGTGAAAATTCAGAGCGCGAAATTCAAAAATACTAAATTAAAATATTTAACATTCTTGAAAATATATGTGTTATACATCAAAATAAAGCTTAACTTCTTGTTAATCCAGCCGCTGTGTCAGATTTCAAAAAGGCTTTACGGCAAAATCAAATCATGCGATTATCTGAAGACAGCGCCCCGCATACAAAACCATGAAAAATATATTTCAACCAGGCAGGTGCGCCACAAAAGTCAGAAATAGCGATATAATTAATGCCTTACATTTGAAGATCTTCTTCTGTTGGCACTCCAAAATGTCCCAGAAACATCACAAATGGTCCTTTTGTTCGATAATGTCCTTATTTATGTCCCAAAAATGTCAATTTATTTGGCACGTTTGATTCAGAAATACACCGGTTTCAACTCGCCCAACATGCCTACAAAGTATCTAATAAGTTACCTGTAAACTTGGTCCAAACATTTCAAACAACGTTCCTAATCCAACCTCAGGTACCTTAAAACGTAAATAATCGATCAAATTTAAGACGGAATAAACTGTTTCTAATACCGGATAAAAACAACGTGGAGCTAGCTCCCGGTCACGCGCACCAAAACAGTAGAGTCCACCTGGAGTGACACTTACAATGAATAGTACTACTTCTTCATTTCTCAAAAGAAAAACATCAAACAATTTCTAAAGACTGTTGACATCTAGTTGAAGCCATAGGAACTGCAACCAGGTTCCTAATAATAAGGGCATCCCATAGAAATTTATTGGAAAATCCTATGACCTCAATTTCTTCCCCCCTGGATGGTTTGTCCTCAGGGTTTGGCTGCCAAATCAATTCTGTTATACACAGACATTATTTTAACAGTTCTAGAAACTTTAGAGTGTTTTCTATCCAAATCTACCAATTATATGCATATCCCAGCTTCTGGGACTGAGTAACAGGCAGTTTACTTTGGGCACGCTTTTCATCCGGATGTCAAAATACTGCCCCCTACCCCAGAGAGGTTAACTAGGCAAGTCAGTTAAGAACAAATTCTTATTTACAATGACGGCCTACCCAAGCCAAACCCTCCCCTAACCCGGACGACGCTGGACCAATTGTGCACCGCCCTATGGGACTCCCGATCATGGACGGTTTTGATACAGCCCGGGGCCTCTCGGGGCTTATTCTGGACAGATTTTGGCAAGAGTGAACCCTTGCGCTTGGCCTCTTCCTCTCTGCTGAAACTATGTCACCGGAGAAAGCATCAGAGCGAGCGAAACAGCACTCCTCTATATGTTGCCCAAGTATCTGATGCTGTCTGGACAGAAATATGACATGCCACACTCTTTTGGTCCAGACAGCATCAGATACATGTCTACACATACTGAGACAGAGGGGCGCTGTTTCACTGTCCAGACAGCATCAGATACATGTCTACACATACTGAGACAGAGGGGTGCTGTTTCACTGTCCAGACAGCATCAGATACATGGTCTACACATACTGAGACAGAGGGGCGCTGTTTCACTGTCCAGACAGAATCAGATACATGTCTACACATACTGAGACAGAGGGGTGCTGTTTCACTGTCCAGACCGCATCAGATACATGGTCTACACATACTGAGACAGAGGGGTGCTGTTTCACTGTCCAGACAGCATCAGATACATGTCTACACATACTGAGACAGAGGGGTGCTGTTTCACTGTCCAGACAGCATCAGATACATGGCTACACATACTGAGACAGAGGGGTGCTGTTTCACTGTCCAGACAGCATCAGATACATGGTCTACACATACTGAGACAGAGGGGCGCTGTTTCACTGTCCAGACAGCATCAGATACATGGTCTACACATACTGAGACAGAGGGGCGCTGTTTCACTGTCCAGACAGCATCAGATACATGGTCTACACATACTGAGACAGATGGGCGCTGTTTCACTGTCCAGACAGCATCAGATACATGTCTACACATACTGAGACAGAGGGGCGCTGTTTCACTGTCCAGACAGCATCAGATACATGGTCTACACATACTGAGACAGAGGGGCGCTGTTTCACTGTCCAGACAACATCAGATACATGGTCTACACATACTGAGACAGAGGGGTGCTGTTTCACTGTCCAGACAGCATCAGATACATGTCTACACATACTGAGACAGAGGGGTGCTGTTTCACTGTCCAGACAGCATCAGATACATGGTCTACACATACTGAGACAGAGGGGCGCTGTTTCACTGTCCAGACAGCATCAGATACATGTCTACACATACTGAGACAGAGGGGCGCTGTTTCACTGTCCAGACAGCATCAGATACATGGTCTACACATACTGAGACAGAGGGGCGCTGTTTCACTGTCCAGACAGCATCAGATACATGGTCTACACATACTGAGACAGAGGGGCGCTGTTTCACTGTCCAGACAGCATCAGATACATGGTCTACACATACTGAGACAGAGGGGTGCTGTTTCACTGTCCAGACAGCATCAGATACATGGTCTACACATACTGAGACAGAGGGGTGCTGTTTCACTGTCCAGACAGCATCAGATACATGGTCTACACGTACTGAGACAGAGGGGTGCTGTTTCACTGTCCAGACAGCATCAGATACATGTCTACACATACTGAGACAGAGGGGCGCTGTTTCACTCGCTCGGATTCTTTAACTGGATTAATGTCCTTCTGTCGGCGCGCGTCTCTGTGAAATAAATTATGAATATAAAAATGTTTTATTTGGATGAGCAAAGAGGCCGGGCAAGGCCCCCAAAGGCCCGCCCATATCGCCGTCCCTGCTCAGATCAGTGAAGATGAAGGAGAGAACTTAACTTTTAGATATTGAAATGCACTCTTATATCTGCTGTTTTCAACCAAGATCTCAGCGATCACTGCCTCATTGCCTGCATCCGTAATGGGTCAGCGGTCAAACGACCTCCACTCATCACTGTCATACGCTCCCTGAAACACTTCAGCGAGCAGGCCTTTCTAATCGACCTGGCCCTGGTATCCTGGAAGGATATTGACCTCATCCCGTCAGTAGAGGATGGCTGGTTATTTTTTTTAAATGCCTTCCTCACCATCTTAAATAAGCATGCCCCATTCAAGAAATTTAGAACGCAACATGTTAGAAACCAATATACACAGGCAGTTAGGAAAGCCAAGGGTAGCTTTTTCAAGCAGAAATTTGCTTCCTGCAACACAAACTCAAAAAGGTTCTGGGACACTGTAAAGTCCTTGGAGAATAAGAGCACCTCCTCCCAGCTGCCCACTGCACTGAGGATTGGAAACTCTGTCACCACCGATAAATCCACTATAATTGAGAATTTCAATAAGCATTTTTCTACGGCTGGCCATGCTTTCCACCTGGCTACCCCTACTCCGGTCAACAGCACTGCACCTCCCACAGCAACTCACCCAAGCCTTCCCCATTTCTCCTTCTCCCAAATCCAGTCAGCTGATGTTCTGAAAGAGCTGCAAAATCTGGACCCCTACAAATCAGCCGGGCTAGACAATCTTGACCCTTCCTTTCTAAAATTATCTGCCGAAATTGTTGCAACCCCTATTACTAGCATGTTCAACCTCTCTTTCGTGTCATCTGGGATTCCAAAAGATTGGGAAGCAGCTGCGGTCATCCCCCTCTTCAAAGGGGGGGACACTCTTGACCCAAACTGCTACAGACCTATGTCTATCCTACCTTGCCTTTCTAAAGTCTTCGAAAGCCAAGTCAACAAACAGATCACCGACCATTTCGAATCCCACCACACCTTCTCCGTTATGCAATCTGGTTTCAGAGCTGGTCATGGGTGCACCTCAGCCACGCTCAAGGTCCTAAACGATATCTTAACTGCCATCGATAAGAAACAATACTGTGCCGCCGTATTCATTGACCTGGCCAAGGCTTTCAACTCTGTCAATCACCACATCTTTATCGGCAGACTCAATAGCCTTGGTTTCTCAAATGATTGCCTGGCCTGGTTCACCAACTACTTCTCTGATAGAGTTCAGTGTGTCAAATCGGATGGGCCTGTTGTCCGGGCCTCTGGCAGTCTCTATGGGGGTGCCACAGGGTTCAATTCTTGGGCCGACTCTTTTCTCTGTATACATCAATGATGTCGCTCTTGCTGCTGGTGAGTCTCTGATCCACCTCTACGCAGACGACACCAGTCTGTATACTTCTGGCCCTTCTTTGGACACTGTGTTAACTACCCTCCAGATGAGCTTCAATGCCATACAACTCCCCTTCCACGGTCTCCAACTGCTCTTAAATGCAAGTAAAACTAAATGCATGCTCTTCAACCGATCGCTGCCTGCACCTGCCCGCCCGTCCAACATCACTACTCTGGACGGTTCTGACTTAGAATATGTGGACAACTACAAATACCTAGGTGTCTGGTTAGACTGAAAACTCTCCTTCCAGACTCACATCAAACATCTCCAATCCAAAGTTAAATCTAGAATTGTCTTCCTATTTCGCAACAAAGCATCTTTCACTCATGCTGCCAAACATACCCTCGTAAAACTGACCATCCTACCGATCCTCGACTTCGGCGATGTCATTTACAAAATAGCCTCCAATACCCTACTCAATAAATTGGATGCAGTCTATCACAGTGCCATCCGTTTTGTCACCATAGCCCCATATACTACCCACCACTGCGACCTGTGTGCTCTCGTTGGCTGGCCCGCGCTTCATACTCGTCGCCAAACCCACTGGCTCCAGGTCATCTACAAGACCCTGCTAGGTAAAGTTCCCCCTTATCTCAGCTCGCTGGTCACCATAGCAGCACCCACCTGTAGCACGCGCTCCAGCAGGTATATCTCTCTGGTCACCCCCAAAGCCAATTCCTCATTCGGCCGCCTCTCCTTCCAGTTCTCTGCTGCCAATGACTGGAACGAACTACAAAAATCTCTAAAACTGGAAACACTTATCTCCCTCACTAGATTTAAGCACCAGCTGTCAGAGCAGCTCACAGATTACTGCACCTGTACATAGCCCATCTAACATTTAGCCCAAACAACTACCTCTTCCCCTACTGTATTTATTTATTTATTTTACTCCTTTGCACCCCATTATTTCTATTTCTACTTTGCACTTTCTTCCACTGCAAATCTACCATTCCAGTGTTTTACTTGCTATATTGTATTTACTTCGCCACCATGGCCTTTTTTGCCTTTACCTCCCTTATCTCACCTCATTTGCTCACTTTGTGTATAGAATTATTTTTCTACTATATTATTGACTGTTTGTTTTACTCCATGTGTAACTCTGTGTTGTTGTATGTGTCAAACTGCTTGCTTTATCTTGGCCAGGTCGCAATTGTAAATTCTCAACTTGCCTACCTGGTTAAATAAAGGTGAAATAAAAAATAAATAAATGTCCATGTGTCTTGTTGTTCATCCAGGTGTGTTGTTGATTGACAGGTCTGGACTTGAGGTACAACTGCATCACAGACGAGGGGGCGGGACACCTCGCTGACCTCCTCAAGGTAACCTGGTCATGTATAATGGAGGTCGATGAGAACACTGGTCCCATTTACTAAAATCCAGACATGCTGTTGTTAAGTGTGTATTAACCTGTGTGTTGTTGTGTGTTATATTGTGTCAGGAGAACGTGTGTCTGCGCTCTCTGGACCTGACGTGTAACGACATTCAGACAGACGGAGCAGAATACATTGCAAAGAGTTTGACTGTATGTACAGTTGAAGTCGGAAGTTTACATACATTACATTTACATTACATTACATTTAAGTCATTTAGCAGACGCTCTTATCCAGAGCGACTTACAAAATGGTGCATTCACCTTATGATATCCAGTGGAACAACCACTTTACAATAGTGCATCTAAATCTTTTAGGGGGGGGGGGGGTTAGAAGGATTACTTTATCCTATCCTAGGTATTCCTTAAAGAGGTGGGGTTTCAGGTGTCTCCGGAAGGTGGTGATTGACTCCGCTGTCCTGGCGTCGTGAGGGAGCTTGTTCCACCATTGGGGTGCCAGAGCAGCGAACAGTTTTGACTGGGCTGAGCGGGAACTGTGCTTCCTCAGAGGTAGGGGGGCCAGCAGGCCAGTGGTGGATGAACGCAGTGCCCTTGTT
This sequence comes from Salmo salar, assembly GCF_965601325.2. Taxonomy (NCBI): domain Eukaryota; kingdom Metazoa; phylum Chordata; class Actinopteri; order Salmoniformes; family Salmonidae; genus Salmo; species Salmo salar. Next base: position 73,475,691 of record NC_138309.1, on the reverse strand, counting down.
TGGGTGTAGGGCCTGATCAGAGCCTGAAGGTATGGAGGTGCCGTTCCCTTCACAGCTCCGTAGGCAATCACCATGGTCTTGTAGCGGATGCGAGCTTCAACTGGAAGCCAGTGGAGAGAGCGGAGGAGCGGGGTGACGTGAGAGAACTTGGGAAGGTTGAACACCAGACGGGCTGCGGCGTTCTGGATGAGTTGTAGGGGTTTAATGGCACAGGCAGGGAGCCCAGCCAACAGCGAGTTGCAGTAATCCAGACGGGAGATGACAAGTGCCTGGATTAGGACCTGCGCCGCTTCCTGTGTGAGGCAGGGTCGTACTCTGCGAATGTTGTAGAGCATGAACCTACAGGATCGGGTCACCGCCTTGATGTTAGTGGAGAACGACAGGGTGTTGTCCAGGATCACGCCAAGGTTCTTAGCACTCTGGGAGGAGGACACAAGGGAGTTGTCAACCGTGATGGCGAGATCATGGAACGGGCAGTCCTTCCCCGGGAGGAAGAGCAGCTCCGTCTTGCCGAGGTTCAGCTTGAGCTGGTGATCCGTCATCCACACTGATATGTCTGACAGACATGCAGAGATGCGATTCGCCGCCTGGTTATCAGAAGGGGGAAAGGAGAAGATTAATTGTGTGTCGTCTGCATAGCAGTGATAGGAGAGACCATGTGAGGATATGACAGAGCCAAGTGACTTGGTGTATAGCGAGAATAGGAGAGGGCCTAGAACAGAGCCCTGGGGGACACCAGTGGTGAGAGCGCATGGTGCGGAGACAGATTCTCGCCACGCCACCTGGTAGGAGCGACCTGTCAGGTAGGACGCAATCCAAGCGTGGGCCGCGCCGGAGATGCCCAACTCGGAGAGGGTGGAGATATACATACACTTAGGTGGTAGTCATTAAAACCCGTTTTTCAACCACTCCACAAATTTCTTGTTAACAAACTATAGTTTTGGCAAGTTGGTTAGGACATCTACTTCGTGCATGACAAGTAATTTTTACAACAATTGTTTACAGACAGATTATTTCACTTATAATTCACTGTATCACAATTCCAGTGGGTTAAAAGTGGCTTGGAAAATTCCAGAAAATGATGTCATGGCTTTAGAAGCTTCTGTTAGGCTAATTGACATCATTTGTAGACCTCCACAAGTCTGGTTCATCCTTGGGAGCAATTTCCAAACGCCTGAAGGTACCACGTTCATCTGTAAAAACAATAGTGCGCAAGTATAAACACCATGGGACCACGCAGCCGTCATACCGCTCAGGAAGGAGACGCATTCTGTCTCCTAGAGATGAACATACTTTGGTGCGAAAAGTGCAAATCAATCCCAGAACAACAGCAAATGACCTTGTGAAGATGCTGGAGGAAACAGGTACAAAAGTATCTATATCCACAGTAAAACGTGTCCTATATCGACATAACCTGAAAGGCCTTTCAGCAAGGAAGAAGCCACTGGTCCAAACCCGCCATGAAAAAGCCAGACTACGGTTTGCAACTGCACATGGGGATAAAGATCGTACTTTTTGGAGAAATGTCCTCTGGTCTGCTGAAACAAAAATAGAACTGTTTGGCCATAATGGCCATCGTTATGTTTGGAGGAAAAAGGGGGAGGCTTGCAAGCCCAAGAACACCATCCTGACCGTGAAGCACAGGGGTGGCAGCTTCATGTCGTGGGGGTGCTTTGCTGCAGGAGGGACTGGTTCACTTCACAAAATAGATTGCATCATGAGAAAGGAAAATGATGTGGATATATTGAAGCAACATCTCAAGACATCAGTCAGGAAGTTAAAGCTTGGTCGCAAATGGGTCTTCCAAATGGACAATGACCCCAAGCATACTTCCAAAGTTGTGGAAAAAGGACAACAAAGTCAAGGTATTGGAGTGGCCATCACAAAGCCCTGACCTCAATCCTATTGAAAATGTGTGGGCACAAATGAAAAAGTGTGTGCGAGGAAGGAGGCCTACAAACCTGACTCAGTTACACCAGCTCTGTCAGGAGAAATGCGCCAAAATTCAACCAACTTATTGTGAGAAGCTTGTGGAAGGCTACCCGAAACGTTTGACCCAAGTTAAACAATTTAAAGGCAATCCTACCAAATACTAATTGAGTGTATGTAAACTTATGACCCACTAGGAATGTGATGAAATAAATAAAAGCTGAAATAAGTAATTCTCTGCTATTATTCTGACATTTCACATTCTTAAAATAAAGTTGTGATCCTAATTGACCTAAGACAGGGCATTTTTACTAGGAGTAAATGTCAGCAATTGTGAAAAACTGAGTTTAAATGTATTTGGCTAAGCTGTATGTAAACTTCCGACTTCAACTGTATATATACATTATTTATAATGTACAGAAATAATGTACAGAAAAAATGTATAAGTACAGAATTTTTTTTTTTATGAAATGTATTCACTACTGTAAGTCGCTCTGTATAAGAGCGTCTGCTAAATGACTAAAATGTAAAAATGTTATAAACACACTATGCAGGAGCTATATAGACCACATAAAACAACATACAGGAAGTCTTCAATACATGATTTCTCCATTTGTATACACCATGTAAAGTGTGTGTGTTTTCCCATATCTCCAGTCTAATGATGCCCTCCTGTCTCTGAGGCTGACTGGTAATAAGATAGGGAACGGAGGAGCCATGCACTTCGCCAGCATGCTGCAGGTCAACTCTACACTACAGGAGCTGGACGTGGCCGACTCTGACCTGGTAACACATGCGCCACACACTCTCACATACATATACTGGCTGTGTCCGAATACTGTGTGCTGTGAGATTATTTAAGATACTCTTTGAATAGGTAGGGTTTCAGGTGTTTTCGGAAGAAGGGCAGGTACTCTGATGTCCTAGCTTCAGAGGGAAGCTGGTTCCACCATTGGGGTACCAGGACAGTGAAAAGTTTGGACTGGGCTAAGCAGGAGCTGCCGTCCCGTAGGGGTGGGAGGGCCAAGAGACCAGAGGTGACGGAACGGAGTACTCGGGTTGGGATGTAGGGTTTGAGCAGAGCCTGAAGGTAGGGAGCAGTAGTTCCTCTTGCTGCTCCATAGGCAAATACCATGGTCTTGTAATGGATGCAAGCCAGTGGAGTGTGTGGACGAGTGGGGTGACATGGGAGAAGTTGGGAAGGTTGAACACTAGGTGGGCTGCAGTGTACTGGATAAGTTGCAAGGGTTTGACGGTACAAGTGCAGAGCCCAGCCAACAACAAGTGCCAGGATTAGGACCTGCGCCGCTTCCTGTGTGAGGTAGGGTCATACTCTACGGATGTTGTAGAGCATGAACCTGCTGGAGCAAGTCACTGCTTTGATGTTTGCAGAGAACAACAGGGTGTTGTCCAGGGTCAGGCCAAGGTTATTGGCGCTCTGGCTGGGGGACACCGTCGAGTTGTCAACCATGATGGAGGTCTTGGAGCGGGCAGGCCTTCCCCGGGAGGAAGAGTAGCTCCACCTTGCCGAGGTTAAGCTTAAGGTGGTGGGCCGACATCCAAGCTTAGATATCTGCCAAAAACTAAAACAATCCATATGTTCAAATCAAAGGCCTGATTAACATGACATCATTAACGCAGCCACATCCTGAGTCCCCGGTGCCGACACATTCACAAATCAAAAGGCCTGATTAACATGACATTGACGCCCGGTGCCGACACATTCACAAATCAAAAGGCCTGATTAACATGACATTAACGCCCGGTGCTGACACATTCACATATCAAAAGATTGTTTATTATTTACTTTAAAAGCTCTGATGAAGGCCAAGAGAACAAGAAACACTTTTCAATGAGAAAACAGAAATCCACAAAAAAAAAATCAAGATTTTAAGGAGAACAAAAACTATTTAGCCTGCATTTGAACACCACCGCAGAAGCTTCGCTATTCGTCATCTTCCCAATTAAGTAGCTTTGTTTTGTTGTTTGGTTACTTGAAGAGAACCAAGGCCTATCACTTGCAGACCACCTCTTCCGGTGCATTGTGGAAACGTGTGCATAGAATTCTACTAGATGAAGAGCTGAAATTAGTATAATATCCTGGCATTTAAACCATACACGATTTTTGAAAATTCACATACTATAAAACATTCTATTTTCGCATACTGAGAATTTGTCATGTGCGATTGTGTTGTTTCCCGCTATTTGTTGATTTCAGTAGTGCATCCCCATATGTAATTGATGAGCTGTTGTCAAAGCCAAAATGAGTATGACATCTGGGCATTTAAAGTATACTCCATTTTTTTTTTTACAATTTGGCATACTATTAAACAATTTTCTCACATGCTCAAATGGCCTACTATTTAGGATGCAAGTTTGGGTATTCGGACATGGCCTCTCTCTCTCTCTCTCTCTCTCTCTCTCTCTCTCTCTCTCTCTCTCTCTGCGTAGGGGACTCAGAGTGTGATAGCGTTTGCCATCGTCTTGAACAACAACAAGAGCCTCCGATCTGTCAACATCAGCAGACCTCTACTCTTCAGCCACCAGGTACACTGCACACAATGTGTACTAAGACGTGGTCTTCAGAAAGACTACCATGTCAGAACATATGTGCATCTTTTGTGTGGCTCTGTCTCTTTCTGAGAAAATAAAAGCTGCAAACTCGAATGGCTACGATGCAATACGTTTAGTAAAGCCACGTTTCGACAGCTACGCTGCCTTCATCAGGTTCTCTCTCTCTCTGTCATAGGAGGAGACAGCGGTCCATCTGTCAGGTATGTTGGTGGTTAATCAGTGTCTGAGGGAGCTGCATCTGGGGAAGATGGGCATGACTGACTGTGGAGTGGAGAGACTCACTGACGCCCTGAGAACCAACTACACCCTCAAATACCTGGACTTACGCTGGTACACACACACCGTACACAGACACACATGCCCCATGCACAGAAACGTCATACACTCAAAGCCCATACACATACTTACACACACCATAAGCACGCTCATAATTACTCACACCATACATCCCTCCTCTCTGTCTGTCCTCTGCTCAGTAACCGGTTGACTCGTGACGGGGCTCGGTGTCTAGCAAAGGTCCTTAAGAACAATGGAACCTTGGAGATTCTGGACCTGGCGTCCAATCGCATCGAAGACGATGGCGCCCTCTACCTCAGCCAGGCTATCGCCCTGCCCACCTGCAACCTCAAAGCGTGAGACACACATACACACACACCTCACCTTTAACCCACCCCCAACCCTTGAGTGTTACTTATTGGACAAGTTCAGTTAGTGCTTAAATTTGTCACTTTTTTTCTAAACTTTTCCTACATTTTCGTTCCTACTGAACACACCCCAGGATTTATCCAACTCTCTCTTCTCCCTCTCTCTCTTGCTCTGTCTCTCCAGGTTGTCTATCCCCAGTAATAACATAGCTACTGTTGGTCTGGTGTCTCTGTCTCGGGCCATGCAGGCTAACAACACTCTCACACACATCTACATTTGGGGGAACAGACTGGAGGAGCCGGTCTGTCAGGTAACACGCACGCACACGCACATTTCTTTGGCCACATTTCTTTGGCCACTATACCTATTTTGCCAATTGGACTGAACCCCTTTGCTACACGGAACCCTACTACTCCATCACGACTGGTCTATTCGACGTAACTGCATGATGAGGCTATAACAGACTTCTTCCATCGTGACGTCCCTCTAAGGCCCTTCTGCTAGCTTGCTAGCCCCGGCCTGCTAGCTGTCTGAATCGTCTCCAGCCAGCCAAACTACTCACTGGACTCCTATGATCACTCCTATGCCTTGTCCATTGCTGTTCTGGTTAGTGATTATTGTCTTATTTCACTGTAGAGCCTCTAGCCCTGCTCAATATGGCTTAGCCAACCCTTTAGTTCCACCTCCCACACATGCGGTGACATCAGCTGGTTTAAATGTTTCTAGAGACAATATCTCTCTCATCATCACACAATGCCTAGGTTTACCTCCAATGTATTCACATCCTACCATACCTTTGTCTGTACATTTTGCCTTGAATCTATTCTATCGCACCCAGAAACCTGCTCCTTTTACGCTCTGTTCCGGACGTACTAGACGACCAGTTCTTATAGCCTTTTGCCGTACCCTTATCCTACTCCTCTGTTCCTCCAGTGATGTAGAGGTTAATCCAGGCCCTGCAGTGCCTAACTCCACTCCTATTCCCCAGGTGCTCTCATTTGTTGACTTCTGTAACCGTAAAAGCCTTGGTTTAATGCATGTTAACATTAGAAGCCTCCTCCCTAAGATTGTTTTATTCACTGCTTTAGCACACTCTGCTAACCCGGATGTCCTAGCCGTGTCTGAATCCTGGCTTAGGAAGACCACCAAAAACCCAGAAATTTCCATCCCTAACTATAACATTTTCCGACAAGATAGAACTGCCAAAGGGGGAGGAGTTGCAATCTACTGCAGAGATAACCTGCAGAGTTCTGTCTTACTATCCAGGTCTGTACCCAAACAATTCGAGCTTCTACTTTTAAAATCCATCCTTCCAGAAACAAGTCTCTCACTGTTGCCGCTTGCTATGGACCACCCTCTGCCCCCAGCTGTGCCCTGGACACCATATGTGAATTGATTGCCCCCCATCTATCTTCAGAGCTTGTGCTGCTAGGTGACACCCCAGCCATCCTACAATCTAAGCTTGATGCCCTCAATCTCACACAAATTATCAATGAACCTACGGGCACCCTCATAGAACACGGGCACCCTCATAGATATCATCCTAACCAACTTGCCCTGCAAATACACCTCTGCTATTTTCAACCAAGATCTCAGCGATCACTGCCTCATTGCCTGCATCCGTAATGGGTCTACGGTTAACCTGTTGGGGGTAGGGGGCAGTATTGACACGGCTGGATAAAAAACGTACCCGATTTAATCTGGTTACTACTCCTGCCCAGTAACTAGAATATGCATATAATTATTGGCTTTGGATAGAAAACACCCTAAAGTTTCTAAAACTGTTTGAATGGTGTCTGTGAGTATAACAGAACTCATATGGCAGGCAAAAACCTGAGAAGATTTCATGCAGGAAGTGGCCTGTCTGACAAGGTGTCGTTCTTCTTGTCTCTGTTTATTGAAGAGTGAGGATCTTAGCTGTCCCGTGACACTTCCTACGGCTGCCATAGGCTCTCAGAAGGCGGCAAAATGCTGAATCGTGGCTTTGCAGGCTCTGGCTGAAACAAAGTAGCGCGTTTGGGTAGTGGCTGGTTACAGTACTGTGAGACTCAGGCTCGTGCCCGTGTCGACCGAAAGCTTTGTTTTCTTTCCTCTGTTTAGCTAAATGGACATTCCCAGTCGGAATATTATTGCTTTTTTACGAGAAAAATGGCATAAAAATGGATTTTAAACAGCGGTTGACATGCTTCGAAGTACGGTAATGGAATATTTCGATTTTTTTTGTCACGAATTGCGCCATGCGCACGACCCTGATTTACCATTTCGGATAGTTTCTGGAACGCACGAACAACACAGCTATTCGGATATAACGATGGATTATTTTGGACCAAACCAACATTTGTTATTGAAGTAGCAGTCCTGGGAGTGCATTCTGACGAAGACAACAAAAGGTAATCAAACTTTTGTAATAGTAAATCTGATATTGGTGAGTGCTAAACTTGCCGGGTGTCTAAATAGCTAGCCCGTGATGGCTGGGCTATGTACTTAGAATATTGCAAAATGTGCTTTCACCAAAAAGCTATTTTAAAATCGGACATATCGAGTGCATAGAGGAGTTCTGTATCTATAATTCTTAAAATAATTGTTATGCTTTTTGTGAACGTTTATCGTGAGTAATTTAGTAAATTGTTAGTGAATTCGCCGGAAGTTTGCGGGGGGTATGCTAGTTCTGAACGTCACATGCTAATGTAAAAAGCTGGTTTTTGATATAAATATGAACTTGATTGAACAAAACATGCATGTATTGTATAACATAATGTCCTAGGGTTGTCATCTGATGAAGATCATCAAAGGTTAGTGCTGCATTTAGCTGTCTTCTGGGTTTTTGTGACATTATATGCTAGCTTGAAAAATGGGTGTCTGATTATTTCTGGCTTGGTACTCTGCTGACATAATCTAATGTTTTGTTTTCGTTGTAAAGCCTTTTTGAAATCGGACAGTGTGGTTAGATTAACGAGAGTCTTGTCTTTAAATAGCTGTAAAATAGTCATATGTTTGAGAAATTGAAGTAATAGGATTTTTAAGGTATTTGAAAATCGCGCCACTGGATTAGACTGGCTGTTGCGTAGGTGGGACGAATTCGTCCCGCCTAGCCCAGAGAGGTTAAACGACCACCCCTCATCAAAGTCAAACGCTCCCTAAAACACTTCAGCGAGCAGGCCTTTCTAATCAACCTGGCCCGGGTATCCTGGAAGGATATTGACCTAATCCCGTCAGTATTAGATGCCTGGTTATTCTTTAAAAGTGCCTTCCTCACCATTTTAAATAAGCATGCCCCATTCAAAAAATGTAGAACCAGGAACAGATATAGCACTTGGTTCACTCCAGACCTGACTGCCCTTGACCAGCACAAAAACATCCTGTGGTGTACTGCAATAGCATCGAATAGTCCCCGTGATATCAAATCAAATTTATTTATATAGCCCTTCGTACATCAGCTGATATCTCAAAGTGCTGTACAGAAACCCAGCCTAAAACCCCAAACAGCAAGCAAAGCATGTGAAAGAAGCACGGTGGCTAGGAAAAACTCCCTAGGAAAAACTCCCTAGAAAGGCCAAAAACCTAGGAAGAAACCTAGAGAGGAACCAGGCTATGAGGGGTGGCCAGTCCTCTTCTGGCTGTGCAGGGTGGATATTATAACAGAACATGGTCAAGATGTTAAAATGTTCATAAATGACCAGCATGGTCAAATAATAATAATCATAGTAGTTGTCAAGGGTGCAACAAGCACGTCCGGTGAACAGGTCAGGGTTCCATAGCCGCAGGCAGAACAGTTGAAACTGGAGCAGCAGCACAGCCAGGTGGACTGGGGACAGCAAGGAGTCATCATACCAGGTAGTCCTGAGGCATGGTCCTAGGGCTCAGGTCCTCCGAGAGAAAGACAGAAAGAGAGAAAAAGAGAATTAGAGAGAGCATATTTAAATTCACACAGGACACCGGATAAGACAAGAGAAATACTCCAGATGTAACAGACTGACCCTAGCCCCCCGACACATAAACTACTGCAGCATAAATACTGGAGGCTGAGACAGGAGGGATCAGAAGACACTGTGGCCCCATCCGATGATACCCCCGGACAGGGCCAAACAGGCAGGATATAACCCCACCCACTTTGCCAAAGCACAGCCCCCACACCACTAGAGGGATGTCTCCAACCACCAACTTACCGTCCTAAGACAAGGCCGAGTATAGCCCACAACGATCTCCGCCATGGCACAACCCAAGGGGGGGCGCCAACCCAGACAGGAAGACCACGTCAGTGACTCAACCCACTCAAGTGACGCACCCCTCCCATGGACGGCATGGAAGAACACCAGTAAGCCAGTGACTCAGCCCCTGTAAAAGGGTTAGAGGCAGAGAATCCCAGTGGAAAGAGGGGAACCGGCAAGGCAGAGACAGCAAGAGCGGTTCGTTGCTCCAGCCTTTCCGTTCACCTTCACACTCCTGGGCCAGACTATACTTAATCATAGGACCTACTGAAGAGATGTCTTCAGTAAAGACTTAAAGGTTGAGACTGAGTCTGCGTCTCTCACATTGGTAGGCAGACCATTCCATAAAAATGGAGCTCTATAGGAGAAAGCCCTACCTCCAGCCGTTTGCTTAGAAATTCTAGGGACAATTAGGAGGCCTGCGTCTTGTGACCGTAGCGTACGTGTAGGTATGTACGGCAGGACCAAATCGGAAAGATAGGTAGGAGCAAGCCCATGTAATGCTTTGTAGGTTAGCAGTAAAACCTTGAAATCAGCCCTTGCCTTAACAGGAAGCCAGTGTAGGGAGGCTAGCACTGGAGTAATATGATCAAATTTTTTGGTTATGCAACTTTTCATGGAAGTTAGGAACCAATATAAACAGGCAGTTAGGAAAGCTAAGGCTAGCTTTTTCAAACAGAAATTTGCATCCTGTAGCACAAACTCAAAAAAGTTCTGGGACACTGTAAAGTCCATGGAGAATAAGAGCACCTCCTCCCAGCTGCCCACTGCACTGAGGCTAGGAAACATTGTCACCACCGATAAATCCACTATAATTGAGAATTTCAATAAGCATTTTTCTACGGCTGGCCATGCTTTCCACCTGGCTACCCCTACCCCGGTCAACTGCCCGGCACCCTCCACAGCAACCCGCCCAAGCCTCCCCCATTTCTCCTTCACCCAAATCCAGATAGCTGATGTTTTGAAAGAGCTGCAAAATCTGGACCCCTACAAATCAGTCGGGCTAGACAATCTGGACCCTCTCTTTCTAAAATTATCTGCCGAAATTGTTGCAACCCCTATTACTAACCTGTTCATCCTCTCTTTCGTATCGTCTGAGATTCCCAAAGATTGGAAAGCTGCCGTGATCATTCCCCTCTTCAAACTGCTTCAGACCTATATCTATCCAACCCTGCCTTTCTAAGGTCTTCGAAAGCCAAGTTAACAAACAGATCACCGACCATCTCGAATCCCACCGTACCTGCTCCGCTATGCAATCTGGTTTCAGAGCTGGTCATGGGTGCACCTCAGCCACGCTCAAGGTCCTAAACGATATCATAACCGCTATCGATAAGAGACATTACTGTGCAGCCGTATTCATCGACCTGGCCAAGGCTTTCGACTCTGTCAATCACCACATTCTTATCGGCAGACTCAACAGCTTTGGTTTCTCAAATGACTGCCTCACCTGGTTCACCAAATACTTCTCTGATAGAGTTCAGTGTGTCAAATCGGAGGTCCTGTGGCAGTTTCTATGGGGGTGCCACAGGGTTCAATTCTTGGGCCGACTCTTTTCTCTGTATACATCAATGATGTTGCTCTTGCTGCTGGTGATTCTCTGATCCACCTCTGCGCAGACGACACCATTCTGTATACTTCTGGCCCTTCTTTGGACACTGTGTTAACTAACCTCCAGATGAGCTTCAATGCCATCCAACTCTCCTTCCGTGGCCTCCAACTGCTCTTAAATGCAAGTAAAACTAAATGCATGCTCTTCAACAGATCTCTGCCCGCACCTGCCCGCCCGTCCAGCATCACTACTCTGGATGGTTCTGACTTAGAATATGTGGACAGCTACAAATACCTAGGTGTCTTGCTAGACTGTAAACTTTCCTTCCAGACTCACCTTAAGCATCTCCAATCCAAAATTAAATCTAGAATCAGCTTCCTATTTCGCAACAAAGGCTCCCTCACTCATGCTGCCAAACCTACCCTCGTAAAACTGACCATCCTACCGATCCTCGACTTCGGCGATGTCATCGACAAAATAGCCTCCAACACTCTACTCAACAAATTGGATGCAGTCTATCACAGTGCCATCCGTTTTGTCACCAAAGCCCCATATACTACCCACCACTGCGACCTGTGTGCTCTCGTTGGCTGGCCCTCGCTTCATACTCGTCGCCAAACCCATTGGCTCCAGGTCATCTACAAGTCTTTGCTAGGTAAAGCCCCGCCTTATCTCAGCTCACTGGTCACCATAGCAGCACCCACCGGTAGCACGCGCTCCAGCAGGTATATCTCACTGGTCACCCCCAAAGCCAATTTCTCCTTTGACCGCCTTTCTTTCCAGTTCTCTGGTGCCAATGACTGGTACAAACAACAAAAATCACTGAAGTTGGAGATTCATATCTCCCTCACTAGCTTTAAGCACCAGCTGTCAGAGCAGCTCACAGATCACTGCACCTGTACATAACCCATCTTTAAATAGCCCATCCAACTACCTCATCCCAATACTGTATTTATTTATTTATTTATCTTGCTCCTTTGCACCCCAGTATCTCTACTTGCACATTCATCTTCTTCACATCTATCACTCCAGTGTTTAATTGGTATATTGTAATTACTTCGCCACCATGGCCTATTTATTGACTTACCTCCCTTATCTTACCCTTATTATTGACTGTATGTTTGTTTATTCCATGTGTAACTCTGTGTTGTTGTATGTGTCGAACTGCTTTGCTTTATCTTGGCCAGGTCGCAGTTGTAAATGAGAACTTGTTCTCAACTAGCCTACCTGGTTAAATAAAGGTGAAATAAAAAAATAAAAAAAATAAAACACACACAAATCAAAATCACACTCGAAGCCACACTCTTACTCCCCTCCACCAGGCTTTCAGTGATCTGCTGTCCAGTGGTCGTCTGTCATCGGAGCAGACCGATGTGTGTGTGTACGAGGTGGACGGGTGTGTGTGTCTGGCCGAGGTCTTCCATGGGCTGAAGAGGCACTACTACTGGACACCCAGTTACGGACAGGATGTAAATCCTGCTAGCAATGCAGCTGTGGCCCTCACAAATACACAACTCTATCCTAACTCCTCACACACACCCTAAACCCTTAATAATACTACCCACCTAGCGCACATTCAGTTAAACTTGATGCATACATGCACTCTAATAAATATCTAATAAACTGTTTTAAGTAACTTCTCTGTTCATGTCCTATTTGTATCATGCTCTTGTGTTGTATGTTCACGCTGACCGCTTGTCTGGCCCTACTTCCAAAAGAGGTTTTGTAACCTCAAAAATATATTTTCCTGTTAAATAAAGGTTAAATAATATAAAAAATAAATTATCCTTTTCATACATTTACAATATGGCTGGTACACCAAATATGGCCAACATGTTGATGTGATGTAGTTGCCATGGTAATGACCATTTTTGCATAGAACACTAACAAAAGTTTAGATTGCTCAATGTTCTCCATCTACAGTGCATTCAGAAGGTATTCTGACCCCTTGACTTTTTCCACATTTTGTTATGTTACAGCCTTATTCTAAAATGGATTAAATTGTTTTTTTCCCCTCAATCTACACATAATACCGCATAATGACAAAGCAAAAACAGTTAAAAAACGGAAATATTACATTTACATAAGTATTCACCCTTTACTCATTACTTTGTTGGAGCACCTTTGGCAACGATTACAGCCTCGAGTCCTCTTGGGTATGACACTACAAGCCTGTGTAACAGTGTAGGTTCCGTCCCTCTCTTCGCCCCAACCTGGGCTCGAACCAGGGACCCTTGCACACATCAACAACTGACACCCCACGAAGCATCGTTACCCATCGCGCCACAAAAGCCGCGGCCCTTGCAACGCAAGGGGAAACCCTACTTCAAGTCTCAGAGCGAGTGACGTCACTGATTGAAATGCTACTAGCGCGCACCACCGCTAACTAACTAGCCATTTCACATCGGTTACACCTGGCACACCTGTATTTGGTGAGTTTCTCCCATTCTTCTCTGCAGATCCTCTCAAACTCTGTCAGGTTGGATGGGGAGCGTCGCTGCATAGCTATTTTCAGGTCTCTCCAGAGATGTTCGATCAAGTCCAGGCTCTTACTTGTCCCAAAGCCACTCCTGCGTTGTCTTGGCTGTGTGCTTAGGGTCGTTGTCCTGTTGGACGGTGAACCTTCGCCCCAGTCTAAGTTCCTGAGCGCTCTGGAGCAGGTTTTCATCAAGGATCTCTCTGTACTTTGCTCCGTTTATCTTTCCCTCGATCCTGACTAGTATCCCAGTCCCTGCCGCTAAACAACATCCCCACAGCATGATGTTGCCACCACCATGCTTCACCGTAGAGATGGTGCCAGGTCTCCTCCAGACGTGACGCTTGGCATTTAGGCCAAAGAGTTCAATCTTGGTTTCATCAGACCAAAGAAGCTTGTTTGTCATGGTCTGAGAGTCCTTTAGGTTCCTTTTGGCAAACTCCTAGCAGCTGTCATGTGCCTTTTACTGAGGAGTGGCTTCTGTCTCACCACTCTACCATAAAGGCCTGATTGGTGGAGTGCTGCAGAGATGGTTGTCCTTCTGGAAGGTTCTCCCATCTCCACAGAGGAACTCTGGAGCTCTGTCAGAGTGACCATCGGATTCTTGGTCACCTCCCTGACCAAGGCCCTTCTCCCCCAATTGCTCAGTTTGGCCAGGCGGCCAGCTCTAAGAAGAGTCTTGGTGTTTCCAAACTTCTTCCATTTAAGAACGATGGAGGCCACTGTGTTCTTGGGGACCTTCAATGCTGCAGAAATGTTTTGATACCCTTCCCCAGATCTGTGCCTCAACACAATCCTGTCTCAGGGCTCTATGGACAATTCCTTCGACCTCATGGTTTGGTGTTTGCTCTGACATGCACTGTCAACTGTGGGACCTTATATAGACAGGTGTGTGCCTTTCCAAATGATGTCCAATTAATTTAATTTACCACAGGTGGACTCCAATCAAGTTGTAGAAACATCTCAAGGATGATCAATGGAAACAGGATGCACCTGAGCTCAATTTTGAGTCTCATAGCAAAGGGTCTGAATACAGTTTTTTATTTTTAATACATTTGCAAAAATGTCTAAAAACCTGTTTTCACTTTGTCATTATGGGTTATTGTGTGTGGATTATTGAAGAAAATGTTTTATTTAATCCATTTTAGAATAAGGCTCTAACATAACAAAATGTGGAAATGTGAATACTTTCCAATTGCACTGTAGAACAATGGTATGGCTCTGGTAATTACTATGGCAATAATTAACTTTCATATGTTAGTTGGTTGTTAATAAAGCACACAATGAATCCTGAACGTTCCCAAGGAGACGTCCCTTGAATGTTCCTTGTGGTACCTCAAAGCTGGCCGCCTGTTCAGCCACCACGTAACGTTGACCTGTATTGGATTGAGTTCTAGCAATTGTAACTCTGGTGCTAACATAGATAGTGCCAACTCCTCTCTGTGGTATCATGAAAGGTAGCATGATGCTCTCTATACACTTCTATGAAATCGTAGAGCTGGTGGTGCGAGACAGGCGGTTGGAGTGTGAGCCTACTGGGTTAGTAAATGCCTAGGGACTGGCAAGCTAAAATCCTGTTCCGGGACTGTTCTGGACGGCATTCCCCTCCCCGGTGCTCCACCCAGTCCACCTGGACAGGGACCAGCTCCAACACATCCCACCTGACATCTCCTGCCTTACCTACCTCGGGTTCTCTACCTACAACCGGCTGGGCACCGTGTACCAAGAGCTGGGATGCTTGCCGCAACTACGCTCTCTAGACCTCAGCCGCAACCCACTGGACCTCAGCCTGGTACGGAAGACTGGAAGAGATCATCTGCAGAGCGCGCTGCAGTTCCTTGGCAAGGTGCTGGAGGTCATCAGCCTGGGACTGCTGAGGGCGCTGTATGTTTCCCAGAACCAGCTGGAGAATGTACCAGAGACACCAGGAGCTCTACTATGTCTGCAGGTCAGATACAATACACACACACACACACACGTATGTGGACACCTGCTCAAACATCTCATTCCAAAATCGTAGGCATTAATATGGAATTGGTCCCCCCTTTGCTGCTATAACAGCCTCTACTCTTCTGGGAAGGCTTTCCACTAGATGTTGGAACATTGCTGTGGGGACTTGCTTCCATTCAGCCACAAGAGCATTAGTGAGGTCGGGCGCTGACCACATTCCAATTCACCCCAAAGGTGTTCGATGGGGTTGAAGTCAGGGCTCTGTGAAGGCCAGTCAAGTTCTTCCACACCGATATCAACAAACCATTTCTTTATGGACCTTGCTTTGTGCATGGGGCATTGTCATACTGAAACAGGAAAGGGTTTTCCCCAAACTGATACCACAAAGTTCAAAGCACAGAATCCTGTAGACTCTAGAATGTCATTGTATGCTGTAGCATTAAGATTTCCCTTCATTGGAACCAAGGGGCCTAGCCCAAACCATGAAAAACAACCCTAGACCATTATTTCTCCTCCATCAAACTGTACAGTTGGCACTACGCATTGGGGCAGGTAGAGTTCTCCTGGCATCCGCCAAACCAAGATTCATCCGTCGGACTGCCAGATGGTGAAGCGTGATTCATCACTCCAGAGAACGCATTTCCACTGCTCCAGAGTCCAATGGACTCCCCTCAGCAGCCTCCACTGATCAAATCAAATTTTATTAGTCACATGCAACAAATACAACAGGTGTAGACCTTACAGTGAAATGCTTACTTATGAGCCCCTAACCAACAATGCAGTTTCAAAAAAATACAGATAAGAATAAGATACAAGTAATTAAAGAGCAGCAGTAAAATAACAATAGCGAGACCATATACAGGAGGTACCGATACAGAGTCAATGTGCAGGGGCACCTGTTAGTTGAGGTAGTATGTACATGTAGGTAGAGTTATTAAAGTGACTATGCAGTCACTGCAGAACAGTCTGACTAGGGTGGCTGGAGTCTTTGACCATTTTTAGGGCCTACCTCTGACACCGCTTGGTATAGAGGTCCTGGATGGCAGGAAACTTGGCCCCAGTGATGTACTGGGCAGTACACACTACCCTCTGTAGTGCCTTGCGGTCGGAGGCCAAGCAGTTGCCATACCAGGCAGTGATGCAACCAGTCAGGATGCTCTCGATGGTGCAGCTGTAGGACCCATGCCAAATATTTTCAGTCTCCTGAGGGGGAATAGGTTTTGTCGTGCCCTCTTCACGACTGTCATGGTGTGCTTGGACCATGATAGTTTGTTGGTGATGTGGACACCAAGGAACTTGAAGCTCTCAACATGCTCCACTGCAGCCCCGTCGATGAAAATGGGGGCGTACTCGGTCCTCTTTTTCCTGTAATCCACAATCATCCCCTTTGTCTTTATCACGTTGAGGGAGAGGTTGTTGTCCTGGCACCACACGGCCAGGTCTCTGACCTCCTCCCTGTAGGCTGTCTGGTCGTTGATCAGGCCTACTACTGTTGTGTCATCTGCAAACTTAATAGTGGTGTTGGAGTCGTGCCTGGCCGTGCAGTCATGAGTGAACAGTGAGTACAGGAGTGGACTGACCACTCTGCCCGCTGCCTGGTAACCACACACACCTACCTACCTCTTTCCTCTCCTTTCCCCCCAGCTTTAAAAGAGTTGTATACACAGGATATCAGCTCTGCCCAAATACCTGCCTCTCCTGCGACACCTGGTGGTTGTACAGCTGAATTACAACCCTCTGGTAGAAGTTATGTCTCAGGGCTATACAACTCTACCTAAAGGAGACTGTATACAAGCTCCGCAAGGCCATACAGATACTACAAACATACAAACACACGTACAGTTGCATGTAAATAACTGAAATGCGAACACAGTCTTGTGGCACACAGGAGATCTGAGTTTTTGAACCCAGTTGGTCACACACACAGTGTTTCTGCGATCAGATCCAGGCATGGTGGCAGGGGCTGATGGTACGGACGGGCTTTGGAATGTTCCGAGAACTGGAGAAGGACAGAAGTGATGGAAGAGAGGAACTTGCAGTGAAGGAGAAGAAAGCACCCGCCAGCAAGAAGAATTAATGATTCAGGTTCTGTTTCTATCGGAGATGAAGAGAATGTGAAACCCATTAAACACAATATGACACACACACACTACTTTCCACCTGCAGAATTATTACACGCACTCCAAGGAGTCAAACATGTTATTCGTGTACCCGGTGTATAATTTATTGAAACAATCATCAGCATGTCAGAGTGAAGCTAAAAGTCAAATGAACAGAGTTGGCCAAACAGCTCAGATCAGTAGACTCACAGTGTTAGTTTTACTGATGTAAACTTCTTACTTTCATTAAAGTCATTTTCAGCGGGAAAACAATGTCCAAACAGTATGGTGTATGTGCATGGTGCTTAATATCACAAGATTATTTTGGGTGCTTGATCTAAAAAGACAACATAGTTAATGTGTTTGACCCTTATGTTAGAAGTAATGAACATTACATACATTTACATGAAATCAATTCAAACAAACAAAAGCCCCTCCAATTCACAGCGTTCCTCCTCTAGCCCCTCCTGATTGGCGGACGAAGCAAACGGGACGGGGTCCAACTCTAATAGGACTTTCCTCTTCCTGAGGGCGTGGTTTACCTGCTCCCGCTCCTGGAGGAGAGAAGAATGAAATAACATACAACTGATAGTTCCAGCCACTCATTACAATTGGCCTGATTTTATGCCATATAGACGAAAAGTCAGTACCAAGTCAGTGTGTGTGTGTGTGTGTGTGTGTACCTGGGCTGTGAGAGTCCATCGCTGAAGAGAGAGACGTGTCAGCGCAGGTAGATGAGGAAAAGCAGAGAGCAGGGTTGGCAGCCAGGTCAGGGGTGAGGGGTTAGAGGTCAGGGGTCGCAGACTAAGGTCCAGCTCCTCCAGTGAGCCCAGCCCCCCCGCCCCTAGCAACCCACACCACCCCTCCTCCCCCACCCCTCCGTTATAGGACAGGTCCAACACACGCAGAGAGGACAGAACGCCACGCTTACATACTACAGCTAGGGGCAGAAGGAAAGATTATTACACTCACCTGTATTTGTGTCAGTAGGTGTGTATAGAATGCGTGATAGTGTGTGTATGCATGCGTGTACCCAGATGAAGCAGGTCGTCAGTGGTGAGGTCACAGCTGCTAAGGCGGAGCTCCTGGGTGACTGACGGCTGCAGAGCTTCCAATAGCAGTGCCAGATGCCCGCCCACCATCTTACTCCAGGACACATCTATACACCACAGGTACGGCATAGCTAGAGCTGGAACACACATACAGAATATTTGATTTGTATTCAAGCAGTCAAACAGAAGCCTCATCTTGAAGTACACTAGACTAGAATAAGAAGCAGCCAGTAATAGTGGAGTACCGAGTGCGCTGAGTGATTCCTGGTTCAGACCGCAGCCGTTGAGTGGGAGGAGTTTAATCTGTGACAGCGGGAGGGCGGAGACTAGATCACTGACCACACCCCCAACCTCCTTATTGGAGGACAGGTCCAGTTCCGTCAGCTCAGTGAGTGAGGGCAGCGCCTGGACTGGAGACAACACACACTCACATTCAAAGGTACGCATCAACTTAAGACATGCCACTTCTCTCTCTCTCTCCCTCTCACACACACACTCACTGAGGGCCTGTAGGTCTGTGTGTGTGAGGCAGCAGAGGTGCAGATCCAGGCCACCCAGATGTGAGAGGAGAGCCAGGTGAGGGGAGAGGAGGGACAGCCCCCCGGCCACACCCTTATTACAGGACAGGTCCAACTGACACAGGGAGCGGAGGCAGTGGAACGAACCACCTGTAGAGAGAGGGGTGGATCAAATGAACAGATCTATGAGGACTGATAGATGAATTAGCCCCTAGACAAACACTAACCTAAGGCCAGTTTCTCTCCCTTATGTGTTTGACTGGCGTCTTACCCAACAGGCTGAGGGATTGTGTGGTCAGGCCACAGTCGTGTAGTCGTAGGGTTGTAAGGGAGGGGGTGTGGCTTAGGGAAGGGACTAACCCCCCCAAACCCCACACGCCGCCTTTCCCTGGCTCTGTCTTGGACATGCTGCCTGTGAAAGAAAAACATCAAGAAAATCTAAATATCATCTGCAACTATATCAACTGCCACCAATGCTCCTTATAGGACACATCACTGCACTCTATACTCCTCTGTAAACTGGTCATCTCTGTACACCCGTCGCAAGACCCACTGGTTGATGCTTATTTATCAAACCCTCTTATGCCTCACTCCTCCCCATCTGTCATCTACTGCAGCCTCATCCTCCACATACAACACCTGCTCTGCCAGTCACATTCTGTTAAAGGTCCCCAAAGCACACACATCCATGAGTCACTCGTCTTTTCAGTTCGCTCCAGCTAGCGACTGGAATGAGCTGCAACAAATACTCAAACTGGACAGTTTTATCTCAATCTCTTCATTGAAAGACTCAATCATGGACACTCTTACTGACAGTTGTGGCTGATTTGTGTGATGTATTGTTGTCTCTACCTTCTTGCCCTTTGTGCTGTTGTCTGTGCCCAATTTTTTGTTGTCTATACCCTGTTTTGTGCAGCTACCATGTTGTGCTGCTGCCATGTTGTTGTCATGTTGCTACCATGCTGTGTTATCTTAGGTCTCTCTTTATGTAGTTTTGTCGTGATGTGTGTTTTGTCCTATATTTTCATTTAATGTATTTTTAATCCCAGCCCCCGTCCCCGCAGGAGGCATTTTGCCTTTTGCTAGGCCATCATTGTAAATAAGAATTTGTTGTTAACTGACTTGCCTAGTTAAATAAAAGGTTAAACAATTTTTTTAAATAATAATAATAATAAATAAATAAATATATGAACTGCAACAAATGAGTAAGGGCTGGCCCCCTTTTCAACAGGAGTGTTGGCTTCTAGCACCCTTTTCCTGTTGTTTTTTATAATAAAGAGTTGAGCACCATCCTCTGCTTCTGTCTGTGTGTGGGCCAGGAGAGGGTTGCAAGACACATCCAACACACACAGTCTGGGGAGAACACTCACTATACCACCTGGGATGAGAGAGAGAGGGGAGAGAGACCTTTCATTTAACTTTTTACTTAACCTCGTACAACTTTGTGTGTGTGTGTGTGTGTGTGTGTACGCACCCAGTATAGTAGCGTCAGTTTCAGTGAGCTGGCAGGCCACCAAGTAAAGCTCTCTAAGGGTTGGGTGGAGTTTACCCACAATGCCTTGCAAAGCTGAGCCACCAATACCAGCATTCCAGGACAGGTCCAGAACCTCCAACACCGGAACACACCTCAATGCCTCACCTACACACACACAGGCAGTCTGCAAAATAACCACTAATGTAAAGACACAGTAAGTGTGTAGGTTAGAGTCTCTTTTTAAGCCCCACCTAGAGCAGTGATGTCATCAGCAGTCAGCCTACAGCAGGAGAGCCTGAGGGTTCTGAGCCCTCCCACGTTCTGGAGGTGAGAGGTCAATGATCTCAGACATCCTCCAATCAGCTCGTTCCATGACAGGTCCATCTCCTCCAATAGAGACAGAGAGGGGAGCAAGGTGGCTGAGAGCGAGAGACAGGGTGTATGAGGGCTGTGAGTATGTGTGTGTGTGTCTTGAAATGTACATTTGATTTGTGGATCCAAATAAAGTATTTAAAATGTGTGTACTAACCCAGTTCCAGTACATCAGTAGCAGTGAGGTCACAGTGAGCCAGACTCAGAGTCCTGCTGTCTGCTCTCTTCCCCAGCCTCTTGACAAACACACACACACGACCCCAGCTCATGTCACACACACTCTCTGCTGGGTCAACTGGGCCATGAACAACACCTGGGACACAACACAAACACATCACACGTTAAGTTATCCTAAGACACACTACAATTTGAGTAAAATGGTACTGGCTATAGGCACTAAATACTTTTGCTGCTTATTGAGTTCTCACAGTCCTCTCACCTGCTCCGTCCCTCTCCTCCTCCGTCTCTTTGTCCTCAGGAAGCCCTCCGCTCTCCGCTTGGCGGGACAGGAAGCGGCCGGACGTTGACTTCCTGTCTGAGGTCGTGCGTTTCCTGCGGATCTGGTTCATGATGAGGTCAAACGGCGAACGTCCCCGCCCCCGCTGGACATCTGGCCAATCACAAACAGACATGAGCAGGCATCTAATCAATACCAAATTGACCCTTACCCTCTACCCCACCCAGTTCTTGAGAGCTACAGGGTGTGCAGTATTTTGTTCCAGCCCAGCTCTTAACACAGCTAGTATATTCAGTCAAGTGATCAATTGAGTCAAGGACTGATGTATGGCCATAACAACAGATCAATCATATTTTCCAATCTCATTCCAAACTTCATCATATTTTAATCATCAGTAGGACATAATCAGTTGGCTAGGAGATCAATATCTGAGCCTAGACCTGTATAGGAGCAAAAACATAAAGCAACATACCTGATGATTCCATTCTTCAGTGCAGCTCAGCAACTCAAATAGCTGTCACAGCTTATGATCAGATGGTGCACAGATCACACACACGTTGACACAGATACCATTTTACATGACAGTTTCTGCATAGAAGAGGAGCAATACTTCTGTATTCAATCTTTTTAGTAGGCCTTCCGAATTTTACACTGAAATCTTATTAAAAACGCAATCGACCTCCCCAAAGAAACACAAGCTGCGTGCGTCTTATCTCTTTTATTGCGAAAAACATGACATTTTTCGGCATTTAAAGTTGACAATACATACTTTTTGATCCGTGTTATTGCCTGACCGCCGAACTGCGTCTGTCGCAGGTGTAGGCTACTTCAGCTCCAAGTTGAGGCTGTCCTGTACAGATCTAGGATCGGCTTGCCGTCCCCAAACCCCCTTCAGCTCAATAAACGCCAAATTGACCTTGGATCAGCGTCTACAGATGCGACTCCTTCGGATATTGTCACTCCGTGTTGACGCGAGGTGTCTCGTGCTCTTCAGGTGCTGTCTTCAGTTGTTATCACAGCAAATCCCCGCCTATTTCTGAAATGTATCTTCTTAAAATCTGATTTTAAACCTAACCACTCTGGTAACCATATGCCAAACTCTAACATAACATTAAATTAAGACCAAAAAGTACCTTTTGTTTTCATTACTTACGATATAGCCTAGCCAATTTGGACTTTGTGGCTGTGGTAACGAGTGACAACCATCAGGTGTGCCATCCATCCGTCCAGGAAGTAGACTTCGGAACTCCTTTAGTAAACAAAAACGACAGCTTGCCACATAATAAAGACTGAGCTAAAATCCATTTTTTTCATCTAGGTCAAACAGAGATGATTGAATAACGCTGAAATATTTGGATTGATCAATAATATTTTATTTATTACAAGATTACATTCATATAATAACTTAATTATCATTATATTACATATCACCCAAGGATAATAATGCTATAAGACTACGCAAAGGAAACATAGGTGGACTTTATGTAGCCTACATATTGACTTAATGTAAATATCTAGCAATTTTTTTACTGGAAATATGTATGCCTAATGTACAGTAAAAGATGGTTCCCAAAAATTTAGCAAATAATGCAACTCTCGACCTCTGCATAAGAGGGTCTGAATCTGAAATGAGACAGTGACAAGGGGCATTGCTATCTCATTTATATACGACATTAAACACTTCTCCAGGTGTTGTGAGATCTGATTTTTTGTGCAACACAACTGCAATAAAGAGACCTGAAACGCAACTATGTATCTTCTCTAACTAACTGTGCTGGATTTGCAAAGAGGCCTTCATTGGTAAGATCCTCAGAGGATAGAGACTATAGCTAAACTCAGCAAAAAAAGAAACGCAGACGCCTCTTATCCAGAGCCACTTACAGTAGTGAATGCATACATTTCATTTCATACATTTTTTTTGTAAAGGGTTTAAACACTGTTTCCCATGCTTGTTCAATGAACCATTAATCAACCTATAGTCAAGGCGAATAATATTCCAATTTTTGGTGACTTCAATATTCACATGGAAAAGGCCACAGATGCACTCCAAAAGGCTTTCGGAGCCATCATCGACTCAGTGGGTTTTGTACAACATTTCTCCAGACCTACGCATTGCCACAGTCATACCCTGGATCTAAACTCAGCAATAAAAGAAACGTCCCTTTTTGAGGACCCTGTCTTTCAAAGATAATTTTGAAAAGTCCAAATAACTTCACAAATCTTCAATGTAAAGGCTTTAAACACTGTTTCCCATGCTTGTTCAATGAACCATAAACAATTTATGAACATTCACCTGTGGAACGGTCGTTAAGATACTAACAGCTTACAGACGGTTGGCAATTAAGGTCACAGTTATGAAAACTTAGGACACTAATGAGGCCTTTCTACTGACTCTGAAAAGCACCAAAAGAAAGATGCCCAGGGTCCCTGCTCATCTACGTAAATGTGCCTTAAGCATGCTGCCAGGAGGCAGGAGGACCGCAGATGTGGCCAGGGCAATAAATTGCAATGTCGGTACTGTGAGACGCCTAAGACAGTGCTACAAGGAGACAGGACGGACAGCTGATCATCCTCGCAGTGGCAGACCACGTGTAACAACACCTGCACAGGATCAGTACATCTGAACATCACACCTGCGGGACAGGTACAGGATGGCAACAACAACTGCCCGAGTTACACCAGGAACGCACAATCCCTCCATCAGTGCTCACACTGTCCGCAATAGGCTGAGAGAGGCTGAACTGAGGGCTTGTAGGCCTGTTGTAAGGCAGGTCCTCATCAGACATCACCGGCAACTACGTTGCCTATGGGCACAAACCCACCGTCGCTGGACCAGACAGGACTGGCAAAAAGTGATCTTCACTGACGAGTCGCGGTTTTGTCTCACCAGGGGTGAAGGTCGGATTCACGTTTATTGTGAAAGGAATGAGCGTTGCACCGAGGCCTGAACTCTGGAGCGGGATCAGTTTGGAGGTGGAGGGTCTGTCATGGTCTGGGGCGGTGTGTCACAGCATCATCGGACTGAGCTTGTTGTCATTGCAGGCAATCTCAACGCTGTGCGTTACAGGGAAGACATTCTCCTCCCTCATGTGGTACCCTTCCTGCAGGCTCATCCTGACATGACCCTCCAGCATGACAATGCCACCAACCATACTGCTCCTTCTGTGCGTGATTTCCTGGAAGACAGAAACGTCAGTGTTCTGCCATGGCCAGCGAAGAGCCCGGATCTCAATCCCATTGAGCACATCTGGGACCTGTTGGATCGGAGGGTGAGGGCTAGGGCCATTCCCCCCAGAAATGTCCGGGAACTTGCAGGTGCGTTGGTGGAAGAGTGGGGTAACATCTCACAGCAAGAACTGGCAAATCTGGTGCGGTCCATGAGGAGGAGATGAACTGCAGTACTTAATGCAGCTGGTGGCCACACAAGATACTGACTGTTACTTTTGATTTTGGCCCCCTTTGTTCAGGGACACGTTATTCAATTTTTGTTAGTCAGATGTCTGTGGAACTTGTTCAGTTTATGTCTCAGTTGTTGAATCTTGTTATGTTCATACAAATATTTACACATGTTAGGTTTGCTGAAAATACAGTGAGTAATATAGTGAGTATTTTTGACAGTGAGAGGATGTTTCTTTTTTTGCTGAGTTTATTACCAATGGATGGAAAGACTCGCTCAGTGAAAGTGTGTGTAAACACATGGAGGTGTGTGTTGTTATCAGGGTCAGAGAATGACAGCGTTCCTCTGTCCCAGTCCAGCTGCACTCTGATCCTCTGTGGTTTCTGTGTTACTGTGAGGTCAGTGGACGAACCCGGTGGACTAAATGCTCCATATTCACCATCGAAGTGCCGGAATCGCCAATGGTCACTCTCGATGGTTCCTTTCCTCTGCACAGACTCTGTGACCACACCCAGGTTCCAATTTGTATTTCGTACAACGTCAACATCCCAGCTATGTGACCCTGAGTTAAAGCCATCACAACCCATGATCCATGTAAAGTAATCAAATCTCTCTGGGTGGTCAGGAAGCTTCTGTGTCTCTTCACTCTCTCTCACACTGGTCAGATTCTCAGACAACGTGAGATCTGGATGGACAGTGTTGCCGTCCAGAATCACAGGATCTGAAGAGAGGGAGAACAAGGTCCTCTTTCTAAACTTCATCGGATGGTTCCCGGACAGATTTTAACCCTGTGAGATCCCCGGCTACAAAGATGCAACAGGTCCTAAACTCATGTCAAACACTACATAGTTAATCCTTAGACCCAAATGTATATTTTAGTAGAATTTGTTGTGTGTCCTGTCTTCTCTAAGATGTAGTGATTATGTAGAAAAAAGAAACAGAAACAAACATTTTAAGCTCTTGCAAAAACACTTGGGTCTCACAGGTTGTCCTGGACTAAAACTAAAATGTACAACATTGAGAGTCTCAATTTAAAGTGCTATAGAATTAATGTTGTGAAAACTGTATAAGGTAATCACTGTATGCCACATACCCCTGCATATTCTCCCAGACTCTGAACTGCATGTTGCCCAGGTGTTTAGGCACATCTATCAGCGCTCCTGAGACCAGGTGTGGATCCGGCAGTGTGCACTGCGTTCTGGAAGAACAATCAGGAGTCAGTGCTGCTTGGGTTGGGTTTAGAACCACAGAGATGAGAAAGACAGGAGGCAGAAGCCTTGAAGATCTGCAGAGGAACAAAATACCAGATTTAATGAAACAATCAATCAATATTTATTGATCAGTCAATAAACATATTAGTTCTTACCTGCAGGAAAGATATGTCTTCAGACTTCGGCTCATCCTCTATGGCTCTGAGTGTGTCTGAAAGTGATGATATCTCTCTGCTGATCTTCTCAATCTTTCATCAACTGACTCTTCTGCTCCTCTTCCTCCCTCAGCGCAGCTATCCTGGCATACTCCTTATCTTGTAGAAGCTGGTGAAGATTCTCAAATGCCTCCCTAATCTGTCTCTCTGTGGTCTGGGCCTGGCTCTAGAGACAGTGAGAGGAATGGTAGTTATTATCAGTTAATCCCAGGCATCTACAGTATGTAGAGATCACAGTATTTTCTCATCACTCACTATTCTTACTTTGATGTGTTCTGTTGTTTGATCACAGGTTTGTTTAATAATATTTAAATCATCCAGCGTCTCCTGTAAGGGCTTCAGGGCAGTCTGGAGTTCCTCCTGGAATGTGGGGATGTTATCGGAGAAAGAGGAGCGTGGGGAGATTATATGAACCATTTCTGTGTTTATCTTCACATCTTTAAATCATCATACCTTGTGGTCCTGTGCAGCATCATCTATGGGTCTGAAGTTGTGTTTGGTGTGTTTTTTTGAATTCCGACACACCACACACACTGGCTGTTTATCCTCCAGACAGAAGAGCCTGAGTTTCTCACTGTGCAGATTGCAGAGCAACTCCGATCCTGTTGGACTTTTTGGATCGCTTGTTGGACTTATTGGATCTCTTCTCCTGCAAACAGGACATTCATTTCCTTCCTTCTCTGTTCTTGCAGACAGGCTTTACAGACACTGTGACTACATGGCAGGGTGACAGGATCCCTGAAGATGTCATGGCACAGAGGACAGGAGAGATCCTCCTCTGGGAGAGACGGTTTTGGAGGCTTTGTCTCCTCTGGTGGAAGAGGTTCAGGAGCAGTGTCCTCCTCTGATTGAGGTTCATCTGTCTCCTCTGTAATTGCCGAAATAAAAGGTTTCCGTTTCAATATTGGTTATAAGAACCCCAAGATTTCACTTTGTCAGACAATGAGGGAAAATGTACAGTAAGTGATATTTCAAACCTAATGTGAGTCATTACCTGATGGGTTGTCAATTTGTAGTCCCTCAGCAAGAATGTTGAAGTTTATCTTCCTAAGGACCTCCAGCGAGATCCTCATAGCATTCTCAAGTTCATAGGGCTGCATCATGATATCCAGTGTCTTCTCTCTCAGCATGCTCCAACTGGGCTTTTGGGATGCAACTAAAGTAATCCAGCACACCATTATTCAGGTGCCATTGAAATCTCTTAAAGTCCTTTCTTCAGCTCCTCCAAAGTGTTCAGCAGCAGCTCAGGAACTGATTTCCCCATTGTAGATCACCAGATAGATGACCACAAAATGGTTTACTTTACCATTTTTGGAAGTCAGTTTTCATGCATTTCCCATTATCCTTTCAGCAATTGTAAACAAATCTAAACCTAAGTGCTCCATTGTCAGACCGAGCTGAATGTTACAGCACTGAGCTGAACTTAATCCCAACAGGAGAGTTAGGGGTGGAGTTTACAGATAAATCATTACTGAGTGTGATTGTAGCTGTATTCAGGCTTTACATGTGACAGTTTTTTTTTTTATACATTATTCATAAACCCTCTTTTTATCCTTGCCACTTGCCTGCTTTAATTGGACAGAAACATATGTAAATAGATCATTGCATAATAAAAGTATCCAATCAAACCCTATAGAATATTAAAGAACACAAACTCACAGGCTTTTGTTCCAAATGTGTATTTTATTAGATTTCACTGAAAGCTGTTAACAGCAGAACACACAGCACTATCAACCATCTGTTACTCCAGGGCTTATTCAGGATGGAGCAACGCTTACTGTACAGCCAGATAGAAATATATAAAATAGAAAAAGACAGGATTCTCTGTCATGTGGAATTAATAGGGACTCATGTAATCTCAGCTCTATCCATTACATTTCTATCTGTAGCGTTGTGAGTGTTGCCCCCTGTTCCATCATTCCCAGTCCTGCTTTGGGAGATACTCATCTTAAAACCCCAGACCAGCTACCTTTCTTTACCCTCCCTGGCTGCATGTCAATACTTTATGGTGTCTTCCTCTCTTTCGTCTGCACTGATCTGAAAACAAGACAGATGAAAACAGTAGATACCTATGAGGAACCTGCTTTCACAGTTCTTTATTTATCAATGCAGATGTGGGAGAGGAGACGTAGTGAGGAAGCCAGTATAGATATTTGAGATGCAGCCTCCTTCCTTCCCCCTCCTGGGTCAGGTATCCCTCTCTCGGCAGCTGTACAGGTGTGTGTATGTATGAAAAAGAGTATGTTGGGTGTGTAGTCTTGTTGAGAGGGTGTCACCATGGAGACACACTTCCTGTTTGGTTGCTCAGTCGTCGTCCACGGTAGGGGTGATGGTCACGCCCCTCCTGATCTGGCCCCAGCCAATCAGACTGCAGAGAGAAAAGAGACAACCAATGATGCGATAGTCAGGGTAAACAGCCAAACACACACACACGAAATCCAGTAAAATCAACCACTCCCCTCTCTCTTACCGCCAATGTTTCTCCACACGACGGCTGAGAGCGATCTTCTCTCCAACCTCTGTGCAGACAGGGTTGGTCAGGACGATCTTGGCCAGATCAGCCTTCACTGCACTCACTCTGCCGCCCGTAGACAGACTGCCGATGTTCACCATCAACACCTCGTTCTTAGACAGCTTCTGGACCTGAGGGGAAAAACACAGAGACAGAAAGAAGACTGAGTTGGAGTAGAGACAAAACCACTCACTTACTGACACAGACTCTCACTGGGTGCGTCTCTAAAGACTCTTCCTCCTCTAAATTTCATTTTAAAATTCTGTCTGTTACCATCCACAACATTACAACACCAAGCCCAGGAGTCTCAGACTACAGTTCCAAGGGTACAGTGCTGACCTTGGCGGCCTTCTTGTCTCCTTCAGTGCGGACTCCCAGAAGCCTCCTCAACAGGAAATAGGAGATTTCCAGCTCTGTGAAGATCTCAGGTAGTGCTCCAACCGCTCCCAGCACCTGGCCAACCATACGGTCAGCTCTGCACAGGGTCGGATCAATCTTAGTGCCTACACCTGGATAGGACAGAAAACACACATACCTAAGTATTTATACCTATATTAGAAAGAACACACACCTGACCCAGCATACGGTCACAGTAACACACAAGTACATACCGATGAGTCCTCCGGGTGCTGCGTACTGTAAGTCGTTGTGTTCAGCAAAAAGTGAGACGATCTTGGAGAAGATGGGTTTACACATCAGCTTCCCCTCATGGTCCTTAGACACGATGCCAGGACGCACCTCCAACTCCTGACCCACCTGGAGAGGAACCAATATATAAAAGGAGGGAGGCAGGTAGTGAGAGAAAGAGGGAGATGGAGAGAGACAAGAAAGAGAAAGACAGGGTGAATGAGACAGGAGAGGAGAAACAGAGAGAGGAGGGAGTGAAAGAGAGTGAGAGCTTCATGAGAACTTTGCGCCATAGGACCACTTACCCATGATGCCTTGGAGAAGAGGAAGTGAGTCCTACCTTGAGCACACCTTTTAGAATACTGCCTCCGGCCACACCTCCTTTCAGGTCGTCAACCTCACAACCCGGCTTGTTGACATCAAACGACCGGATCACTGAAACACACAAACTCAAACCACGTTAACACACATCCACAAAACATACGATAAGCTGGTACAAGTCATCACGTGTCTATTCTTACCAATCAGTCTAGGTTCTGAGGTGAAGTCTCTGATGGGGACAGGGATCTTCTTGACAATGTATTCACACACCACCTCTATGTTGTATTTCAGCTGGGCTGAGATAGGAATAATAGGTGCTCCCTCTGCCACTGTACCTACACACAACATGAGAGAGGTTACACACACACTTTAAAAGGAGAGGCAGAGGGGTTAAACATCTACATTCACTATGCTCAGGTCTAACAAACACATTCAGAAACACACACACACACACACACACACACACACACACACACACACACACACACACACACACACACACACACACACACACACACACACACACACACACACACACACACACACACAATGCTTTACAGGACAGAGCTATTCCAGCGACTGACCCTGAACGAAGGCTAGGATCTGTTCGTACTGCTCCTTGGCCTGGCTCTCCTTGACCAGATCAATCTTGTTCTGGAGGATCAGGATGTGTTTGAGCTTCATGATCTCTATGGCAGCCAGGTGCTCAGAGGTCTGGGGCTGGGGACACGACTCGTTACCCGCTGGGAGAGAGGAAGGAGAGGTGACAGAGCAGTGTGTGTGTGTATCAAATCAAAATCAAAGTTTACTGGTCACATAACATATGCACATCTGTTTATCGCAGCAATGTCAGAGTCCGGAATAAAACAAACACATATACCGGTCAAAGGTTTTAGAACACCTACTCATTCAAAGGTTTTTCTTATTTTTACGATTTTCTACATTGTAGAATAATAAGGAAGACATCAAAACCATGAAACAACACAGTAACCAAAAAAGAAGTGTTACAACAAATCAAAATATATTTTATATTTGAGATTCTTCAAATAGATATCCTTTTCCTTGATGACAGCTTTGACTGTGTTGGCATTCTCTCAACCAGCTTCACCTGGAATGTTTTTACAACAGTCTTGAAGAAGTTCCTACATGTGCTGAGCACTTGTTGGCTGCTTTTCCTTCACACCGCGGTCCAACTCTTCCCAAACCATCTCAATTGGGTTGAGGTCGGTGATTGTGGAGGCCATGTCATCTGATGCAGCACTCCATCAATCTCCTTGGTCAAATAGCCCTCACACAGCCTGGAGGTGTATTTTGGGTCATCGTCCTGTTGAAAAACAAATGATAGTCCCACTAAGCACAAACCAGAAGGGACGGTGTATCACTGCAGAATGCTGTGGTAGCCATGCTGGTTAAGTGTGCCTTGAATTCTAAATGAATCACAGACAGCGTCACCAGCAAAGCACCCCCACACCATCATACCTCCTCCTCCATGCTTCACAGTGGGAACCACACATGCGGAGATCATCCGTTCACCTACTCTGCGTCTCACAAAGACATGGCAGTTGGAACCAAAGGACAGATTTCCACCGGTCTAAAGTCCATTGCTCGTGTTTCTTGACCCAAGCAAGTCTCTTCTTTTTATTGGTGTCCTTTAGTAGTGGATTGTTTGCAGCAATTCGACCATGAGGGCCTGATTCACGCAGTCTCCTCTGAACAGTTGGTGTTGAGATGTGTCTGTTACTTGAACTTTGTGAAGCATTTATTTGGGCTGCAATCTGAGGTGCAGTTAACTTTAATGAACTTATCCTCTGCAGCAGAGGTAACTCTGGGTCTTCCTTTCCTGTGGCGGTCCTCATGAGAGACAGGTTCATCCTAGTGCTTGACGATTTTTGCGACTGCACTTGAAGAAACGTTAAACGTTCTTGAAATTTTCCAGATTAAAGTAGGGAAACCTAGTCAGTTGTCAAACAATGTATTCAACTGAAATGTATCTTCCACATTAACTTTGAATCAGGGAGGTGCAGGGGGCTGCCCAGGGAACAGTGGGTAAACTGCCTTGCTCAGGGGAAGAACGACAGATTTTTACCTTGTCAGCTCGGGGATTCGATCCAGCAACCTTCCGGTTACTGGCCCAACGCTCTAACCACTAGTCTACCTGCCGCCCACAAGTAACGATGGACTGTGGTTTCTCTTTGCTTATTTGAGCTGTTCTTACCATAATATGGACTTGATCTTTTACCAAATAGGGCTCCTGTATAGCACCCCTACTTTGTCACAACACAACTGATTGGCTCAAACGCATTAAGGAAAGAAATTCCACAAATGAACAAGGCACATCTGTGAAATTAAAAGCATTCCAGGTGACTACCTCATGAAACTAGCTGAGAGAATGCCAAAAGTGTGCAAAGCTGTCATCAAGGCAAAGGGTGAAAAATCTCAAATATATTTTGATTTGTTTAACACTTTTTTGATTACTACATGATTCCATGTGTTATTTCATAGTTTTGATGTCTTCACTATTATTCTACAATGTAGAAAATATTAAAATAAAGAAAATCCCTTGAAATGAGTAGGTGTCCAAACGTTTTACTGGTACTGTACATATAAATAATGGTGTGTATAAACAGTATGGATATGATAAATGGAAAATTTTGCTTAACGTTTAAAAATTGGCCACTATAGGTTTTCCGGTTAAAACGATAAGAAAAAAATCATACAATTCCACGTCAATTCACAATGTATAATAGGATCGTTATTCTACATGTATGACCCTAACGGCCGGGAAATGAAGTTATATCCACCACAACCCTTTACAGATATACAACGCAGCTACAAGTGATAACTTTTCAGACAATGAAAAAAAGTGCCACATCAGAAGAGTCTGTAGCTTTTCAGACAGTAGAATTCTGCTCAGGCATATCATGTTCTATTGTTTCCCTGACAACAAGAAACATTGCTGATTGATGTGCGGCTGTGTTGTTTTTAATGATAGGGTAGCTAGATGTGCTTTATTTCTACTAAATGTCTTGGTAAGTCACAGTATTTCAATAACTTTAAAGCACTATTTTAAGAGAGCGTGGTCTGCATGCAGGCCGTAGTGTAGCCTACCCTGACAGACCACATTCCATTATATCTGAAAAGGGTCATCGAGACAGGCTACCGGTAGCCTACTGTCATTTCATATTATGAGACAAAAACACCTCCACCCACTCAGCCACGAAGAGTACCCTGTGCTTCCAAGACTGGCCAGAAGATACCTCTGTATCCCGGCAACATCGGTTCCATGAATAAACTAGGATATTCTAAATCAAATCGAAATGTTATTTGCCACATGCACCGAATACAACAGGTGTAGATCTTCCCGTGAAATGCTTACTTACAAGCCCTTAACCAACAATGCAGTTCAAGAAATAGAGGTATGAAAATATTTACTAAATAAAGTAAAGTAAAAAATAACACTAACAAGGCTATATACAGGAAGTACCGGTACAGAGTCAATGTGCGGGGGTACAGGTTAGTCGAGGTCATTTGTAAAAACGGGGGGGGGGGGGGGGGGTCGTCAAAGTAAATAGTCCGGGTGTCCATTTGATTAATTGTTCAGCTGTCTTATGGCTTGGGGGGTAGAAACTGTTAAGGAGCCTTTTGATCCTAGACTTGGAGCACCGGTACCACTTGCCATGCGGTAGCAGAGTGTGAGAGGAAAATTAACATGTTTACCTGCTTTGTTTAATATTAATAGTTAACAATTATATATACTTAACAAACTGTAAGACATTTTTGTTCTACTAATTCTGTGTTTTCGTCAGGGTGCATACTCCAGCTCCCTGCAGCTAGTCTCAGCGTGTGGTCAAGGACATGGGTTTTACTCGAGATAGGGGTATCTGGAACTGACAATTGATTTAATGGGTTGGTGATAAAACCTACAGCATGCATTTCATAGAATGAGTTGGTGTTGGATAATGATGAGAGGAACCAAACTCTGGTTTCTATACAATAAGAACAGTCTTCACAACAAATGCTATCTGGCTGGGGGGGGTGTCCTCCTTTCTCATATATCAAGTCTCACCTTTTGAACCATTCCATACATCTGATGTTTGTCATGTAGACTAAGAGGGTGCTGCTATAAAATATATTTGTATTCTTTCTATGTCAGAGCTGCTTAGCACAACAATCAAGAGTGTTGGGTCGACCAGCCTCACCGGCTGCCTTATTAATTCATTTTGAATAAAGTAATATCCCGATTGGTGATTGACCTTGTCTTTCCTCATTATTGATTAGAATTTCAACGACAAGAGAGAACAGTCTATGACTTGGGTGACTGGAGTCTTTGATCATTTTTTGGGTCTTCCTCTTACACCACCTAGTATATAGGTCCTGGATGGTATCAAGGCAACAGACCAAAGACTGAACACACACTCTCCTCATTAGCAAAGAGAACGAGCAGGCAGGCCAGCGCAGGGAGTGAGCGGGCCCGGCAGAACCGTGCGCATAGAGCCTAGTGGTTAGAGCGTTGGACTAGTAACCCCAAATGTTGCAAGATCGAATCCCCAAGCTGACAAGGTAAAAACCTGTCATTCTGCCCCTGAACAAGGCAGTTAACCCACTGTTCCAGGCCTATAACACAGAAAAATTTATTTTTTGTGATAACTGCACTGTGATTTTAATTATGTAGGGGGGGAAAAAAATCTGTTTGGGATTTTTCTTAACGTTAAGGATCCAACTTTGTTTAAACGTAAATCCCAACGTTGTTTAAACACTCCTAGCCTCATGGACATTATATGAATAGAAAAGGTGTGTGTGGATGAGAATGACAATTGATGTCATATTGACATATCAGAGGTGGAGTCTTACCAATGAGGAGGAGGGCAGCGTCCATAACAGCTGCTCCGTTCAGCATGGTGGCCATCAGAATGTCGTGACCAGGACAGTCCACGAAGGACACATGTCTGACCAGTTTGAAGTTGCCCTTGGTTCCAGGGATGTCTGTAGGGAACTCATCAGGAGTACTGGAGCCACACGACCTGTAGCACTCTGGCCTGGGACAGCTGGGGTCGTCCAGCTTATATACCTAGAGCAGGGAGGGCAGGTCAGTAGGGGAACATCACCTGCGCTACTGGTACTGTGCCACTGTGTCACAGCCCTTCCTCATGTGTGATCCTATTTCTGTTAGGGTCAATGGCCACTGTTGCTTACCTTGGCGTTAGCGTAACCTAGCTTGATGGTGATGTTCCTCTCCAGCTCGTTCTTGAAGCGGACAGTGTGAACACCTGAGATGGCCTTCACCACCGTCGACTTCCCGTGGGCCACATGACCAATGGTGCCTACAGGGCAGGGAGGACAGAGAGTGTTACTGGAGGCGCTATGTGGAGGAGGCAGTGGAGGAGGGTATTAGGGTTCAATGCTCACACGTAGGGCTACACAACTGATCAAATTCACAGAAATCGCAATACTGTGCAATACCCATATCACAAGAGATCCATATGGCATGCAATATTTTGAAACGCATCTCAGCAGTATGTAATGTCCGTTTTTATAGTTTACTCCTTTGTTTTTTCTCCTCGAGGCTGCTTCCCACACACAAGCCCATGTTACTCAAGCTGCGTAGTTCCTCCTCCTCCTTAGTGTTGGATTCACCCTATGTTTGCATGCTATTCTATTTAGGTCAAATGCATCAACCGATTGTTCCAAACCAGAACATTCTATTTCTATGATTCCAACAGTTCACCCAAGTGTTTTGATTTATATTGCAAGTGCAATCGCAATATTTGGTATATCATTTTTTTAACGCAATTACATTTTGTTCCCCTATTCTGCAGCCCCACAGCATAACATTGTCAATTATATGTCTGAATCCTTATTTCTACAAAGGCAAATGTCAGCATACAATCAGACAGGCTAGAATCAGATCAAGTGAGGGGTGTGTCATATATGGCTGATTTCCCCAGGTCTCAAGTTAGACACCACTACTGTAGGGGACTGGTTCTGGTTCACTCACCAATGTTGATGGTGGCCTGTCTGCTGATGATCTCTTGAGAGAGAGGAGTCAGGGTGGACACATCCTGTTGAGAGAACACACACAGGTCATTGAAGTATGCAAAGAGCACATGGGGATGTGAAACTTACTCCTCAACCTTGTGTCTTGCCACTTGTAGCGCCAAATCGTAACTTTTCAGTGGCGCTGACTGGTAAGATGCTTCATGAGGGCTGTCACGTGTGCTAGCAAGGCAGAGGTCCTGGGTTCAAGCCTGGTGGAATCAGGAGTGGTACTCGCTAAGCAAGCAGCGTGACGTCCGTTATAAAAGTATGGTATTTAATCTAGAGTGGGCTAATGAGAAATAAAGAAATAAAAAATGGATGATTTATTGTGTGAGTATCGTGAGCTATGACATTGTGAAGCAGACAGAGGACTGTATGTATTATAATCTGGAAGTGTAATCTATTCTGCATAAGTAAACGGAACCTGTGGAGAGGCTGGAAGTTTACGTGATGTGACCATCAGGTGCAGATGATACCATGGTCAAATATCCCCATCAATAATATAGACTAATTGAACAGATCTGAACAGCTACATTGCAGCGTATCTTAATTATACTTTTGTTAGATATAGGTCTTTCACACAAAGGAATGGGCTGTTGTTCAGTTGTGCTGCGACACTTCCTGTCCATTCAGGGAAGATGTGCACTGAACAGCTGTTTACTTTTAATTTCAGTGACAACTGCACATACACAACCGAATGCAAACACGACTGACTTGGAGGAGCAAATGTACCTGTAGGTCTAGAACGTTACTGTATATAAAAGTGAAAACTGCCTTTACTCATTGGTCAGGGCTGAATATGGACAATCCCCACGTTGCTACGACAGCCAAGCTAACGTTAGCTAGCTAGTTACTGTTAGCATGTGCCGGTAGAACAGTCCCTTTCCCGGAGCCCGCAACAACATAATTATTCATATTTTGTTCGGTGACTTTTAATGAATCTAACCACCACTATCCATATCATCAATGTTGAAAAGATCAACACTCACCAGATCATTTAGATCTTGTTTGGAAAGATG
Organism: Salmo salar; assembly: GCF_965601325.2. Lineage (NCBI taxonomy): Eukaryota > Metazoa > Chordata > Actinopteri > Salmoniformes > Salmonidae > Salmo > Salmo salar. Next base: position 73,439,050 of record NC_138309.1, on the reverse strand, counting down.
AGGCTGACCCAGCGTTATTCCAGACTCGTCACCCGCCATCTTGAACGTAAAAGGAATTTGAGTATGTTACGGCGATTGCCTGAAAGATGTATTACACCAATTTCTACTCAGCAAGTTGTGTCTCCTGTAATATCACCAGTCAGACATGACAGTTGTCAGAAATTACATGTTTCATCGTGTGTTATCGTGAATTTTATAATAGAAATGTATTATATATTTGGTGAACGACTCAAAAAAGGGTCCTTTCGTTAGGGATGATGCAATATTCTAATTCACGAGCAATTCAAAGCCCTTCTTTACACAATATTTACTGGTGCTGTTGACAGCTACTGTAAAGTAACTGCATACAATTCATATCGTTTCATTGATGTGCTTTTGTTTGATTTATTCATCATAAAAGAAGTGAGAAAGAACTTCAGATACATGCGTTGGGTCCGTCCTTTATTAATGACGTCACTCATTATTTGTCCATTTGTAGTTTTTTCATCGATTTTTTTGGTCAAGTGCCCGCTCGCTGTTAAATGATACATTATCGCTCTCATTTTCTCAATAGTATCTCATTCTCCATACCCCGTCAATCCTTCACCAGCACAGCCCCTCCACCATCAATAAGGGATCACAGCTTTCACCTGGATTCGCTTGGTCAGTCTATGTCATGGAAAGTGCTCATAATGTATTCTACACTCACTGTATGTGATCGTATAGAAATGTAAGTAAGGTTTGAAATGATTATGTTTTAGTCAAATATTATATATGTTTGGGCTTCTTGCTGTCAATTTGTAGTCAACAAATTATTTCGAATTATTTTCTGCCCCTTGACCATCCGCTCAAGAAATATCTGCCCATGGCCAGTGGCGTAATGTACTTAAGTAAAAACACTTTAAAGTACTACTTAAGTAGTTTTTTGGGGGTATCTGTACTTTACTTTACCATATATTTTTGTCAACTTTTACTTCACTACATTCCTAAAGAAAACGATGTACTTTTTACTCCATCAATTTTCCCTGACACCCAAAAGTACTCGTTACATTTTGAATGCTTAGTGTAACAGTGTCCCTCTCTTCCGTCCCTCTCTTCGCCCCAACCTGGGCTCGAACCAGGGACCCTCGCACACATCAACAACTGACACCCCACGAAGCATCATTACCCATCGCGCCACAAAAGCCGCGGCCCTTGCAACGCAAGGGGCAACCCTACTTCAAGTCTCAGAGCGAGTGACGTCACCGATTGAAACGCTATTAGCGCGCACCACCGCTAACTAACTAGCCATTTCACATCGGTTACACTCACCCCCTCTTTGACCTCCTCCTTTTCCGCAGCAACCAATGATCCGGGTCAACAGCATCAATGTAACAGTGTAGGTTCCGTCCCTCTCCTCGCCCCAACCTGGGCTCGAACCAGGGACCCTTGCACGCATCAACAACTGACACCCACCGAAGCATCGTTACCCATCGCGCCACAAGAGCCACGGCCCCTGCAACACAAGGGGCAACCCTACTTCAAGTCTCAGAGCGAGTGACGTCACCGATTGAAACGCTATTAGCGCGCACCACCGCTAACTAACTAGCCATTTCACATCGGTTACATTAGCAGGAAAGGAACATGGATCAATTTACACACTTATCAATTGAACGTCCCTGCTCATCTCTAGTGCCTCTGATCTGGCGGACTCATCAAACACAAATGCTTTGTATGTGAATAATGTCTGAGTGTTGGAGTGTGCCCCTGGCTATCCGTAAAAAAGAAAATCTATGAAAATTGTGCCGTCTGGTTTGCTTAATATAAAATGATTTATACTTTTACTTATATACTTAAGTATATTTAAAACCAAATACTTAAACTTTTACTCAAGTAGTATTTTACTGGGTTACTTTGACTTTTACTTGAGTCATTTTCTATTAAGGTATCTTTTCTTTTCCTCAAGTATGACAATTGGGTACTTTTTCCACCACTGCCTGCAGCTGAATCTACAGTAGCTAATGATCTCTGGTCCATGGTGACAAATTGTCTGTGAGGTAGGATTTGAACTAGCCAATGGCCAGGCCAGTGAGACCAATGAGCTGCTCCAGTCTTTCCGGTAGGATGTTGTGGTTCACAATGTGAAAGTCTGCACTGAGGTCCAGGATGATCAGGATGCCTATATACCCTGAATCAGTGTAGGTTCCGTCCCTCTCTTCGCCCCAACCCGGGCTCGAACCAGGGACCCTTGCACACATCAACAACTGACACCCCACGAAGCACCGTTACCCATCGCGCCACAAAAGCCGCCGCCCTTGCAACGCAAGGGGAACAACCACTTCAGGTCTCAGAGCGAGTGACGTCACTGATTGAAATGCTATTAGCGCGCACCACCGCTAACTAACTAGCCATTTCACATCGGTTACATATGCATAACCAGGCCAAAACAGTAAGCTACAGTTCTGCTCAGTAGTGTAAAGAGTTTTAAATGTTGTGCTCCACCTGAAAAATGATTTGGGGTATAGGCTCATTAACACTGCCCCATTGTAGAACTTAAATGGATACGATGCAGAGATTCAGACAAGGCTTCAATGTTAATACCGGTAAGGAGGATGAGGGCAGGACATCAAAAGTGTGTAAGCAGGGTTACTGGAACAGCCCGCTCTGGCTGTTCCACCAAAAAATCATTCCATCATTCTGTTTAACTGCTGAGAAAAAAAAGAGTGAGGGAGGGATAGAGGATAGTTGATTACAAGGTCAATATTTGTAGTTTATATTTCACCTTTATTTAACCAGGTAGGCTAGTTGAGAACAAGTTCTCATTAATAATATGAAGAGAGAGGCCTCAATTATTCTGCACCACTGCAGCTCTATAATCCCAAATTGACCCTAGTACACCAGGTTCACTTGTACTGCACAACGACGCCACTAAAGTTCCGTTCTAACAGGCTATACCTAGGAAATGACGTCAGTGCGGGGAATATGGCGTCTGCAATGGCTATGGACTCTACAGACAAACAGTATATTGATATCAAGTTAAAATAACGACTAATTAAAGCCGCGGTGGAATTGTAAATGGACGATAAGGAATCTTCGGCCATGTTTTTTTATTGTCCTTTTTCTTGATCTCGGATATAAACCCACAACACATGTCAGAAGGAGCCAGGTCTGCCTGGTCAAAGAGGGGTTGTGGGGACTTGCAGCGCCGAGGTGAGAGACACTAGCCTGCTAAGCTAGCTAGCGATAAATAATTCCACGGGATGTCGTGAGCTACAAGTCAATGCAAGCTTGCAATAAAATGTGTATTGTCGTTCGCAAGTTGGCTAGCTACATTGGCTATAATTTTGACTGTCCTGTCATGGCCTTGCGCGAAAAATAAGCAATCTGTGATTTTCCCGACTGCGCGAACTCACTGGTTAGCTACGTTATAACGTCAGTTTCCTAGCCAACACGATTACGTCAAAGATTAGCCTACACGGCGAATCTAATGTTTTTGAGTCAGTTAACGTTAAATGCACTAGCTATATTATCAATTATGATTTCATTCATAGGGGGGAAATTAATTTCTATCTTTGTAGAATGTTTTTCTCTGTCTCTAGATCAGGGCAAACATAAACAGAGGAAATGTGAGCGTCCCCTCAGCCTGCTGTCAGCTAAGCTCGAGACTGGCCTCGAGGCCCCCAAAAGGTACACTCTCCATGACAACCATCCACCCCTACTTCTACCTGTAGCCTGCATCCCTCCATCCATCCCTCCTTAATACGGCCACCAGCCTTTGATCTGATAAAGCAGGAGGAATGGTGCAATTTTGAGTATTGGAATGGGGATCTAAGGCAGCCTGTTCATGGAGCCTCAGTATTTTTACATTTACATCATTTAGCCGACGCTCTTATCCAGAGCGACTTACAGTAGTGAATGCATACATTTCATACAATTTCATACATTTTTTTTTTTTTTATTATTTTTTTTTTTCCTGTGCTGGCCCCCCGTGGGAATCGAACCCACAACCCTGGTGTTGCAAACACCATGCTCTACCAACTGAGCTACAGGGAAGGCACAGTATGTGTTCTCCTCAATCAGGGAAAGTTATGTTCACACATCTGGCTTAACTTTCTCAGTAGTTTTAGGACTAGCCCATGGTTTGATTTGAATAACCTTTTTTTTATTGATTAAAAAAAAAAGATTTTCAACATACAGTTTCGATGTACAATAAAATGTTGGGTTTGTCGTCCAGGTGATTCAGAGAAGGGCGTTGTTAGTTTCTCCCAGGACACAAGGGCCACTGTCCTCTGATTGGCTCGGAATACCCCTCTGACATGCCCGTGGCCAATCAGAGGTGAGTGTGCATTGTGTGTGTGTGTGTGAGAGTGAATAGAGAGAATGAATGCATGCATTTGTATCTGATTGTCTGTGGGTGGGGGCTAGTGTGTTAGTGCATAATTGTCTGCTGGTGTGCTTGGGTGTACGCACGCAGCACGCGTTTCTGTGTGGGTGTGTATTTTAGTGTGGGTATATATTTTAGTGTGGGTGTGTATTTCGGTGTCTGTCTGTATGAGCGCTGAGGTGTGAATGTTGAATGTTCTTGACGTCATTCTAGAGCCTTCCACTGAGACAGACTTTTACACACACACACACGCGTGTTAGAAAGAGAAATACAGCATTGTGTTTTAACTGTAGTGTGATGCATCCCTTTTGAGTGACAGTTTTTCTACTCTTATTGGTCTGTGGTTGAACAGTAAAGCACTACTACCGTCATATTACTAGTTATTAATCCCCTCTCCTTACTTCAGGTGTGTGTTGTCGATGGGGAGGTGTGTGTGTGTGAGCTATTAACCTCCTCTCTCCTCCTCCAGGTGTGTGATGTCCGGGGGGGAGGTGGAGATGTACCTGTCCCAGGTGCATGATGGGAGCGTGTCCTCAGGGTTCCGGGCGCTCTACGAGGAGAGACTCCTATTGGACGTCACGCTGCTCATAGAGGAACACCACTTCCAGGTTAGCAACAAACACACACTCTCTCTCTCTCTCTCTCCGCTCTCTCTCTCGCTCACTCACTAACATGTAATGTTATCCCCTCCAGGCTCACAAGGCCCTGCTAGCGACCCAGAGTGACTACTTCCGGGTCATGTTCACAGCAGACATGAGAGAGAGAGACCAGGACAAGATCCACATGAAGGGGTTAACAGCTGCCGGCTTCGGCCACGTACTGAGGTTCATGTACTACGGTTCACTGGAGCTCAGCATGGTCACTGTGCAGGAGATACTACAGGTAACACACACACACACACACACACAACTGTCTCTTTAACCCTTTAAGCTGTGATGTATGTCCAATTCTCTTGTTCCTTCCTGCTGACGAAGATCTGTCACTCTCTCTCTCTCTTTGTTTCCCCTCACCCTCTAGGCAGCCATGTACGTCCAGCTAACAGAGGTGGTAGAGTTCTGCTGTTCCTTCCTGCTGTCTAAGATCTGTCTCTCTCTCCTCACCCTCTAGGCAGCCATGTACGTCCAGCTAACAGAGGTGGTAGAGTTCTGCTGTTCCTTCCTGCTGTCTAAGATCTGTCTCTCTCTCCTCACCCTCTAGGCAGCCATGTACGTCCAGCTAACAGAGGTGGTAGAGTTCTGCTGTTCCTTCCTGCTGTCTAAGATCTGTCTCTCTCTCCTCACCCTCTAGGCAGCCATGTACGTCCAGCTAACAGAGGTGGTAGAGTTCTGCTGTTCCTTCCTGCTGTCTAAGATCTGTCTCTCTCTCCTCACCCTCTAGGCAGCCATGTACGTCCAGCTAACAGAGGTGGTAGAGTTCTGCTGTTCCTTCCTGCTGTCTAAGATCTGTCTCTCTCTCCTCACCCTCTAGGCAGCCATGTACGTCCAGCTAACAGAGGTGGTAGAGTTCTGCTGTTCCTTCCTGCTGTCTAAGATCTGTCTCTCTCTCCTCACCCTCTAGGCAGCCATGTACGTCCAGCTAACAGAGGTGGTAGAGTTCTGCTGTTCCTTCCTGCTGTCTAAGATCTGTCTCTCTCTCCTCACCCTCTAGGCAGCCATGTACGTCCAGCTAACAGAGGTGGTAGAGTTCTGCTGTTCCTTCCTGCTGTCTAAGATCTGTCTCTCTCTCCTCACCCTCTAGGCAGCCATGTACGTCCAGCTAACAGAGGTGGTAGAGTTCTGCTGTTCCTTCCTGCTGTCTAAGATCTGTCTCTCTCTCCTCACACTCTAGGCAGCCATGTACGTCCAGCTAACAGAGGTGGTAGAGTTCTGCTGTTCCTTCCTGCTGTCTAAGATCTGTCTCTCTCTCCTCACCCTCTAGGCAGCCATGTACGTCCAGCTAACAGAGGTGGTAGAGTTCTGCTGTTCCTTCCTGCTGTCTAAGATCTGTCTCTCTCTCCTCACCCTCTAGGCAGCCATGTACGTCCAGCTAACAGAGGTGGTAGAGTTCTGCTGTTCCTTCCTGCTGTCTAAGATCTGTCTCTCTCTCCTCACCCTCTAGGCAGCCATGTACGTCCAGCTAACAGAGGTGGTAGAGTTCTGCTGTTCCTTCCTGCTGTCTAAGATCTGTCTCTCTCTCCTCACCCTCTAGGCAGCCATGTACGTCCAGCTAACAGAGGTGGTAGAGTTCTGCTGTTCCTTCCTGCTGTCTAAGATCTGTCTCTCTCTCCTCACCCTCTAGGCAGCCATGTACGTCCAGCTAACAGAGGTGGTAGAGTTCTGCTGTTCCTTCCTGCTGTCTAAGATCTGTCTCTCTCTCCTCACCCTCTAGGCAGCCATGTACGTCCAGCTGACGGAGGTGGTAGAGTTCTGCTGTTCCTTCCTGCTGTCTAAGATCTGTCTCTCTCTCCTCACACTCTAGGCAGCCATGTACGTCCAGCTAACAGAGGTGGTAGAGTTCTGCTGTTCCTTCCTGCTGTCTAAGATCTGTCTCTCTCTCCTCACCCTCTAGGCAGCCATGTACGTCCAGCTAACAGAGGTGGTAGAGTTCTGCTGTTCCTTCCTGCTGTCTAAGATCTGTCTGGAGAACTGTGCTGAAGTGCTGAGGCTGCTGGAGGACTTCAGCGTGGGGGTGGAGGGTGTGCAGGAGCAGCTCGACAACTTCCTGCTGGAGAACTTTGTTCCTCTGATGAGCAGACCTGACTTCCTGTCCTACCTCAGCCTGGAGAGACTGCAGGTGGGCTGGAATAACTCTCACACATTAGTTGTGTGTGTACCTAAAAAGTGATGCTCTTTATAACAGGTGATATATTCTTGTTAACTGTGTGTGTGTGTGTGTGTGTGTGTGTGTGTGTGTGTGTGTGTGTGTGTCAGGCGTACCTGGACAGTGATGCCCTGAGTCGCTTCCCAGAGATAGAGCTTTATGAGTCTGTCCAGGCCTGGCTACGACACGACCGTCGCCGCTGGAGACACACAGACACTGTCGTCCAGTCTCTACGCTTCTGCCTCATGACTGCCGCTAACGTCTTCGAGAAGGTAAGACACACACACACACACACAAGATGAGTCACATGGTTCCCATGTGTGCAACCTGCTCTCTATGACATCACCTCTTACTAATTCTTCTCTCTCTCCTCCCCTCCCTCAGGTGAAGACGTCAGAGTTCTATCGTTACTCTCGACGGCTGCGTCAGGAGGTGGACCAGGCTCTCGGCTACTTCCACGACGTCAATGAGCAGCCGCTGGTCGAGACGCGGTCCAACCGCATCCGCTCAGTCCGACCACAGACCGCCGTGTTCAGGGGCATGATCGGACACAGCATGGTCAACAGCAAGATCCTACTGCTGCACAAACCCAAGGTAAGATCCTACTGCTGCACAGACCCAAGGTAAGATCCTACTGCTGCACAGACCCAAGGTAAGATCCTGCTGCTGCACAGACCCAAGGTAAGATCCTGCTGCTGCACAGACCCAAGGTAAGATCCTACTGCTGCACAGACCCAAGGTAAGATCCTACTGCTGCACAGACCCAAGGTAAGATCCTACTGCTGCACAGACCCAAGGTAAGATCCTACTGCTGCACAGACCCAAGGTAAGATCCTACTGCTGCACAGACCCAAGGTAAGATCCTGCTGCTGCACAGACCCAAGGTAAGATCCTGCTGCTGCACAGACCCAAGGTAAGATCCTGCTGCTGCACAGACCCAAGGTAAGATCCTGCGCGCACCCGGGCCTGCTGCGCACAGACCCAAGGTAAGATCCTGCTGCTGCACAGACCCAAGGTAAGATCCTGCTGCTGCACAGACCCAAGGTAAGATCCTGCTGCTGCACAGACCCAAGGTAAGATCCTGCTGCTGCACAGACCCAAGGTAAGATCCTACTGCTGCACAGACCCAAGGTAAGATCCTGCTGCTGCACAGACCCAAGGTAAGATCCTACTGCTGCACAGACCCAAGGTAAGATCCTACTGCTGCACAAACCCAAGGTAAGATCCTACTGCTGCACAGACCCAAGGTAAGATCCTACTGCTGCACAAACCCAAGGTAAGATCCTACTGCTGCACAGACCCAAGGTAAGATCCTGCTGCTGCACAGACCCAAGGTAAGATCCTACTGCTGCACAGACCCAAGGTAAGATCCTACTGCTGCACAAACCCAAGGTAAGATCCTACTGCTGCACAGACCCAAGGTAAGATCCTGCTGCTGCACAGACCCAAGGTAAGATCCTACTGCTGCACAGACCCAAGGTAAGATCCTACTGCTGCACAGACCCAAGGTAAGATCCTGCTGCTGCACAGACCCAAGGTAAGATCCTGCTGCTGCACAGACCCAGGGTAGAGGGATTAGGGCTACAGCAGGTGTGAACAACGCTCCTCCTGGAGTTCGGAGGCTTTTGCTGCAGCCATTCTCTAATACAGGGGTTCCCAACCTTTTCTTCCCAGGGCCCCCTTTTCCCATTTGAAAATCTTTTGTTTATTGAGATGGCCTATATTAAATACACCACCAGCTTGATAAAAGGCCACTCTAAAATGTGCAGTTTTTCCACACAACACAACGCTCTCAAGTTGTGGGAGCGTGCAATTGGCATGCTTTCTGCACGAATGTTACCCTAGTGCTGTTGCCAGAAAATGTAATGTTAATTTCTCTACCATAACGTTGTTTTAGAGAATTTGGCAGTATGTCCTACCGGCCTCACAACAGCAGACCACGTATAACCACAGCAGCCCAGGACCTTCACATCCGGCGGCTTCACCAGCGGGATCGTCTGAGACCAGCCACCCGGAGAGCTGATGAAACTGAGCAGTATTTCTGTCTGTAATAAAGCCCTTTTGTGGGGGAAAACGAATTCTGATTGGCTGGGCCTGGCTGCCCAGTGGGTATGCCTGTTCCCAAGTGGGTGGGCCTATGCCCACCCTGGCTGCGCCCCTGCCCAGTCATGTGAAATCCATAGATTAGGTCCCATTTAATTAATTTAAATTGACTGATTTCTTTATATGAACTGTAATGCAGTAAAACCATTGAAATCGTTGCATTATGCGTTTATATTTTTGTTCAGTATAGTTTAACAAGACTCTTGACATCTTTTAGGTAGGCTGATATTATTCATAATAATGGATAAGGAATATGTTATTCCGCTACCAAATGTTTTATTCTGATAATTTATGAACTCTCAATTGAATTATACATATTCTCTTTTGATATATTTTGTATAGATTACTTCCCAAGCTATTTTTGTTGTTGTTATTGTATTGTAATTTGAAATGTATTTCAAATAATAAAAAAACTTCCCAAGCAAAGTCAAATTTCTTTGAATCCTCGACTTTAGAAGGTCGTAGCTCCGCTTAGGAACGTCAGAGCCTAACCAAATATATGTGCATCAGAGTCGGATCTTCCTCTGGCATTTACCGCTTGTTTCTAGCCTAAAGCATTGCGGATTTATGCATTGTTTTATATCGGTATACTTCAGAGGGGTTGGGTTAAATGCGGAAGACACATTTCAGCTGGAAGTTCCCGCACCCCCCAATGAAATGTTGCTGCCTCTAGGTTGGGAACCCCTGCTGTAATATGTCAAGTGTAATGTCTGTCTGTATGATCTGTCTGTAGGTGTGGTGGGAGTTGGAAGGTCCCCAGGTCCCTCTCCGTCCAGATTGCTTGGCCATCGTCAACAACTTTGCCTTCCTGTTGGGTGGGGAGGAGCTAGGGCCTGACGGGGAGTTCCACGCCTCCTCTAAAGTCTACCGCTACGACCCCCGGCAGAACTCCTGGCTACGCATGGCTGACATGTCTGTACCCAGGTCTGTACTTGTCTGTAGTTGTCTGTACCCAGGTCTGTAGTTGTCTGTAGTTGTCTGTACCCAGGTCTGTAGTTGTCTGTAGTTGTCTGTACCCAGGTCTGTAGTTGTCTGTACCCAGGTCTGTAGTTGTCAGTACACAGGTCTGTACTTGTCTGTAGTTGTCTGTACCCAGGTCTGTAGTTGTCTGTACACAGGTCTGTACTTGTCTGTGGTTGTCTGTACCCAGGTCTGTAGTTGTCTGTACCCAGGTCTGTAGTTGTCTGTAGTTGTCTGTACCCAGGTCTGTAGTTGTCTGTAGTTGTCTGTACCCAGGTCTGTAGTTGTCTGTAGTTGTCTGTACCCAGGTCTGTAGTTGTCAGTACACAGGTCTGTAGTTGTCTGTAGTTGTCTGTACCCAGGTCTGTAGTTGTCTGTACCCAGGTCTGTAGTTGTCAGTACACAGGTCTGTAGTTGTCTGTACCCAGGTCTGTAGTTGTCTGTACCCAGGTCTGTAGTTGTCTGTACACAGGTCTGTACTTGTCTGTGGTTGTCTGTACCCAGGTCTGTAGTTGTCTGTACCCAGGTCTGTAGTTGTCTGTACCCAGGTGGGACATGGTTTCATGTTTGTACAAGGTCTACTAGGGTGTTAAAACAATTGTCTTTACTTCCAGGTCAGAGTTTGCAGTGGGGGTCATTGGTAAGTTCATCTACGCTGTTGCTGGCCGGACGCGGGACGAGACGTTCTACTCCACGGAGCGCTATGACATCACGGCGGACCGCTGGGAGTTTGTGGACCCGTACCCGGTCAACAAGTACGGCCACGAGGGCACAGTCTTAAACGGTAAACTCTATATCACCGGAGGAATCACATCCTCATCCACCTCCAAACAGGTGTGTGTGTTCGACCCTGGGCGAGACGCAGGGGGGGGTGTGTGTTTAGCGGGCTTGGGGGGAGCGGGAACGACGGACACACACAGGACGCGCTCAGCTCGCACCCCAATCCTCCCCAGCACCCACACCAGCTGCTGGGAGAACAAGTCGAAGATGAACTACGCTCGCTGCTTCCACAAGATGATCTCCCACAACGGGAAGCTGTACGTGTTCGGGGGGGTGTGTGTGATCCTCCGGGCGTCATTCGAGTCGCAGGGCTGCCCATCCACAGAGGTCTACGACCCTGAGACGGATGAGTGGACCATCCTGGCGTCGATGCCCATCGGGCGCAGTGGGCACGGTGTGGCGGTGCTGGACAGACAGATCATGGTGCTGGGGGGCCTCTGCTATAATGGACACTACTCTGACTCCATCCTTACCTTCGACCCCGACGACAACAAGTGGAAGGAAGACGAGTATCCCAGGATGCCTTGCAAACTGGACGGGCTGCAGGTGTGCACTCTACACTTCCCTGAGTACGTCCTGGAGCACGTCCGGCGCTGCAGCTGAGGTCTGGTTCAGTTCAGACATGCTCCTTTTTAAGGTTTGGGAATGCCCCTCTTTTTAAGACAGACTCCTCCGATGTGGGCCGGGCGGTGGAGGATAGGTGTTTACAGGTGTGACACTAACGCTCTAACTACACAGAAGCTTTTCAACTAGAGACACAGAATGGACTAGTCTCAAAAGCCCGATCCTAGGCAACACCATGACTATGGTCTGGTTTTAATGATGGACGCTTTTGGCATAGTGGAACTACGTCACTGCCTACGTCGATAAGGGAAAATAAAGATTTGGGGGATTCGCCCAGCAAAACGCGAGGCAGACATGCCAGAACATCGAGATTCAAATCCAAAGTTTGCAGGCAAAACCTTTGCAGTGGTTTTACTTAGCTAAGGGTAAATCCATTTGAATTCAATCACTTTTTGACAGCATCCCGTTTGATTTGAACGAAGCCTTACATGTACATTTGCATATTTTATAAGCATTCAGAAAGTGACTTTGTGGACCTGACTTTCAAAACATTCGAGAGATAAATGTGCTCAAAGTTAACCCATTTTGCATACGTACAGTTGAAGTCAGAAGTTTACATACACCTTAGCCCTATACATTTAAACGTATTTAAAAAATAAATAAAAAATTACAATTCCTGACATTTAATCCTAGTAAAAATTCCCTGTTTTAGGTCAGTTAGGATCACCACTTTATTTTAAGAATGTGAAATGTCAGAATAATAGTAGAGAGAATGATTTATTTCAGCTTTTATTTATTTCATAACATTCCCAGTGGGTCAGAAGTTTACATACACTCAATTAGTATTTGGTAGCATTGTCTTTAAATTGTTTAACTTGGGTCAAACGTTTCGGGTAGCCTTCCACAAGCTTCCCACAATAAGTTGGGTGAATTTTGGCCCATTCCTCCTGAAAGAGCTGGTGTAACTGAGTCAGATTTGTAGGCCTCCTTGTTCGCACACACTTTTTCAGTTCTGCCCACAAATTTTCTATGGGATTGAGGTCAGGGCTTTGTGATGGCCACTCCAATACCTTGACTTTGTTGTCTTTAAGCCATTTTGCCACAACTTTGGAAGTATGCTTGGGGTCATTGTCCATTTGGAAGACCCATTGCGACCAATCTTTGACTTCCTGACTGATGTCTTGAGATGTTGCTTCAATATATCCACATCATTTTCCTTCCTCATGCCGCCTTCTATTTTGTGAAGTGCACCAGTCCCTCCTGCAGCAAAGCACCCCGACAACATGATGCTGCCACCCCCGTGCTTCACAATTGGGATGGTGTTCTTGGGCTTGCAAGCATCCCCCTTTTTCCTCCAAACATAATGATGGTCATTATGGCCAAACAGTTCTATTTTTGTTTCATCAGACCAGAGGACATTTCTCCAAAAAGTACGATCTTTGTCTCCATGTGCAGTTGCAAACCATAGCCTGTTTTTATGGTGGTTTTGGAGCAGTGGCTTCTTCCTTGCTGAGCAGCCTATCAGGTTATGTGGATATAGGACTTGTTTTACTGTGGATATAGATACTTTTGTACCTGTTTCCTCCAGAATCTTCACAAGGTCCTTTGCTGTTGTTCTGGGATTGATTTGCACTTTTTGCACCGAAGTACGTTCATCTCTAGGAGACAGAACACGTCTCCTTCCTAAGCGGTATGACGGCTACGTGGTCCCATGGTGTTTATACTTGCATACTATTGTTTGTACAGATGAATGTGGTACCTTCAGGCGTTTGGAAATTGCTCCCAAGGATTTACCAGACTTGTGGAGGTCTACACTTTATTTTCTAAGGTCTTGGCTGATTTCTTTTGATTTTCCCATGATGTCAAGTAAAGAGGCACTGAGTTTGAAGGTAGGCCTTGAAATACATCCATAGGTACACCTCCAATTGACTCAAATGATGTCAATTAGCCTATCAGAAGCTTCTAAAGCCATTATATCATTCTCTGGAATTTTCCAAGCTGTTTAAAGGCATAGTCAACTTAGTGAATGTAAACTTCTGACCCACTGGAATTGTGATACAGTGAATTATTAGTGAAAAAATCTGTCTGTAAACAATTGTTGGAAAAATGACTTGTCATGCACGAAGTAGATGTCCTAACCGACTTGGCAAACTATAGTTTGTTAACAAGAAATTTGTGGAGTGGTTGAAAAACAAGTTTTAATGACTCCAACCTAAGTGTATATAAACTTCCGACTTAAACTGTACCTCACCATACCATGAGACATCCATGTCTTCTTCATCACTGGAAAAGATAACTGTTGAGATTTATATCATTTAAAGGCTTACAAACAGGGTTGTCAAGCTATTTTGTCATTTCTGGGGGGAATAACTTTTCTAACTTTTAACGTAAATTATCTAAAAACACGTAAACTCATAGTCATACGTTTTAGCTTCGACCCTATTTTACATCCTCTAAGGCGTTTGTATTGTGACCGCCATCTGTTGAGAACATGCTCTTGAATACAGAGTGAGTATCATGTTTGGGCTGATAAAAGTACTAAAATGAGGATAAAATGTAAATGTCAAGATGTCCACACATGTTGATTTGAATGGGAATATCTGTTAAAGTTATACTGTCAATCCTCCATAGAAAACCTATTTAAATCATAGAAATATAGATAATAAAATAGATATGACCATTTTAAGTTGATATTCGACGGTGGGTAGACGGGCTAGTAATTTAGAACTAAAAATGTTGTTTCAATTTCAATGGTGTACCAGCAAGAATTGCAGTGGTCTGTAGGGATAGGTCCATGATATGATTGAAATGACGCCCACCCTGTATTTAAGAGCATGTTGTTTATCAACCGATGGCGGGCACAACACAAAAACCTCGTGAAATAAGGCCTGAGCTACAACATATGCGAATATAAAAACAATAGTAATTTATGCACTTTTTTTTTTAAAGAAATATTTTTAAATGATATCAAACTCAACTGTTTCTCTGTTACAGTGAAGAAGACATGGATGTGGAATGATAGGGTATGCACAATGGGTCAATTCTCAGCACATTTAAAGTCACATCTCATGTTATTGGTCACACACACACATATTTAGCAGATGTTATTGCGGGTGTAGCGAAATGCTTTATCTCCTGAATGTTCTGCTATTCCGGTCCAAAACGTCACTTCCTGACCACTTCTTCCATGGGCAAACATGTATGGAACGTTTTGTATAAATCAAAAAGGGATGCTGTCAAAAAGTTATTCAATTCAAATGTTTTTATCGTTAAGGTAGTTCATTCAAACTAGCCACTTGCGAAAGGTACTCCTTAAAAATAGCTTCCATAATCTCCATTTTGCTAGCTACTATTTAGTATTTTATTTAAACAGATAAAGTAGTGATGTTGACAGTGCCATAGTTCCTCTTTTACAAAAGAGTCCTTCATTGAAACTAGACCCTAGTCACTGTTGTACGAGACTAAACATGCCATAGTAATCTGTCCTTCTCACAGGCAGAAAAGGTAGACTCGCTTGTGATCAGTGGTGGTGGGTAACTCAAGCTGATCATTTTCAAAATTAGCTTTCTCAGAAGAAATGGAAAAATATTGAGAAATGTTTTTCATGATTTAGCTGGTTTATTTTGGACTGAGGTCAGTTTCATATTGTTGTAATTATTATGATTTAGTTTTAGCCTACAGTCCTCTGAACCCTCTGTCTGTCTCTCCACCATGTGATGTCATGCAGTTTCTTTGTAACCCCCTCTCTGAGTCTGGGGATTTGGAGTGTGTGTGTGTGTGTGGCTAAATGAATGAGCAGAATGAGGGAAAAAAGTATGCACACATCATACTAGTGGGCATGTGAGAAAGTACATTTTTTGTGTCGAAGAGGATGATCATGGTGATGACTACATTGCAATAACACTGTTGATCTGCTGACTGAGAGAACCATGTCAGAGGTCAGGAACAGGGCCAGCTACAGGGCGAGGTTTCCTGCCCCCCACCCCGGTGCACGTTTTGGTTTTTGTCCTAGCACTACACAGTGGATATAAATAATCTAAGCTTGATGATGAGTTGGTTATTTGAATCAGCTGTGTAGTGCTCGGATAAAAAACGAAACGTGCACTCAGGGAGAACCTCAGGACTGAGTTTAAGAAACTATAGATCATTTTTTTTAGGAGCTCAGTCTGGGTCTCAATTTACTGTTAAGAGAATAATAGAATGCTCAAGGTGCAAACAATTTTCCTCTTGTTTTATCAGTCACTAGCTAGGCTTCCATCCAATTGGCGACAGATTTTCATATATTCTAAAATCCACGTAAAAACAGTATACTGCATTTTCCCACCAGAGATGTTTCCATCAAATTAACTCGTTGCAGATAAAAGGCTGTGCGTGATGACGTAGTTCACACACTTTTGCGGTTGAATTCCCATGTACCGAATAAAATAAAATAGAAGTTCAATGTGTTTCCATCACATTTCAACTCATGTCAATACCAGAGTGGGCACACTCGCTATATAGAGCAACTCTTTCTCACAAAACATGTTGCTCTATATAGCGAGTGTGCCCACTCTGGTAGTGACACGTGTGCTCTAGCTAACAGCTCGCCAATACAGCGCGGGTATAGCCTACATCAGGGATGGGTAACTCTAGTCCTCAGGGGCTGGACTGGTGTCACTTTCCCCATCCCTAGCCAACACAGCTGATGAAACTAATTCCATTCTAAACTGAAGATCAGGATTAGTTAGTTATTGGTGTTAGCTGGGGCTGGGACAAAAGTTTGACACCAATCAGGCCCCAGAGGACTGGAGTTACCCATCCCTGGCCTACATGATGAGATTATTATGGATCAAATTGTGGATTATTTCTATTTGTCAGACGGCAGCCAAGCATCGATGATCATGTCACCAGAATAAGACCCTCGATTATTTATTGGAAAGGAGCATCAAGCTCATCACCGTGCACGTTCACCACCTTGTGAAGTTCATCATAACTTATTTAATCTGTAGCCTTATAAACTGCATGGTTTCCTGACGAGTTGTAGTGGGAGGACCACACAACATGTCATTGCGGGACAAGTTTACTACGATATGATGGTTATTATATTAATATTTGCACATAAAAGGTTTAAACTGCATAATTCATTTTTCCCAACACAAAAAGGTCCCACCATATCTAACATATTTGGTTTTGTCGACATTTGGAAAGTTTACCGACCAATGTTCTGTTTCCATCAGGCTGTCCTGACGACGTACCTTACTCGAATAAAAGTTTGGATGGAAATCTGGTTAGTTTTAGTCACTCAATTAGCCATATCAGCTAATATTTTTTTGATTGTAAGTTAGTCTATCCAGTCATCTAAACCTGTAGTAATTATGGCCAACTACCGACTGGGCATGTAGGGAATGTGCCCAGGGGCCTTGACCTCCAGGGGGGCACCTCTGCCCAGAATGTTGGCAGTTAAGCTTTTGTTGTTCACGTAGAACAGTTTTACCTCTGATTTGCTTAGTTTAAATACTCCAGGCCACAAGGTGGCACTACCTTGTTTGGCAGGTGCCGGTTGTACCTAATGTAAGCTGATTAGCAAGCTGCGCTAATGTTGTTGTTACTAGCAAGAATGTGTAGTAAGCCCTACAAGTCTCGCTTAGGGCCCAACCAAAGGCTAGAGCCGACCATGGACAGGGACGACAGAATGTAAGATATGTAAGATTACACTTGATTTATTTACGTTATCACTGTCTGCTTTCAGTGTTACGGTGGCTGACTGCTGAAGTTTTTTTTTACAAGGTAGGAGTAGGGTGTTGGCCACAAATGTACTAGAAACAACTTTTGATTTAAAAAAAGAAAAGAAAAAGTTGATACAGAAAAAGAAAATGAGTTTGCATTAAAGATTAACTTGAAATGGACATGGCATTCCTTACTCAATACTCCCAGTAATGCAACGCCATAAACTATTTTTGCCTTCTAATCAAGAGTTGATATCTTGACCGTCAGTTATCTGGCTAACTTATTAATCCTACTTTGTGAAACCCTACCCTGACCTTAGTCCTGTCTGTCTCTGTCTGTCTGACTGAGCCAGTTGCAGCGAATGAACCTGCTCATCTCTATCTCATTCTTCTTTTCATGAGCAACAATGAAAAGGGCTAAAACACATTATTCTGCAGTTCTGTCTGTCAGCCATTTTTTATGTGTGTTTATCTAACACCCATCCACCACCAGGTAACTTGGTGTGATTGTGGTTTAGAATATGATGTTGATATGATTTGCATTGCAGTAGGTCATAGTCTTTATGATGCTTTTAGAGAGAGAGAGAGGGAGATCGTGCCACTTGTTCTGTGCTATACCTCTGCCTCTTCTCTCCTTCCTCTCCTCTATGCAACATCCTCCTACCTACATTCATGGTTTTATTCAGTCAAACCCCCCAGTGCAGTATTTATGCAGTAGCATACAAACATACATTTCCCCGCACAGTCAGTCTGAGCGGTTTGCGGTACTGTATAAATAGCAGGTAGAACCCCTCACAGGTAGAGTAATATATGTGTGCTGTGGGCAGTCATGTTTAAACTGAGACTGTTAACATCACTAAGGCAGGTTAGATTTAATATGGTCTTCTGTCATCATCTCCCATCTCTGTTTGTTTTGTATCAATGTACATTTTCCCATGTGAAAATTACTATCAATATCATGAAATCTAAGGCCCAGTTGGTTTCCCAGACGTAAGGCTGCTTCTGGACTAAAAAGCAATGTGCAATAGAGAATCTCCATTGAAGTAGTATTTTGGGTCCAGGAATAGTATGTGTCTGGCCAAAGGGCCTATATTATGCCAAACTCCTGTCCTCAAACTGCTGTCTCCCTCTGCTGGTCAACATGTGTATGTACTACTCCTGCTGTTTTTATTTTGGACATGGCTATCTGTATGTCTGTTTGTCATAGCTCAGCATTTATAATCCTCATCAGCCCTTGGTCTCAGTAGGATAAAATAATAGAATATTGAGAATAAAAATACCCTGTATGATGACTATTTGAAAAATAAAAAATAAATCAGATAAACAATGTATTTACTATAATCTGAGTAGACACTGCTATTTGGAACACTTTGTAATTTCTATCCAGAAATAAATGTTCATACTGTTCAGCTTTTCAGCTTTCCTTTTGTGGTTAAGTTAGTTCAGGGATTTCCCAAACTCGGTCCTTGGGACTCCCAAGGGCTGCACGTTTCCGTTTGTGCCCTAGCACTACACAGCTGATTCAAATAATCAACTAATCATCATGCTTTCGTACTTTTATTCAGCTGTGTAGTGTTATGGCAAAAAACCAAACGTTTACGCCTTAGGGTCCCGAGGACCGAGTTTGAGAAACGGTGATTTAGTGTGTTTGGGAAAGGTGTGTGTGTGTCGTGTGTTCACCTGTGATGCTGACTATAGTGTGCCACCAGATGTCGCTGTTGAGATGCACATCGTTCTAAAATTGCCGAATCTGTTCTTTTTCCGTTCGAGTCGCCGTACAAAAACAAAAGTCACTAGGCAGGAAGAGAAATGTCAAACTTTGGGAAACTGGTAATGGCTCAACTTTTCTCTTGTAAGATGCATTCGGGTTATTATAGACTATTACACTCGTAGCTAATGACAGACTACAGTATGACAACATTAATAATACCGTTGTAAAGCGTGATGATGGTGGTGGGGCTGAGCATTGGCTGAAACGTTAGCAAAACGTCTTCTCTTTTAGTCATAACTATGGCTATGACATCACTGGACGAAACAGTATTTTTTTTAGCAGTCCTAGACTAATAGCTTTATTCTTTATTTTGAGCAGAACATTCCCCTTAGTGTAACTTACTCTCAAATACCTGCCATGAATGTCCTGACTCCTGCCATACATTTACCATAAAGTAACTGTCCTCATCACGATGTGTCTGTTGCCAGGTGCCGCTGTGTCAGGTGTCCTGGGCTTGATGACGGGAACTGCAACTGTCCTGGCCGCTAGAGAGGTCAAGGAGAAACTGGCAGCTCTGAGTCTCAGTATTGTAGAGGTAGCTAGTATGGCTTTCCTGTCCCTCTAATGTCCTGTCCAGGAACACTTATGTGGCAGTTATGTGAAGCAGGCCCACCAACTGGGGAGCCAGGCCTGCCCAAATTTCTGTTGGCCCCCCACCAATTAATTTCTGGCTACGACCCAGATATGAATGGACAGATCTTATCTGCTAATAATGTCTGTTTTGGTGTTTGTGTTGGCTCCCACACAGGCCTTTGCAGATTACATGTATTTGACAGGACAACGTAGTCTACTTGATTAAAGTGTGTGTGTTTCAGCTCCCGGCCCTCTACACTACTCCAGAGGTGCAGCTCAACTATGTGGAGTCAAGAGGCGGGGCCAGTGGAACAGGGTGTGGCCGAGCTGAGGAAATGGGCCGAGCCTTTCACCGACCAGTGTCAGGTATACCTCTTCCTCAGCGATGTATGTATCGAACCTATCATCTGGAACAAGATGGGTGTATCTAGGAAATCACAAGTGGCATCTCCCTCATTATCTTGTTGAATGCTGAGATTTAAGAATGTTTGTGGTAATTGTTTGTTTTCCTGCAGGAAACGGGTCTGGTTGCCCTGGAGAAAGCAGAGGTAGGTGACAGACACTGTCTACTAAGACTAGACATACAAACACACACTAGTGGTGCACGGATCAGCTGTTTGTTCACCTGCACCCATCCGCAATTGCTAATAAGCCATCCTCAACCTCCCGGCTATATGTGATAAAATGAAAATCTAAGGCCCACACCCGACCCTAACCCGCTAATATAGAAAACACCCGACCCTAACCCGCTAATATAGAAAACACCCGACCCTAACCCGCTAATATAGAAAACACCCGACCCTAACCCGCTAATATAGAAAACACCCGACCCTAACCCGCTAATATAGAAAATACCCGACCCTAACCCGCTAATATAGAAAACACCTGACCCTAACCCGCTAATATAGAAAACACCCGACCCTAACCCGCTAATATAGAAAATGCGTTGTAGGCTACAGTTAGTGACTGGCCGAACAATTTTTTTTTACAGGAGGTGCAGGATTTCTTTTGACTGATTTTAAATGTGTTTTGGCTCATAATTTCCAACATTTTGGTTGGCTAGTTCTTAGTTAACTTGTCTATAATTAGATACATGAAGCTTCTCTTTTGTCATTATATGTTGCCCTAGAAGAAAAAATAAACCCTTGCTCACTAGAATAATGTCCTAAATCGATAGAATGCTTCAATATAGTTGACATCTGTAAAGTTTTCACTGTCATCTCTGCTTCTTTCGTTTAGGGACCGGGGAGAAAATGCAATAGCTTAAAAAAAAAAAAACAGAAAGATTTTCTGTGCAACCAGTTTGACCGGTTGTAAGGAAATAGAAAGATGTAAAAACAACCTAATATGTGTTCGGCTTGGATGCATATTTTCGACCTAATATGTTTCTGATAAGATTTCAGTTCAGCTTGGATGCATATTTTATGTCTTTTGAAATAAGCTATCAGCTTTTATGATTCTGATAGGCTACCTTCTGTATCTTTATCTAACTGCACGTTTGCAATTCTCTCAAAATGCTGAAAGAAATAAATCATATTTCAAAATGTGTCCTACATTTGGTGTATAATTTTACTGCAAGAAATGCTTAATTCTTCAGGAGTTAATATTAAGGCTATGTGAGAGGTTATAGACCTACAGTCAGTGTCCAGATTTCAGTTTCCATTTAACCCAGTAAAAGGCCTATTTGAAGTCCACGTCTTGTGACTCAAATTTGTATAGCGCCTCACAATCATTACACAACATAGCTGGCACTGCTATCATCCTTTTTTACCACTTTTCCAAATCTTTCACAAACATTACTTTTCTGGCCCTCCCTTCTCCATTTCACAGCTTTTCTCTTATTAAACTCAGACATTGTCTTTTTTTGCCTCTGTGAATTGAACTGCTTTTTCTGCCCATTCACAAAAGCATTTGGTGATTGGCGTGTAGGATATTTGTCGCGCGTACAGTTAGGCCCTAAAGTTTAGGCTTACGCACTAATGCCAGATATAATGAAAGAAAAACCTCAATGTAGCCTATAGCTAGAAATTGCACAAGAATTATACATTTATGGATTTTTAAATGTATTCTCTCTTTATTCAACCCGCATGCCACCCACCCGCCCTTCATCCACACAATATTTAATGACCTTAAACCTGCCCTCCCCGCATATATAACTGTGGGGATGGCGGTTTATGAGTCAACCCGCGCATAACTAACACACATTGAGCTTTCTGTCCATTTTTTAATTTTGGGAAAAGACTTGGATATACTGAAGCATAGATTAAGGTTCTCTCTATCTCCTCTCCGTGATGTCATATCCTGTGGAACAGGAAGTCTACAGGACTTTAGAGCCCACTGTGAGCACCTCCATCAGGACAGTGAGAGGTGAGACGCACATCCTCCAGAAACTTTCATTTACATGCCATATTATGGATGCATACTTAATTGTGTTCTCTCACTCACTCACTCACTCACTCACTCACTCACACACACACACACACACACACACACACACAGAGACACGTACGAGTTCCTCAAAGATCCTCCTCCTGACCTCTCCTAGCGTCGGGGTGGTTGGCTTCTCTGGCTTCCTAGGACTGTACCTGGCCAAAGGTAACATTTACAGTGCCTTCAGAAAGTATTCACACTCCTTGACTTTTTCCACATTTCGTTGTTACAAAGTGGGATTCAACTGGATTTAATTGTCTTTTTTTGTCAACGATCTACACAATACTGTAATGCCAAAGTGGAAGAAAAATTCCAACATTTGTAAAAAAAATAAATAAATTATAAAACATAAAATATATTGATTAGATAAGTATTCAACCCCCTGAGTCAATACATTTTCAGGTCTAGCCATAGATTTTCAAGCAGATTTAAGTCAAAACTGTAACTCGGCCAATCAGGAACATGGGGTATCAAAAAGGAAGGAGTACCAAGGCACTCTTCATATAATGAATTAAAATGCCTTTATTTGTATTGCATGTTCAATAGAAACAAAGTCTTAAAAATCCGATGCGTTTCGGGGTATTGTGTGTAGGCCAGTGACCAAAAAATCTAAAATCAATTTTAAATTCAGGCTTTAACATAACAAAATGTGGAAAAGGTCAAGGGGTGTGAATACCGTACCAGTACCAGTCTCTCTGTCTCTCTAGGTTCCAGGGTGAAGAGGCTGGTGTTTCCTGTAGGGTTAATGGCTCTCAGTGCTTCCATGTTCTACCCCCAGCAGGCAACCTCCTTAGCCAAGGTCTGTGTGTGTCTTCCACCCCTTTCCCTCTCTCTCCCCAACGGGAAGGGCTGTGGTTTCCTGTAGGAAGTTCTGGCTGTGAGGTAAGCGTGTGTGTGTGTGGTCAATAGTCTGCCCGTTCATTTTAAAGCGGTGTCCCATGCTGTTGCGTAGAAGCCTGGGATATTTTGGGTCTGTTTTATGTGGTTGTCTGAGAGACACACCCAGAGAGGATACAGGTGTGTATGTATGTGTGTGCACCAACACAGCCAGATCAGACAGACAGGAGGGATGATAGAAGAGAGGGTGATTATAGAAGCAGGATAGGAAAGTGATGAGTAGACAGCAGATGAGAGGGAGGATGGAAAGCTGTGACCTCTGACTGGTGACTGAGGTAATGGATGTAGTTTTGTGAGTTATGGTCAGTTTAAATACAATTGAGTTTTATTTGTCACGTGCGCTGAATACAACAGGTATTTAACCTTACAGTTAAATGCTTACTTACAAGCCCTTAACCAACAATGCAGTTTTAAGAAAATCCCTAAAAAAGTAAGAGGTAAGAATAACAAATAATTAAAGAGCAGCAGTAAATAACAATAGCGAGGCTATATACAGGGGGTACCGGTACAGAGTCAATGTGCGGGGGCACCGGTGTTGAGGTAATTATGTACATGTAGGTAGAGTTATTAAAGTGGCTATGCATAGGTAATAACAGAGTAGCAGCAGTGTGGGGGGGCAGGGCAATGCAAATAGTCTGGTAAGCCATTTGATTAGATGATCAGGAGTCTTATGGCTTGGAGATAGAAGCCGTTTAGAAGCCTCTTGGACCCAGACTTGGTGTTCCGGTACCGCTTGCCATGCGGTAGCAGAGAGAACAGTCTATGACTAGGGTGGCTGGAGTCTTTGTCAATTTTGTACGTACATATTTCTCGTTGGGGTATGTACGTACAGTCACTGTGGGGACGACGTCCTCGATGCACTTATTGATAAAGCCAGTGACTGATGTGGTGTACTCCTCAATGCCATCGGAAGAATCCCGGAACATGTTCCAGTCTGTGAAAGCAAAACAGTCCTGTAGTTTAGCATCTGCTTCATCTGACCACTTCTTTATAGACCGAGTCACTGGTGCTTCCTGCTTTAATTTTAGCTTGTAAGCAGGAATCAGGAGGATACATTTTACATTTACATTTTTAGTCATTTAGCAGACGCTCTTATCCAGAGCGACTTACAGTAGTGAATACATACATTTTTTTTGTACTGGCCCCCCGTGGGAATCGAACCCACAACCCTGGCGTTGCACACACCATGCTGGCATTGCAAACACCATGCTCTACCAACTGAGCCACATGGGGGCCTATAGGATAGAATTATGGTCAGATTTGCTAAAGGGAGGACGAGGTAGAGCTTTGTACGCTTCTCTGTGCGTAGAGTAAAGGTGGTCAATAATTTGTTTTCCCTCTGGTTGCACATGTATCATGCTGATAGAAATTTGGTTAAACTGATTTAAGTTTCCCTGCATTAAAGTCCCCAGCCACTAGGAGCGCCACCTCTGGATGAGTGTTTTCCTGTTTGTTTATGGAGGAATACAGCTCACACACACACACACACAATTTGTGTGTGTGTGTGGTGGTTCTCTTATCTCAGGTGAGCTGGTATTCTATGTATAGCTGGAGTCAGCAGGGTCGGGATGCTGGGAAGATGCTCTGGAAGGACCTGTCGTTTGGCAAGGGAAAGGTTAATCATCATCATGACAAGGAATGAAGGAAAGATGTTTGAGATTCAGGTGAAATGTGTCAGTAATAATGATGTGCATTACTGCTTCCTGTTTCCCCTCAGGCAGGTTGAGAAGACCGAGGACAAGTGCAAGTGCTGGTTAATTGTTTGTTTTAGTATTCTAGTATTCTTTCTAACAAAGATATCTGCATATATTTCAGGATGTTGTGTATCCCTGGAAATAATCTGATTCATGTAAACATTAGTTTGAAAACATAGTTGTCCAAAAAAAGTGGTCTCTTGGCATAATTGACCTGGGAATGAGGTAAATTGATCCGCGGAACAGGGTAAATTAAGCCTCCTACGCATTTCTGTACTGGATGAAATATGACCACTACCTTTTTAAAGCCATGTCTATCTTTATTTCCCAAACACAGTTCAACACCATTTGAAGCACACAGGCATCTGAAGCAACACTCTGTACCTTTTTTAACACTTCGAAGCCAGTTCCACTGCATTTTTTTCATTGTTTCCCTCTAATCAGGGACTGATTTAGATCTGGGACCCCAGGTGGGTGCAATTAATTATCAGGAAGAACAGGAAACCAGCAGGCTCCAGACCTTGTAGGGTAAGAGTTTAATACCCCTGTTCTAACACAATACATTCATTTGACTTTTGTTGGACCTCACTTGCGGTCCACTTTTTCCATGTGGTTTCTTCCTTCACAGACTCCATGAAATGATCACCTCTTCCTAAATATTTGGTCAAATTATTCATTTTATGTATGGGTGGCTCCCTTATTTGAATTTTGGAACTAGATATTCATATACTTTGAGGATGTTACAGCATGTCATCACACCCACCAGTGCTGAGAGCCTGCTGTAACTGTTATTACCATCATCTATGCCTAAATTGGTTTTGGGTGGTTTGAACAACCCATTGATAACCAGGTTCTTGTTGTGAAAGACAATTTGTTTTCAATGACATGACCTGGATTACTAGAGGTGAAATAAACTATGTAGGTCTGTACCTGTGGATAGAATACACATTCAACACCCCTATAAACACAGCGCCGCCGTGGCCTACAAACACAGGCACACACAACACCCCCCATACACCTCTATCTTGTCTCTCCTGTAACATGATACATCCCATTTCCTCCTGCTCTTTTACCATCCCAACTAACCATGCCAACGGACACCCTCGACTCCTGTCAGCTGTCCTCTGACCTCAATTGAATGTTTTATTTCTAGCCAAATCTTAATGCTCATAGTATTTTTTTGTTGTTGCTATTTATGTATTTATTTCCAGAGACATCCCCCCCCATCAATGATCCACTGCAGAGTGCACTACATAAATGATTTCAAACGTTGACATTTATTTGAGCATTGTGGTGTGTATATATATATATATATATATATATATATATATTTTTTTTAAGTATTTTGTGTTTCAGATTAGGATTTTGTTTGTTTTTGTATTGATTGTCCACCCCCAGAAATCTCTTTTGTAGGAACAGAGAAATGGTCCTAATAAATTAATCTCATATCTCAGTGTGTTATTGCTGATAAACACAAGTGCATATTTACCAGTGTTGTTTTCATGGACTGCGTATGCCTCTAGCATTCTCAAAGAGAGGGTAGTCTGTTCATATTCTATGGGATATTCTGGTCATGTCTGAAGGCTTTTATGTGTGGAATTAGTTGTTCAAACTTGGACTGTTCCCACCCCATAAAACTTACATAAGGAGAAAAAAGATAGAGGAAGCACTTCATCTGCAACTCCAGCCTGGCCTCACATCTTGATGTGCTTTAGCCAACTCTACCAACCCTTACTGATGGGACCAGGCGAACACTACTGTACAAACGGAATCTGCTGTAACCCTGACCAAATGATCACTGCAGTTGTTTTGAAGTAGACTCCAGTTTCCCTGCGCAGTGAGGGTGAGCGAGTTAGTAGGGTAGGTATATCGGGGGTGGGAGTGTGTTGGTGTGGCTTGACACTCGATCTTGATGCCGTGGGAGGTGTGACCCACTAGGGTCTTGTTTGTGTGACAATGCCTGTATTTGTGCAACCAAGTGATCAACACACGTGTGTGCCAGAATAGAACATTGTGTTATGGTTGGATAGGTTGTGTAAAGACCCCATGGGGAGTTAAGTGTTTTAATCTCCCTGATGTGTCTTTAAAGAGATTGAACCCTCGGTCTCAGCCTATGGTTAATCAGTACACGGGCAGCGCTTAAAGCTCTGGACATAAACATGTCAGGTTCAAAGGTCAGCGAGGCTCATGGGAGTCTATGAAAATATTATGGCCTGTCTTAAGATGAAGGATGCTGTCTCTTTTCTCCACCCTCCTGTCCTTCTCTCAGATGTAAATATTGTGGTCTATGCTGTACGTGGATCAACAGTAACTAAGTCATGTAAACACTGTCCTGCCCTATTTCCTACCAGCTTTCAGAGTTCATATGAGGGTTTAGGGTTTGAGTTTATTTTATTTTTACAGGGACAGTGCACATTAATCAACATTTCAGTAACATTTTCAACCGCAGTCCCTGGGCAGGTTATTAAAAACAATATAGACAATCATTGAGCAACATAGGACAAGCAAGATGTAGCATACAGACAGAGCAACATAGAACAAAAAGCAACAAGACAAAATCCATAAAAGCAAAGTGTTTCCACACCTCACAAGCTACAGACATGGAAAGCGGCAATACACAGCTAGGGATTATGTTCACAAATCTGATTGACCTTTAGCCATGTCTTCATGCATTTTGTGAAAGTGTGATATGTGGTACAGTTGTGTGTCTGATGGCAGTGTATTCCAGACATGGGAAGCTCTCACAGAGAAAGCGGATTTACTAAAGGTGCTTTTCCTTAAGGGAACTATAGTCACCTCTCATGGCAGACCTTGTGGATCTGCTGCCATATGTTTGGGTTTTCTGTAAAAGTACTGAGTGGAGGGGGAGCTAGGCCATTTAGGATCTTGAATACAAGACATGCGGTGTATTGCACAAGATTTTCCCAACTCAGGAGCTCATGCTTTCTGAGGATGTAACAGTGATGATCCTATCAAGCACTTTGAGAGCCTGTTTGTAGACAGACTGAATAGGTTTTAATGTTGTACAACAAGCTTGGGCCCAACTAGTCAAGCATCATAGTTTTGCTACCTCTGCAGTCATAATTTCGTATAAATCGGAAATTAGCTAGGTTGAATTAGGTTATTTGAATTACCTCTGTCACCTGCTTTTTAAAAGAGAGGTTGGAATCAAGTATGATGCCAAGGTACTTCAAATCAGATACCACCTGGAGCTTCTCCCCTGACACAGGCATCTGCTGCCTTTGTGAAGAACATGCAGTTTTTTTCACATTGAGATGCAAACACGAGTCACTGAGCCACTTTGTAACCTGGACCATTACAGTACTGAGTTCTTGTGTAGCTTGTTCGCTCTTTACATGCACATGTATCATCTGCATACGTTTGCTCTTCAGACCCAGTACAGACGGAGGGCAGATCATTAATGTACAGGCTGTACGTTAATGATCTGAAGCCCCAGTATTGACCCTTGGGACAGCTCATTGCTCACTCTGACATTGAGTTCTGCCTTCAAGGTATGATTTCATCCACGGGTGGAGTACAACTGTCCAAAGACAATGGAAGACTAATATCGCTCCTTTAGTTGGTTGTTACTGAACTTGAAACTGCTCGGTTCTCACACATTTGGCTAAAGCCAAATAGAAAAATGAGAGATGTGAAACTACATAATTAGAGCATTAGGCCTTTTCTCTGGGTTTAGTTTCTGAGTGTTGGATCAGTCTCTGTCTGGGCAAAGGGTTGGGATGCAATGTTTGTATATTCTAAACTGGACCACTACTGCCACGTCCTGACCAGTATAAGGGGTTATTGGTTATTGTAGTTTGGTCAGGACGTGGCAGGGGGTATTTGTTTTGTGGTTTAATGGGATACTTATTTATGTGTTTGATTTGTGTTCCGGGGTTTTTGGGTAATGTTCTTGTTTTGTATTTCTATGGTTTTCTTTGTTGGCCTGGTATGGCTCTCAATCAGGAACAGCTGTACATCGTTGTTGCTGATTGACTTTGGTAGCCCTCTTTTCATCTGTGGTTTGTGGGACGTTGTGGTTGCATAGCTGTGTTTTAGCCTGCAATCCTGTTAGTTTTCTTGTTTGTTCAATGAAAGTCATTATGAGCACTCAACCCGCTGAGCCTTGGTCCACTACGTACGACGACCATTACAACTACACTGTTAGGTTGTGAAAGTGTTTGTTGTTCAGGCAATGCTGTAGTGAATGTTCAGTCAGTGAAAAACTAACCATCACATTGATATGCATTTCTACGCCCCTGGTTTCTGCAAGACCTGACTAGAACGTTTGTGTGCCTGCGCGTGTTCCACGCCTCTGTTCTCCATAGACTTAACAGACCACACATTCCCCTTTCACAGAGGAAGAGAAAGTATGACAGAGGAGGCAAGAAAGAGGAAAAGGCTGATGACATCACCATTCTGGGATTTCATTGTAAAGCCCTTCCTAGATCTAGAGAAGTCAGTCACCACAAATACGCTCTGAATCTTTTAATTGCAAAAACATAAACACATTAAAACTACAAATTACTATAATTTAGGATTAGTTACCTAGATTGGTCTATAAGGAAATGGAGCACGCTACACCCTTTCAGGTTCTAGATAGGATTCCTACACAAAAGGCTTTAAGGTTTGTTGATTAGCAGAATAAACTAAAAACTACATCAACTACTAAAATTATGGCTTTAGATAAAATATTTGATCTATTAAAATAAGTATTCATGAACCCTAAATGAAGTGATTAGTAATGTTTAATGCCCCTTTTTAAAAATATTTATCTATTGTCAGTAGTCACACACCCCACTGCTGAAGTGAGAGACAGGCAAATAATTAACTGAATTGAAATTGACCCCAAGTCTCTCACTCCAATCCCCATCTTTTTCTGTGTCTCTGGGCCAGCTCACTCTTCGGGGCCGGATGACATCTTGAGGAGAGAGCTCTTGTCGATCTTGAAAAGTCTCCATCCCTCCTCCAGAGAGAGGTCTGCGGCGCCGCGACGCTTGTAGAACTCTATCGACGCCTGGTTGCCCTCGGCGACGATGAAGTGCATGCTGCTGCAGCGAGACTTGACCGCCGTCTGAGGGGGAGAGAGGGAGAGAGCAGGCGTCAGCACACATGTACCGGACAGTGATTGTGAGCTTTCCCCACCCCCTTACACAAAGCCATTCGAATCTAAAAATCAGCTTTTCCTGCGAACACCATTTCTCTTTTCCCAATACATATTCATTGATTATTTCAACAGCAATAAACAAACAGAACAGGAGTGGAATCAGCTATTTGTACAAAGACTCATAACTCACTGAAATGGGCTCTACAGAAAGTATGGAATTCTGTTTGAGTCATTGACCTACTTCTACAACAGGATTCTGACCAGCCATGTAAAAACTGTCTGACATCTACCATCTAGTTGGAACGATGTTTGTACTGTGTAATAACTCCTAAGTTACTCACATGACTGAGGAGCTTGAGGATCTCT
Source organism: Salmo salar (assembly GCF_965601325.2). Classification (NCBI taxonomy): domain Eukaryota; kingdom Metazoa; phylum Chordata; class Actinopteri; order Salmoniformes; family Salmonidae; genus Salmo; species Salmo salar. The sequence continues at coordinate 73,408,959 of NC_138309.1, read as the reverse complement.
GAGCCGATGCCAAACCCTGGTGGAAAAAGAGAGAAGACAATGGGAAAGCAGTAAAAATGGACGGAGGATGAAAGTTTATGGTTATTGGGCAGGTCAGAGGGGAAGTGTTTGTGCTTACCCCTGTACTCTTTCATGACGAAGAAGTCTTCCAGGTAAAGCAGCTTGCCGATCCAGGGGTCATAGGTGAAGTAGTACATGGCAAAGCCAATTACCACAGGACCTAGACAAAAATAAGTATCCACATAAATACAAGCCTGACGTAGTATAACAGAGCTTGTACCAGAGTTACCCCAAAACACTGAATGAAGGTCAATTCAGCATTCTGCCCTAAATGGTTATGAGCAGCCAGGATGTGGGGTGGCAGATCACAGATGTGATTAAGGATAACTTCAACTCTAAACTCAGTCTGGTTTTAGTGAGGCCAGAGAGGACTGAAGAGGAGACGTGTCAGTTGGGCAGTGGTGTAAAGTACTTAAGTAAAAAATACTTTAAAGTACTACTTAAGTGGTATTTGGGGGTGTTTATATTTTCCATTCAACTTTTACTTCACTACATTCCTAAAGAAAATAAGGTACTTTTTACTCTATACATTTTCCCTGACACCCAAAAGTACTTGTTACATTTTGAATTCTTAGCAGGACAGGGGAAATTGTCACATTTATGCATTTATCAAGAAAACATCCCTGGTCATCCCTACTGCCTCTGATCTGGCGGACTCACTAAACACACATGCTTCATTTGTAAATTGTCTGAGTGTTGACGATAGCCCCTGGCTATCCGTAAATGTAATACAAAAACAAGAAAATAGTGCAGTCTTTTACTCAGGTACTATTTTACTGGGTGACTTTCACAATACAGTACTTTTACCATCACTGCAGTTGGGGTTGTGTTGGGAGAATTGAACACATGCAGTTTATCACACAAACGTGTCTGACACACACACACAGACCATAAGAGGAAGTAAGACAATGTGTACCCATCAGCCTCTCGCTGAGAGAGACAAACGTGTACAGCTAATGTTTCAAACCTACATACTTCTCAAACAGAAAGTGTAAGTAAAGTGTTGGGCTCCTCCCAGACACCAAAGATCATGCAATTGTGTACACTGACAATATAACTGAAGAGAGAGATGTCTGTATACAGTACAAACTGGGCTAACAGGTTTGATCTATGTTTGGCATAGGGAAAGTAACTACATGCATTGAGAGGCAATGTTGGGGTGGATTGGAGATTCACAATCTCTTACCATTGTTGTTGCTCTGCTCACTGGGGTCTTCTGCCACCAGGCAGTGGTAAAATGGGTGGTCCCCAAATCCGTCCTCAAGTAGATCTGTTTTTACAAACGTTATAAATGCAATTTAAGCTGTGTGTGCAGTCAATCACATGGTAAGCAGGACATTAGTGGTTCCAGTTTCATTCAGACTCACCTTTCTCAGTCAGTATCACTTGATCTTCCATGTCTTCATATTTAGCCAGTTCCTAAACAGAAGCGGAAACAATTGTCTGATTCAAAACCAAGAGCAAGTCAAATGGGGAACGTGTATCACTGACTGAGATAGGTCACCGTCAACGGACAGAACAACGTTAACGTTATAAACACCTCAAACGGAGGAAACAAGGCTCCTTGCCAACGTAAACAATTAAACTACAGAGCCAACTGTGATACCGACGGATATCCTGAGGAAATCGTCGGTATTTGTCACCTTCAGACACAAGTTTCCAGAGTTTCTTTGAATGAAGTCAAACAAAACGGTTTTGTCTAGGCTTAAGCAGGGCTACAAACTAACAACAAAGAAAGGGTCTCAAGTTCAGGGCGAGGGCCAGATTGTTGTGTAGTGTAGGCTAAACATACTTCAGTATACTTTCCAACAACTTTTGCAAAACAAAAATTAAGTAAATCTACGCAAAACAGTAGACAGTGCATTTAGTTATTCTCCTCGTCAATTTTTTTTGTTTACGGCCTACCTTTATGAGTCGCAGAATGTCAGGCACATCTTTGGGTTCTGCTTTCCGCAATTTAAAACGGTCCATTTTCTTCTTTTACTCTTTTTCCCTTTTCTCACTAAACCTCTGTATGTGAAGTGAAGCAGGAGAAGTTTCTTCATTCGCGTCCCAGGAGTTTAAACCTCCGCAGTCAGTCTGGGATCCTGACGCCTATGTCGGGAGAGTTTACATGCAGCAGTAACCTATCTGGGTCGGATCAGCTGGACTGGATCGGGCTTTGTCTCGCACCGCGGTTTTATACGGACCGATGGGGGTTGGCGAGGTTAACCGGAACTCGGCAGTTTCTGGCCAATTGGAACGAAAGATCTACGACACGTCGCAAGTTTCTCTGTTGCTTTCTCCGGTCAAGAGATAACTTGCCTGACGAGTCACCCTGAATTTAATGGCCTTATTTCACAAGTTATAAATAGGGCCATTCTGCTGCTCGCTACAACGTAATTTGGCCATGCGATGTGGTTGGGTAGCCAGGCAACGAGATAACAGCTTCAAATGATATTATTTTCACTGCATCTAGCCTAGTCTGTACTTAAATGTCTTTAACTATTTATACATAGTGGAATTCCACATAATGTATTGAGTAGAAATATCTACAGAAATTGGTTACATAGATTTTGCACAGGCCAAGACTACAGTGGAATGGCCGATAATAACAGGCTCAGTAGGCTATGTAATTACTGGATTGTAGCCAGTGCAGCACGACCAGTTACTTTTATATAGACCCTGGATTGCTGATCCTAGTAGGAGCAGTCCTCCATAGGAATGAATGGAATTCTACAGTATTTCAATTAAATGTTTCAAGGACAAAATGACATATATTTAATTATGTTTGTTGTTGTAGTGGGTATAATAAATAATAAAGAGAGTCCCATATGTAATATTCATATGTGTAAACATACTGAATTATAATTGGATGCATTTTACCGCCGTATCATACTGTGCTATGATTGGTTAAGACCACCCAGATGGTTAGGTCATGGTCAGTTGATCATGGTTGGAGATAAGTGAACATGCAAGTTGTAGCTAGCTAATAAAGAGCTACGTTAAGAAATATCCTGTACATTTTATTATTTTGTACAAAGCGTGCAAAACAAGACAGCACACTCTATATAAAAACTCGTAGTAATTTATTGGGTAAACCACCAACGTTTCGGCATCACTGCCTTTTTCAGGGTTATTGTAGTGGGGTCAGTAACATTAGTACTCTCAAAAAAATACCTCAAGGATTCTTTTTTTTTTTTTCATTTGTTATTTTTATGTTTAGCTCACATAATTTAAAATCATGCATTAAAGTGTAATAGAACAAACGTGTCAAAAACTAACGTAGACATTAATAAAGTGATTTCTGTAGCTTCCAAGATATTGGCTGTAAGGTGGCTTCAATACAGCGCCCCCTGTCAGTCATCCAGGGTTTTTACACGTCATTCGTTACGACTATCCCATCACAACCCAAAATATCAGCTTATTGTATGTACTCCATTGTTTGTTAATAACAATTGTTAACAAAGATGTTTGAGAAGTTAGCTGAATTTGCTAAATACCGAAATACAACTCCAAAACAGGGGGACAGATGAATCTACAGCAGTGTAACTGGTGGGACACGGCTTTGCAGGGAAATCCTTATTGGATGTACAAACTTTGCTGTTGTTGTAATAATTCAACAGTTAGTTCACCTCTAAACTAAAGTTTGAAGATCCATTTATTGTCAAAGAGTATAAGCATATTTTTATGTGAGTGTAATTGAAGAGTTTATTTCCAAAACGCTTTTATCCTAAATGATTGCATAGCTTATGGGTACCTTCATGTGTGTGTGTAAAATATTACTGTTCTCAGATTTTTGTATTCATAGATTTTATTGAAATGTGTTTTTTTGTTAACAATTGTTAACAAACATAGCCTCAATGTTTAAAACAAAATAAAACATATCTTTACTGGTCAGTCCTTGCATCCATAGCTCTGTCTATGAATTTGAGAGTGAATTGATTAGCGCTTTTACACCATGCATTATATCCGCAAAATAATTGCGCAATTATTTTTAGTAGTACGGTACGTACAGGCAAGGGCAAATGTCCACAGGGAAGCATCTACAATTTCAGTGCTGTCACTCTTTGTAAAAGTAGATTATTCTGTACCCCCGTTTTGGAGTTGTATTTCGGCATTTAGCAAATTCAGCTAACTTCTCAAACATCTTCAAATAGCGCACGGAAATGCTGTCACCGAGGTGAGTGTGTGAGTGTAGAAGAGCTAGTTAAACCAGTCGATTTCATAGAAATGGTAAAGCTAGTTAGCTAACGTTAGTTTGCTAATGTAGTAGCGTTAGCTAGCTCAAAGGCATTTCTTCGTAAAAAAAAATCACCATGAGCTCTAACGTGAAGTTGAAAGGAGCGTATCAAAATTGGTGTAAAATGAACGCTTAGTATATTTTTGAAAAATTAAGACATATTTGCATTTTCCAACCATTTTTCATCCCAAGAATGTGTAATAAGCAAAGGATTTGATTTCTGGTCAAACAGATGGAAAGGAGGTCTTAGAAAATATCTATTAAAAAAGTCAAAAGGTATTAGAAATACATCAAAAACAATGTTGTAAAGACCCCGGCCAACTAATATCAACATTTGTATTACGTTTTTCAGAAATCATTTTATAGGTAATGAACAGTTAAAATCATGTTTTTTGTGAAATTTGATTATATTTGGATGAAACCAGATAATAGTATGATGACCAAAGTATGAAAAATGATTCTTGCTTCTACATTGATAAAGTTTGATCATAAAGTTATTGCTTCCCTCCCTCATGTTAAACACTTGGATTTAGGAGCCTGGATCATTAAGGGAATAGGATTCAGGAGCCTGGATCATTAAGGGAATAGGATTTAGGAGCCTGGATCATTAAGGGAATAGGATTCAGGAGCCTGGATCATTAAGGGAATAGGATTCAGGAGCCTGGATCATTAAGGGAATAGGATTCAGGAGCATGGATCATTAAGGGAATAGGATTCAGGAGCCTGGATCATTAAGGGAATAGGATTCAGGAGCCTGGATCATTAAGGGAATAGGGTGACATCACCCTAACTCTTATTTTAATACACCAATGGTAACATGATATTCTCTTACCTAATTGAATAAGTACCAACATCAGAGAAGGTGTGTTTTCAGAGGGATGTGGTTTATATACAGTGCATTCGGAAAGTATTCAGACCCCTTACCTTTTTCCACATTTTGTTACACTACAACCTTATTCTAAAATTGATTAAATCATTTTTTCCCCTCCTCAATCTACACACAATATCCAATAATGACAAAGCGAAAACAGGTTTTTAGAAATGTTTGCAAATGTAATAAAAATATGAAAACAGATACCTTATTTACATAAGTATTGTTTACCCTTTGCTATGAGACTTGAAATTGAGCACAGGTGCATCCTGTTTCCATTGATTATCCTTGAGATGTTTCTACAACTTGATTGGAGTCCGCCTGTGGTAAGTTCAATTGATTGGACATGATTTGGAAAGGCAGACTCCTGTCCATATAAGGTCCCACAGTTGACAGTGCATGTCAGAGCAGAAACCAAGCCATGAGGTCGAAGGAATTGTCCGTAGAGCTCCGAGCAGGATCGTGTCGAGGCACAGATCTGGGGAAGGGTACCAAAACATTTCTGCAGAATTGAAGGTCCCCAAGAATACAGTGGCCTCCAACATTCTTAAATGGAAGAAGTTTGGAACCACCAAGACTCTTCATTGAGCTGGCCGCCCAACAAAACTGAGCAATCGGGAGAAGGGTCATGATCAGGGAGGTGAGCAAGAACCCAATGGTCACTCTGACAGAGCTCCAGAGGTGCTCTGTGGAGATGGGAGAACCTTCCAGAATAACAACCATCTCTGCAGCACTCTACCAATCAGGCCTTTATGGTAGAGTGGCCAGACGGAAGCCACTCTTCAGTACAAGCACATGACAGACTGCTTGGAGTTTGCCAAAAGGCACCTAAAGGACTCTGAGACCATGAGAAACAAGATTCTCTGGTCTGACGAAACCAATATTGAACTCTTTGGCCTGAATACCAAGTGTCACGTCTGGAGGAAATCTGGCACCATCCCTACAGTAAAGCATTGTGGTGGCAGCATCATGCTGTGGGGATGTTTTTCAGCGGCAGGGACTGGGAGACAAGTCAGGGTCAAGGAAAAGATGAACGGAGCAAAGTACAGAGAGATCCTTGATGAAAACCTGCTCCAGAGCGCTCAGGACCTCAGACTGGGATGAAGGTTCACCTTTCAACAGGACAACGACCCTAAGCACACAGCCAAGACAACGCAGGAGTGGCTTTGGGACAGGTCTCTGAATGTCCTTGAGTGGTCCAGTCAGAGCCCGGACCTGAACCTGATCGAACATCTCTGGAGAGACCTGAAAATAGCTGTGCAGCAACGCTCTCCATCCAACCTGACAGTGCTTCAGAGGATCTGCAGAGAAAAATACAGGTGTGCCAGGCTTGAAACATCATACCCAAGAAGACTCAAGGCTGTAATTGCTGCCAAAGGAGCTTCAACAAAGTACTGAGTAAAGGGTCTGAATACATGTATTAAAAACAAGAAATGGAAATATCACATTTACATTTGCTAAAATAAAAAAAATAAAATAAAATTTTGCTTTGTCATTTTGGGGTATTTTGTGTAGATTTGATGAGGGGGGAGGAACAATTTAATCCATTGTTAGAATAAGGCTGTAACGTAACAAAATGTGGAGAAAGTCAAGGGGTCTGAATACTTTCCGAAGGTACTGTAGCTAGATGGCTACTTTGCTGGTGTCTACATTTGACTATATAGTGTCAGCAAATATATAATTAAAAGTTGACATTATTAATCTATGGGAAAGATAGTTATGTTTCCACTTTCATCTGTGTCTGGTGTTAGCTACTTACTGGCTAGCTAGGTCTTCATCTGTCTGGTGTTAGCTACTTACTGGCTAGCTAGGTCTTCATCTGTCTGGTGTTAGCTACTTACTGGCTAGCTAGGTCTTCATCTGTCTGGTGTTAGCTACTTACTGGCTAGCTAGGTCTTCATCTGTCTGGTGTTAGCTACTTACTGGCTAGCTAGGTCTTCATCTGTCTGGTGTTAGCTGCTTACTGGCTAGCTAGGTCTTCATCTGTCTGGTGTTAGCTACTTACTGGCTAGCTAGGTCTTCATCTGTGTCTGGTGTTAGCTACTTACTGGCTAGCTAGGTCTTCATCTGTGTCTGGTGTTAGCTACTTACTGGCTAGCAAGGTCTTCATCTGTCTGGTGTTAGCTACTTACTGGCTAGCTAGGTCTTCATCTGTCTGGTGTTAGCTACTTACTGGCTAGCTAGGTCTTCATCTGTCTGGTGTTAGCTACTTACTGGCTAGCTAGGTCTTCATCTGTCTGGTGTTAGCTACTTACTGGCTAGCCAGGTCTTCATCTGTGTCTGGTGTTAGCTACTTACTGGCTAGCTAGGTCTTCATCTGTCTGGTGTTAGCTACTTACTGGCTAGCCAGGTCTTCATCTGTGTCTGGTGTTAGCTACTTACTGGCTAGCCAGGTCTTCATCTGTGTCTGGTGTTAGCTACTTACTGGCTAGCCAGGTCTTCATCTGTGTCTGGTGTTAGCTACTTACTGGCTAGCCAGGTCTTCATCTGTGTCTGGTGTTAGCTACTTACTGGCTAGCCAGGTCTTCATCTGTGTCTGGTGTTAGCTACTTACTGGCTAGCCAGGTCTTCATCTGTGTCTGGTGTTAGCTACTTACTGGCTAGCCAGGTCTTCATCTGTGTCTGGTGTTAGCTACTTACTGGCTAGCTAGGTCTTCAGCCAGCCTGAAACAACCCTGCTCACTGCATCCAAGTTTCTTGACATAGGTGTTTCAAAGAGCTCTTATTATGGCTGATATTTAGTTACTCATAATATTTTGGGTGATATTTTAGTCACCCAAAAGACAATTTTACATGATCAGAATGACTGTTCTGGACCTTTAAGAAATATCGCCTAGTGTCTTGTCATTCTGTTAACAAAAACCCACATTATCTTTAAGATATTTTCTAATTTCTCTCCCTCACGAGGAGGGAGGATAATAAAAGTTCACAGAAGTAACAAGTAAAGGTAGACCAACCAATTAGCTATTGTTTTTAGTTTTTAGTGATAATTTGGTTTATGATTTATTAAGTGATTGAAATGCGTCATTGTGTTACCAAATCTTTTAACAGAATGATAAAAAAAATCAGTAACAGAATGACTGCAACTGAATTGGCTACGGGAATTTATAGTAGTCACAGTTGGGTCTCCTGTTACTGTCCTCTCTTCCACTGACATACTGTTATGTTCAGCTCATAGGGTCTCCTGTTACTGTCCTCTCTTCCACTGACATACTGTTATGTTCAGCTCATAGGGTCTCCTGTTACTGTCCTCTCTTCCACTGACATACTGTTATGTTCAGCTCATAGGGTCTCCTGTTACTGTCCTCTCTTCCACTGACATACTGTTATGTTCAGCTCATAGGGTCTCCTGTTACTGTCCTCTCTTCCACTGACATACTGTTATGTTCAGCTCATAGTGTCTCCTGTTACTGTCCTCCCTTCCACTGACATACTGTTATGTTCAGCTCATAGGGTCTCCTGTTACTGTCCTCTCTTCCACTGACATACTGTTATGTTCAGCTCATAGTGTCTCCTGTTACTGTCCTCTCTTCCACTGACATACTGTTATGTTCAGCTCATAGTGTCTCCTGTTACTGTCCTCTCTTCCACTGGCATACTGTTATGTTCAGCTCATAGGGTCTCCTGTTACTGTCCTCTCTTCCACTGACATACTGTTATGTTAAGTTCATAGTGTCTCCTGTTACTGTCCTCTCTTCCACTGACATACTGTTATGTTCAGCTCATAGTGTCTCCTGTTACTGTCCTCTCTTCCACTGACATACTGTTATGTTCAGTTCATAGTGTCTCCTGTTACTGTCCTCTCTTCCACTGACATACTGTTATGTTCAGCTCATAGTGTCTCCTGTTACTGTCCTCTCTTCCACTGACATACTGTTATGTTCAGTTCATAGTGTCTCCTGTTACTGTCCTCTCTTCCACTGACATACTGTTATGTTCAGTTCATAGTGTCTCCTGTTACTGTCCTCTCTTCCACTGACATACTGTTATGTTAAGTTCATAGTGTCTCCTGTTACTGTCCTCTCTTCCACTGACATACTGTTATGTTCAGCTCATAGGGTCTCCTGTTACTGTCCTCTCTTCCACTGTTCCAGTGTAAAAACAGTCCAGACAACCCCTTCCTATCTCTCTCCCTGTCTCTCTTCTCTCTCTCTCCAGCTAATGTCACCTCTCCTGGCTCTTACTGATATCCCCCATGACCAGTACAGTATTGTTAAGTACAGTACAGTAGAGAAGTAGAGTATAGCTCAGTACAATACTGTACTGTAGAGTTTAGTACAGTAGAGCACACTAAAGTACAGTGCAGTATAATTTACTATATTGTATTGTAATGTGCTGAATCAAATCAATTCAAATCAACAGATGTCCCAAAGTGCTTATACAGAAATCCAGCGTAAGGCAATGCTGATGTAGACGCACGGCAGGGTTGGAAAAACTCCCTAGAAAGGCTGGAACCTAGGAAGAAACCTAGAGAGGAACCAGGCTCTGAGGGGTGGCCAGTCCTCTTCTGGCTGTGCTGGGTGGAGATTATAACAGTACATGGCCAAGATGTTCAAACGTTCATAGATGACCATCAGGGTCAGATAATAATAACAGTGGTTGTAGAGGGGCAACAGGTCAGCACCTCAGGAGTAAATGTCAGTTGGCTTTTCATTTCCGAGCATTCAGAGGTTGAGAAAGCAGGTTCGGTAGAGTGGAGAGTTTCATATATGTTATTTGTCTTCAGGAAGGCAACAGCTTTTTCCCCAAAAATTGAGAGGCCGATTTAAAAATGAAAAATATATCTGGGTCAAAGTTAGGCTTTTTCAAGAGTGGCGTTATTACTGCCACTTTTAGTGAGTTTGTTACACATCCACAGGATAGGGAGCCATTTATTATGTTCAACATAGGAAGGCCAAGCACAGGAAGCAGCTATTTCAATAGTAGGCAGCTGGAAGGCTTAGAGGCATGACTATTTTCGTGAATGTGTCGAGAGATACAGGACTAAATAACTTGAGTGACCTTAGGTCCTGGCAGTTCTGTGCAGACTCAGGACAACTGCGTTTTGGAGTAATATGCAGATTCAAAGACGAATCTGTCATTTGCTTTCTAATGATCATGATATTTTCATTGAAGAAGTTCATAAATGGGGTGGCAGGTAGCCTAATGGTTAGAGCGTTGGGCCAGTAACCGAAAGCTTGCTGGATCGAATCCCCGAGCTGACAAGGTAAAAATTAGAGGTAAATCGGCCGATTTAAAAAAAAAAAATATATATATATATATATATATATATATATATATATATATATATATATATATATATATATATATATATATATATATATATATATATATATATATATATATATATGAATTCATCACTGCTGAATTGAAGACCACGTTAGCTTGGTGACAGTATCAAAAATACATTTAGGATTGTTTTTTTCTCTCAATTAGGTTGGAAAAGTAGACCGATCGAGCAGCAGTGAGGGCTCTTCGATATTGCATATTCCGACTAGCTTGGAAAGTCGGAAGGCTTCCAGTTTGTTAGAGCGCCATTTCCGTTCAAATTTTCAGGAACCTTGCTTCAGGGCTCGGGTATTTTCTGTATACAAGGGAGCTGTCAACTGTGTTTATTTTCAGCAAACTTAACATGTGTAAATATTTGTATGAACATAACGAGATTCAACAACTGAGACATAAACTGAACAATTTCCACAGACGTGTGACTAACAGAAATGGAATAATATGTCCCTGAATAAAGTAACAGTCAGTATCTGGTGTGGCCACCAGCTGCATTAAGTACTGCAATGCATCTCCTCCTCGTGGATTGCACCAGATTTGCCAGTTCTTGCTGTGAGATGTTACCCCATTCTTCCACCAAGGCACCTGCAAGTTCCCGGACATTTCTGGGGGGAATGGCCCTAGCCCTCACCCTCCGATCCAACAGGTCCCAGACGTGCTCAATGGGATTGAGATCCGGGCTCTTCGCTTGCCATGGCAGAACACTTACATTCCTGTCTTGCAGGAAATCCCGCACAGAACAAGCAGTATGGCTGGTGGCATTGTCATGCTGGAGGGTCATGTCAGGATGAGCCAGCAGGAAGGGTACCACATGAGGGAGGAGGATGTCTTCCCTGTAACACATAGCGTTGAGATTTCCTGCAATGACAACAAGCTCAGTCTGATGATGCTGTGATACACCACCCCAGACCATGACGGACCCTCCACCTCCAAATCGATCCCACTCCAGAGTACAGGCCTCGGTGCAACCCTCATTCCTTCGACGATAAACGCGAATCCGATCATCACCCCTGGTGAGACAAAACCACGACTCGTCATTGTAGAGCACTTTTTGCCAGTCCTGTCTGGTCCAGCGACGGTGGGTTTGTGCCCATAGGCGACGTTGTTGCCGGTGATGTCTGGTGAGGACCTGCCTTACAACAGGCCTACAAGCCCTTGGTCCAGCCTCTCAGCCTATTACAGACAGTCTGAGCACCGATGGAGGGATTGTGCATTCCTGGTGTAACTCGGGCAGTTGTTGTTGCCATCCTGTACCTGTCCCGCAGGTGTGATGTTCGGATGTACCGATCCTGTGCAGGTGTTACACGTGGTCTGCCACGATCCTGTCTTAGGCATCTCACAGTACCGACATTGCAATTTATTGCCCTGGCCACATCTGCAGTCCTCATGCCTCCTTGCAGCATGCCTAAGGCACGTTTACACAGATGAGCAGGGACCCTGAGCATCTTTCTTTTGGTGTTTTTCAGAGTCAGTAGAAAGGCCTCTTTAGTGTCCTAAGTTTTCATAACTGACGTTAATTGCCTACCGTCTGTAAGCTGTTAGTGTTTTAACGACCGTTCCACGGGTGAATGTTCATTAGTTGTTTATGGTTCATTGAACAAGCATGGTAAATAGTGTTTTAACCCTTTACATTGAAGATCTGTGAAGTTATTTGGATTTTTACGAATTATCTTTGAAAGACAGGGTCCTGAAAAAGAGAGGTTTCTTTTTTTGCTGAGTTTAGATCCAGGGTATGACTGCGGCAATGCGTAGGTCTGGAGAAATGTTGTACAAAACCCACTGAGTCGATGATGGCTCCGAAAGCCTTTTGGAGTGCATCTGTGGTCTTTTCCATGTGAATATTGAAGTCACCAAAAATGTGAATATTATTCGCCATGACTACAAGGTCCGATAGGAATTCAGAGACAGTGAGGAACACTGTATATGGCCCAGGAGGCCTGTAAACAGTAGCTATAAAAAGTTATTGAGTATGCTGCATAGATTTTATGACTAGAAGCTCAAAAGACGAAAACGCAATAAAAAAAAAATGGGTAAATTGAAGTTTGCTGTTGTAAATGTTAGCAACACCTTTGCGGGATGTGCGAGGATATGGTCACCAATGTAACCAGGAGGAGAGGCCTCTTAACACAGTAAATAAATCAGGCTTGAGCCATGTTTCAGTCAATCACATCAAGGTTATGATCAGTGATTAGGTCATTGACTATGACTGCCTTGGAAGTGAGGGATCTAACATGAAGTAGTTATATTTTGGGATGTGAGATATTATCACGATCTCTTTCAATAATGACAGGAATGGAGGTCTTTACTCCAGTGAGATTGCTAAGGCGAACACTGCCATGTTTAGTTCAGCCCGACCTAGATCAAAGCACAGACACGGTCTCAGCGGGAAAGCTGAGCTGACTACACTGACAGTACTAGTGGCAGACTCCACTTAGCTTGCAGGCTGGCAGAGTCCTGTCTATGTTGATAGATAAGATGAGAGCACCCCTCCAGCTTGGATGGAGTCCGTCTCTCCTCAGCAGGCAGGGCTTGGTCCTGTTTGTGGGGGAGTCCCAGAAAGAGAGCCAGTTTTCTACAAATTCTATATTTTGGGAGGGACAGAAAACACTCTTCAACCAGTGATTGAATTGTGAACTCTACTGTACTGAAGTCCACTGTGCTGTTCTGTAATGTGCTGTCCAAACTCAGTGGGCTACGTGCCAGGGATTTGACTGACATCTGGGATTCCCATCCACGTTTATTAATAGGTTCACATGATGGATCTGTAGTAATTGGAACTTTGAGTTTGAATGTTGTGGGCTTGTTGTGTTGACATGTCAGTGTTTCTTCCTTCCATTCCACAGGTTCCGGTTCATAAGGTCGGTGGCGTCCCTGACAACCAGGCCGTTCTCCCGGGGGCCTGTGTCTTTGCAAGGGAAGGCCCCGGACATGTCTGAGGGTAAGGCCATATACAACTGACTGACTGACTGATTAAGTATTTATATATTGATTTGTTGATTGATTAACTGACTCACTGTTATGAACTTAATTTATACTACTCTTGGGGTATGATGACAAGACTAGAGGACATTGAGACTCCATCTAGTCTCCTGACCTCTAACCCATTACTTGTTTTGTGTCTCCACTCTCTACAGGAAATGCTCACTTGCTAATGTCCAATGGTGTGTTGGTAACCAACCCTGAATCCTAATTGTATAAAACACTTACTTAATTCAGTCTAAATTCAACTTAATCCTGCCTGGATGTATTTTAGCTCATCGTCTCTCAAACACACTGCCTTGAACGCTCTCTTTCTCTATCCAGTACCCTGTGGTCTGTTGAGCTGGTTGTACGGCCTTGTTTCTCTCTTCCATTTCTGACAGACTGAACTGTGAATGCTCCCCTGGCCTGTGGCAGTGGCGGGCACCTTTTATCGATGCTGCTGTACCCTATTCTATAGTATACAGACCTGTCTTGGTCATCTCTCTCTCTCTCTCAAGTGTCTTGTTTCATATCGTCTCAACATTATGACATCACAGCGATGCCAGTCAGGTGGGCCACAAACCAATAGGCAAATCTCAAATGACACCTTATTACTTTGTCAGTGCACTAGTGATTTCTCCCCATTGCGCGTACACCCTCGAGCTGCAGCACAAAGCCACTCAGTGACTCATGTGCTAGCTGGAACAACAGTTGAGCTGATATTGTGTATCCTACCCAGACCTCACTAGTACTCTGTAGCTTGTTGCTGTCATTCTGTCTGAGATCATATGATTCCCATTGCACATTCTGTTCTGAGCACAGAATCTCACACACACACACACACACACACACACACACACACCTGAGAGCTGATCAACTGTGTGGTTGTTTTTCAGTGCGCAACAGGCTGAGAGAGATTGTGGGAGCGTCCACTAACTGGAGGTACAGTAACAGAACCAGTAAAGCTACTTTGTATTGAGATAGATACCATGACAGGAAGGCCAGTGTTTACTTGTTATAGTTGTGTATGACCTTGTTAAACTCAGCTCATTCCTGATGTATCTCTCGCTATCTCCCATCCTGTAGAGACCACCAGCAGGCGTTAGCTGACCGTTTGTCATTGTCCAATCAGCTGGCTGGTTCTCAGGATGAGCTTCCTGTCCGCAGGATGAAGGACAGCTACATAGAGGCCCACCTTCCCCTGGGCACAGACCCTACCCTTAGAGAGAAATACCTCAACTACCTCAAAGGTGTCAGGTAACCGATACAGATACACACTCACACATTCTTCTTACACACACTTCCTTCCCCCCTCACAGTCTGCTGTCTCTATTCCAGGTTTGGCCGTATCCTGGAGGATCTGGACAGTCTAGCAGGTATGACCATATGACAATTTCTTTCTTTTTTATTTTATTTTACCTTTATTTAACTAGGCAAGTCAGTTAAGAACAAATTCATATTTATAATGACGGCCTAGGAACAGTGGGTTAACTGCCTTGTTCAGGAGCAGAACGACAGATTTGTACCTTGTCAGCTCTGGGATTCAATCCAGCAACCTTTAGGTTACTAGTCCAACGCTCTAACCACTAGGCCACCTGCCAACATCATCACCTCAACAACACACTGGTACATGGTAATACACCGGTATTACTATTCACTCTCTCTGGCTTTGTCTCTCTCTCCCCCATCAGTGTTGATCTGTTACTCTCACACCCATAACAAGGCACTTCAGAGATCTCCTCTGTCCATCGTCACTGCCCTGGTGGACAAGATAGGTATGACACCCAGCAGTCCCGGTACAGCACCAGGGTGTACTGTATAGACCAGTGCAGTGTTTCTCAAATCTAATCCAGGGACACTTTTTCCTAGTGTCATTGAATATATATCGTTTGTTACTGTTGCAATTTGGTAGTTGTGTCTTATTTCCCCTGTATGTGATGTCACAGACATGAGGAAACAAATCATCCACCCTGACTGTGACATCAAGTTCACTGGTCACGTGACCTGGGTGGGGAAGACCTCCATTGAAGCCAAGATGCACATGTCTCAGGTATACACGCGCGCGTGCGCACACACACAGTAATATACTAATGTCCACAATAGTGATGTTATTTCTGTGTGTATGTACAGTACCACGGTGGGGCCTACACTCCAGTTCTGGATGCTACTTTTGTTATGGTGGCCAGAGACCCTGAGAACAAGAGGTATACAACATCCATCCAATCATCCATCCATTCAACCAACCAACCATCCACAGTATCCATCCATGACTGATGTCTCTATTGCTCTGTCGGTTTCTGTGTCTCTCAGGGCAGCGTTTGTTAACCCTCTGAAGCCAGAGGGAATTGAGGAGGAGAAACTGTTTCAGCAGGGAGAGAGTAAGACACACTACATCCTTATGTGTATATATTACTGTGTTTGTGTTTGTTATTTACTGTGTGTGTGTCCCTCCAGTCAATAAGACGCGTCGAATAGAGCTGAGTACAGCGTCTCTACTGAAGGTGGCCCCTACTGCTGAGGAGAGGAAGATCGTACACAGCCTGTTCCTCAACACCCTGGACAGCAAGTACGACACAAACACACAAATACACACACACATCAAATATTTGTTTTTACGTAAACAATGAGCAACTAAGCTTCCATAGTGTATCTTTAAATCACACTGATCACAATGACTACAGTCATATTTTGTCATATCAAATTGTTGTCACATTGATGTTCCCATTAAAATGAGATAAAAGTTAACTTAAGGTAGTAATAATCTTAATTGACTTCGCACCCATTGTACAAACACATGTAAGGCATAAAAATCTACAAGAGCAAACTCGCTGAATCATAGGCTGTAGGAAATATTATGGATTTCTTTTGTTGCTTCACTGTTAAATGACAAGTGTTACCTTATTAAATGATGCGAACACACATCCTAAAATCCAGTACAAGCATTTTGTGAGTGTGTGGTAATGGTGTCTGTCTGTGTGTTGTCCTGTAGGACAGTAAGTTTCCGTAGCAGAGTTCTGCCTCCTAACTCAGTATGGATGGAGGACGCCAAAGTCAAAGGACTGGAGATCTGCCATCCACAGGTTAGAGAGGGAAGGAGGGAGAGATATTTATAACTTGAAACATTTCTCATTTGTGCTGACTAAGGTGTGTTTTCAGGAGAGGAACATCTTTAACAGGATCTTTGGAGGGTTTCTGATGAGGAAAGCTTACGAGCTGGGCTGGGCTAACGCGTGTGTCTACGGGTGAGTGAGCGAATGTGTTCCCAGCAAACCGAGAACATTCCCAGTTACAGTGTGACGTTATGATACCCTAAACACACCTCAGCAATTATGTCTGGATTTAATTCAAATCATTCTGCAGAAATATTACAGGAATGTTCTGTTAGTGTTGAAGATGTTATTTAAAACACCCATAACATCAAACAAGGAACATTCCCACAAGACTCAGTTATAGTGCAATGTTTTGACATGCATCATTGTCCCAATAACGTTCCCTGAACATTCACAGAACCAATTTGAGAGTTTGCTGGGTTGTGTGGAAGGGTACAAATGTGAAGATCTACGTTTGTATCGGTCCATCACGTACAGTTCAGGAAAGTATTCAGACCGCTTCCCTTTTTCCACATTTTGTTACGTTACAGCCTTTTTCTACAATGGATTACATTTTTTCCCCTCATCAATCTACACACAATACCACATAATGACAAAGCAGAAACAGGTTTTTAGAGTTTTTTGCAAATGTTTTAAACAAAAAAACAGATACTTTATTTACATAAGTATTCAGACCCTTTGCTATGAGAACATTGAGCTCAGGTGCATGCTGTTTCCATTGATCATACCACTCGGGGCTCCCGAGTGGCGCAGCAGTCTAAGGCACTGCATCTCAGTGCTAGAGGCGTCACTACAGACCCTGGTTCGATCCTGAGCTGTATCGCAACCGGCTGTGATCGGGAGTCCCATAGGACGGCGCACAATTGGCCCAGAGTCGTCTGGGTTAGGGGAGGGTTTGGCCGGGGTAGGCCATCACTGTAAAATAATCATTTGTTCTTAACTGACTTGCCTAGTTAAATAAAGGTTAAAGAATTATAATTAAAAGGGCATTGGTCAGGGAGGTGACCAAAACCCTGATGGTCACTCTAACAGAGCTCCAGAGTTCCTCTGTGGAGATGGGAGAACCTTCCAGAAGGACAACCATCTCTGCAGTACTCCACCAATCAGGCCTTTATGGTAGAGTGGCCAGACGGAAGCAACTCCTCCAGTAAAAGGCACATGACAGCCCGCTTGGAGTTGGCCAAAAGGCACCTGAAGGACTCTCAGACCATGAGAAACAAGATTCTCTTTGGCCTGAATGCTAAGCGTCACATCTGGAGGAAACCTGGCACCATCCCTACGGTAAAGTATTGTGGTGGCAGCGTCATGCTGTGGGGATGTTTTTCAGCGGCAGGGACTGGGAGACTAGTCAGGATGGAAGGAAGGATGAACAGAGCAAAGTACAGAGAGATCCTTGATGAAAACCTGCTCCAGAGCACTCAGGAACTCAGACTGGGCTGAAGGTTCACTGTCCAACAGGACAACGACCCTAAGCACACAGCCAAGACAACGCAGGAGTGGCTTCGGGACAAGTCTCTGAATGTCCTTGAGTGGCCCAGCCAGAGCCCGGAATTGAACCCGATCAAACATCTCTGGAGAGATCTGACAACAGCTGTGCAGCGACGCTCCCCATCCAACCTGACAGAGCTTGAGAGGATCTGCAAAGAAGAATGGGAGAAACACCCCAAATACAGGTGTGCCAAGCTTGTTACGTCATACCCAAGAAGACTCAAGGCTGTAATCAGCTGCCAAAGGTTCTAAAACAAAGTACTGAGTAAAGGGTCTGAATACTTATGTAAATGTAATATTACAATTTTTTTTATTTTTAATACATTTGCAAAAATTTCTAAAAACCTGTATTTGCTTTGACATTATGGGGTATTGTGTTTAGATTGATGAGGGGGGAAGTAAGGCTGTAACGTAACAAAATGTGGAAAAAGTCAAGGGGTCTGAATACTTTCCGAATGCCCTGTACACCTGCGCATCCTCATTGTGTGTGTGTGTGTGTTCTCTCGCTCTGCTCCAGGGGGTGTCGGCCTAACCTGGTTGCCGTGGACGATATCCTCTTCCGGAAGCCAGTAGAGATTGGCTCCCTACTCCTGCTCTCATCACAGGTTTGTGTGTGGGTGTGCGCATGCAAGCATGTGCATTTGTGTGTTATATGATCTGCTCCAATTTCAGTGCTGACACATCCCTCTCTTTGATCCAGGTGTGTTACACAGAGGGAAAGTACATCCAGGTCAGAGTTCATACAGAGGTTCTTGACCCTCTGACTCGGCAGCACAACACCACTAATGTCTTCCACTTCACCTTCGTCACAGACAAAGACGTCCCCAACATAGTGCCACAGAGCTACGGCGGTATGACCTCTAAGCCCTGACCTTTTAACTCTAACCCTAACATATGCTGCATTTAAGTCATGTCGGCAACTCAGGACCTCCGAGTTAAAATGAACGTTATTTATGTAGAGCTTCCTATTGGTTGATTCGGATACTTCCTTTGTGGGAAACGCGGGTTTGTTTCTATTACGAGTAAGCAAGTTGGAAATGTCAGTTTGAGTTTCCGACATGACGTGAACTCAGCAATAATACCACAGCGCTACCGAGGTATGACCTCTGACCTTTAAACTCTAACATTGCATCACAGCACTACGAAGGTACTGTTACTGGAATGTTTGTGCCAACAGAAAGAGATTCAAGTTATTGTAATGTTTTTACTGTAGATTCCACAGATTCTAACATTGGTCGTATGTGTCTATCTCCAGAGTCCATGTTGTACCTGGATGGAAAGAGACACTTTAACCAGACCCTGGAGTCTCAGTGAGACGTGATGAACACTGACGAACCCTGACCCAACACAACAACTACCTGCTAAAGCCTTAGTGTCCAGCCACCGCACCCGCCCTCCTTACCGTACTGTGTGTGTGTGTGTGTGTGTGTGTGTGTGTATTTGCATAACAAGGTATCTATTTGCTTACCTCTATGTACCAAATATATATATATATATTTATAAACTGGGTGGTTCGAGCCCTGAATGCTGATGGCTGACAGCCGTGGTATATCAGACCGTATACCATGGTTATGACAAAACATTTAGTTTTACTGCTCTAATTATGCTGGTAACCAGTTTATAATATCAATAAGGAACCTTGGGGGTTTGTGGTATATGGCCAATATACCACAGCTAAGGGCTGTGTCCAGGCACTCCGCAATGCGTCGTGCATAAAAACAGCCCTTAGCCGTGGTATATTGGCCATATACCACACCCCCTTATGCCTTATTGCTTAAATATATGCATGATGTGTGTCTAGTATATGTCTGTTTGGTGGTTGGTTCTTCTGGAGTCTGTTTACGTTCTGAGATCCTGGTTTGGGAACACAGATGTCAATAGTGCTATCAATTTTTTTCTACATATCTTCTACATAAAATAAAATGAAATGTTATTTGTCACATGCGCCGAATACAACAGGTGTAGACCTTACAGTGAAATGCTGAATACAACAGGTGTAGACCTTACAGTGAAATGCTGAATACAACAGGTGTAGACCTTACAGTGAAATGCTGAATACAACAGGTGTAGACCTTACAGTGAAATGCTGAATACAACAGGTGTAGACCTTACAGTGAAATGCTGAATACAACAGGTGTAGACCTTACAGTGAAATGCTGAATACAACAGGTGTAGACCTTACAGTGAAATGCTGAATACAACAGGTGTAGACCTTACAGTGAAATGCTGAATACAACAGGTGTAGACCTTACAGTGAAATGCTGAATACAACAGGTGTAGACCTTACAGTGAAATGCTGAATACAACAGGTGTAGACCTTACAGTGAAATGCTGAATACAACAGGTGTAGACCTTACAGTGAAATGCTGAATACAACAGGTGTAGACCTTACAGTGAAATGCTGAATACAACAGGTGTAGACCTTACAGTGAAATGCTGAATACAACAGGTGTAGACCTTACAGTGAAATGCTGAATACAACAGGTGTAGACCTTACAGTGAAATGCTTACTTACAAGCCCTTAACCAACAATGCAGTTTTAAGAAAAATAAGAGTCAAGAAAAATATTTATTAAATAAACTAAAGTAAAAAATAAAAGAGCAACAATAAAAGAACAATAACGAGGCTGTATACAGGGGTAGCGGTACCTAGTCAAAGTGGAGGCTGTATACAGGGGTACCGGTACCTAGTCAATGTGGAGGCTGTATACAGGGGTACCGGTACCTAGTCAATGTGGAGGCTGTATACAGGGGTACCGGTACCGAGTCAATGTGGAGGCTGTATACAGGGGTACCGGTACCGAGTCAATGTGGAGGCTGTAAACAGGGGTACCGGTACCTAGTCAATGTGGAGGCTGTATACAGGGGTACCGGTACCGAGTCAATGTGGAGGCTGTAAACAGGGGTAGCGGTACCGAGTCAATGTGGAGGCTGTATACAGGGGTACCGGTACCGAGTCAATGTGGAGGCTGTATACAGGGGTACCGGTACCTAGTCAATGTGGAGGCTGTATACAGGGGTACCGGTACCGAGTCAATGTGGAGGCTGTATACAGGGGTACCGGTACCGAGTCAATGTGGAGGCTGTATACAGGGGTACCGGTACCGAGTCAATGTGGAGGCTGTATACAGGGGTACCGGTACCGAGTCAATGTGGAGGCTGTATACAGGGGTACCGGTACCGAGTCAATGTGGAGGCTGTATACAGGGGTACCGGTACCGAGTCAATGTGGAGGCTGTATACAGGGGTACCGGTACCTAGTCAATGTGGAGGCTGTAAACAGGGTACCGGTACCGAGTCAATGTGGAGGCTGTATACAGGGGTACCGGTACAGAGTCAATGTGGAGGCTGTATACAGGGGTACCAGTACAGAGTCAATGTGGAGGCTGTATACAGGGGTACCGGTACCTAGTCAATGTGGAGGCTGTATACAGGGGTACCGGTACCTAGTCAATGTGGAGGCTGTATACAGGGGTACCGGTACCTAGTCAATGTGGAGACTGTATACAGGGGTACCGGTACAGAGTCAATGTGGAGGCTGTATACAGGGGTACCGGTACAGAGTCAATGTGGAGACTGTACACAGGGGTACCGGTACCGAGTCAATGTGCGGGGACACCGGTTAGTCGAGGTAATTAAGGTAATATATACATGCTGGTATGGGTAAAGTGACTATGCATAGATAATAAACAGCGAGTAGCAGCAGTGTAAAACAAAAGGATGGGGGATCAATGAAAATAGTCTGGGTAGCCATTTGATTAGCATGATTACATCAACATGATTTTATATTTTGTCAAAATGTTATTCATGCTACACGGTCTTACAGCTTTAAAACGCACAAACTTGTTTTTCACAGATACTCATCACAGGTCTTATTTTTCTATATTTTATTTGATATAATCTTCATCTGTGTACACTAGAGTGAGTGAATGGGTGTGTATGGGTTATTTAAGGGAAAGTGATGTAATAAATGAACACATATTTGCAATAAATATTTATCCTTTGTGATTCACGTGTATCCATCCGTCTTTTACTCATGTTCAGCTGTCAACAGTTCAAGGAAGGAAGCTGTTGTTAGTGTCCATACACACGTTAAAAGTCAACTCGACTGAGCAAATAAGAGTTTATTTTCTTCAAGTGAAGGTTGTTGAGTTGGCTAAAGTCTGTTCAGAGTGCAGCGTTCCAGAATGTTCAGATAGAAATGTATTGTGTAGAACAGATATGATTGCCTGTCATGTAGAATAGGACATCATGTTGACTCTATTCATTACATTTCTATCTGTTATGTTCTGAACATTTAACTTCATTGAACAAATCCCTCTGGTAGACTGTCATTCACATCAGGTGGTCTAAAGACTGGATTATAATTCCCCTGGATCTGGGATGATCTAGGGGGTGAGTCACAAACATCAGTCTCTCCCGGAAAAGATAAATAGATATATAGATATTACATTCATTGAAGCTGCAAGCAGCATTCCAGGGTCATCCTAGTACAAGCCCGGAGCCCCACAATGCTCTGTTTACGGTCCCGTATAGGGTTCTGACTGGGGAATACATCTACGACCAGAAGTTACTTTTTTTGTAGCAGGTTAGGAGACTGAGGTTAAGGTTAGCTAAATTACTCTCCTAACCTGTATGAAAAGTAACTACCAGTCGTAGCTGTACTCTATCTAGTCACAACCCTTGCATAGCATATTCTACTGTCCTTATGTACATAATGTTTACAGTCCAGAAGTTACAGCCTTAAAGTGTGCTATAGCGCCATCAACTGGTCTGGAAATGCCATCTTTGTTTACAATAATGGTAGGGTTTCTGCACCTTCAATGCTAGGACCTCTAATTAAAATATGAAATTGATGAATTGTATAAACTGTGATGTGATTATGCTGACAAAAGAGAGGAGTTTGATCGCTATCTTGTGGTTTTAAAAGGAAGTTACAAGAAAAAACATGAGAAAGGTGATTCATCCTAACCTACTTGACCATATGAACTGGCAATTTGGGTTGACAGTAATTGGTTAATCAACAGCTGAGACTAGATCTGACTGGTTGGTCAGCTGTTGAGTGTCACTCTTACTGGGTGTTGGGGTTGTCCTGGGGTTGCTCCTGCTTTGGCCACCGGGCTTTCAAGGCCTCCTCGGGGTTGATCTGATTGAATAAAACATCCCTCTGTTAGTATTGGTACAGGACTGATTAGTCATATCACATGGTATGATCCAGCTGGACACAAAAGGACAGAGAGATACATAAACACACACTGGGGTAAACACAACCCCTCCTGTGTAGTCTGTGTGTGCCGAGTGCCCAACGCAGGGTCTCGTCTACAGAACATTCTACTGGGAGGTTATTCAGGGCAACCTGTCTCAGAACGCCTACTCTGTCTATGATGAACAGACCCCTGGAGTAGAGGAGGAGGATTGGTAGAGGAGAGTAGAGGAGATGACCTGTGCCTCTACCCTCATTTGTTCATGTTTTTGTGTGGGAATTGGTTGAGGATGTGTATCCTGTCTGAGTGTGTGTCCCAGGTCTTCCATGTAGACTCTGTAGTCCTTGGCAATCTGGTGAGTGATGTCAGAGAGAAGAGGGATTGTTATTGGTCCCAGCCCACCCTACTTCCTGAGTTTAATTATGTTGACATCAATCAACCAATCAAATTGTCTTTGTATAGCGGGATTAGGGGTCAGGAGTTAGAATTTGTAGCAGGCCAGGTTTGTGAAATGGGAGTCTGTAGAGCAGGCGACCACCTCGGCCCCGATGGCACTGAACTCTTCCACACACTCACTGAATGCTTTCACCTCAGTGGGACAGACAAACGTACTGCAGGACACACACTTTTACTGAACGGTATAGGGATAGGGAATTCTCGAAGGACCATCACACAACTTTCATTTAAAAAAATCTGTGTCTCTGACTCCATCTCTAAGAGATGAGCTGAAACCAGATAGATTGAAGTACTCACAAGTCCAGGAATAGTCAGACAGGTTGAACTGTTTAAACCGTTCATCAACCCAGCCTGTCTGGAGTAATTATGGTTATGTACCTAGGTCAAGGGCACATCGACATATTTTTCACCTAGTCAGCTCAGGGATGTGTACCAGCGACCTTTCGGTTACTGACCCAACACTCTTAACCGCTAGGCTACCTGCTGCCTTACATACTCTATGTAGGCATATGTAGTCTAATTTATACTGTGCACAGGTGAGACCAAGATCAGGTGAATGGCAGGTCGGACTCACTCTTGCCTTTCTCAGGTGCAGGGAACGACCAGGGACAGATGGACAATGGTCCTTCTAGCTGCCCGACGATTCAGCAGAGTTACAGAAGTAGAACATCTGTGAATAAACTATTTTCTTCTGATGACAGAGAAAGTTCCTGGGTAGCTACGAGAATGACAGCAGCTGTACATTATACATTTTTCAAATACCGGCAGAGCAGTGAAAACGTTTGAACATTTAAGGATACAGCCAGGCAATAACTGAAATAGATTTCAAGCACTTTTAGAATAGGCCTAAATATTGAACGATGAGAACGCGGGGGAACTTCTGTACAGGCATGCACCTGTAGTTTATAATCTTTATTATCATCATGTAATTTCCTTTTGTATTGGCCAACCCCGGGATAGTTGTAGTTGGCCAACCGACCCAGCACAAGAAGTGTCAGCTGATCTGTGTTGTCGGCGTTAATCTGTTCATTAGGTCTGCTGTTCTGTACTGGTAGAGCAGGGTGTCCAGTAGCATGCAAAATATGTTGACCCTCATCTCGAACGTGTTCCGACTGGGCAACGCCAGCAAGAATGTGGTACGTAGTCTACTGACAACCTGCGTGCCGCTGTCCATGATGCTGAAAGCTAGCTAGGTGATTTCGCACTGAGATAGCAAGCTAGCTTGCCAGACTTGCCGGATGAGAGGTTGGTAGTAGCTTCAGTCCCAGCTAGCAGTGCTGACCTTGTAGGCCTGGTAACATGGTCAGTCAGTACGAACTCAACAACACAACAACCAAATCGATGTACTGTCGCTGTCTACTGCGGGTATTGTTTATATGAGTTGTTACATACATTGACAGCCTGTCTATGCGTGCTCTATTCTGCCAGATTAATTTTAACAAATATGTGTAGGGTGTAACGGGATACCAGAGTACTGCAATACTCTTCTATGTATTTCCTATAAATTCACACTTATAAAGAACAGGGTAAAAGGCAATAAGAACATTTAGAAAACTGTGGCTGTAGTTCGCGTTTATCTTGGCGCTGTCCATGGTGCTTAGTGTTTTTTTGCGCGGTTATAAGGGCACAACAAGGGATTTCCGCATCCTACTTAAATGCTTCATTGTACCTGCGGCGTCTAAGTTTGCCGCACGGTGGCGCTGAAAGGATGGTGTGTAGGCTAGTGATGGTTGGGGCTATTTGTGTGCTAATCTCTTGGTTGTCTGCCTCTGGTCTATAGATTTTCCTCTGTAATGTTCTCTGTGAACTTCAGCACACCCCCTCAGCCGCATTCTCTCACCATAAACTCATCAGCACACCTTTCATGGTCAAAGATATTAGGCCCTAGAGGCTATATGAGTTTTTGCATAAGTTCCCCTAGTGTTTTAAAGATTAATTACAGACACCACTCACTTTCTCCTCTCTCTCCCAATGACTCCTTTTCCCCTCACTCTATCACCCTCTCTCTCCCCCCACCCCCCTTCTCTCTCGCTCTCCCCCTTCTCTCCCTGGCTTTTTTTGTAGGGAGCCCAAACAGTGTCAGAGGTAAGGAGCTCATAGCTCTGCTGTACAGCCTGTCCTGTAGGCCTGATTTAGCCTGTCAGACCATGAACACAAAACAGCTCATATAGAAAACAGCCTGTGTGTGTACTGATAGAGGCCCTGCCTCTCTTTGGTCCACTGTGGTAGATAGTGATAGTGATCGTTCTGACTACAGATTAGTCTGCTTTGTCCAGACCCTCTGCTCTTCCGTATTAGGGCAGCTGTCAGACTCCTCTGGCCGTGCTCTGGTCTGATTGGATGGTTCCTCTGTTCCCCAGCTGCTAAGTGGTCTGTCCGAATATGTCAATATAACCTCATCGCCTGCCCCAGCAACACCCCGACAACCACCAATAACACTAGTTAGTACCAGAGCACCCAGACCTAGTTAGTATCTGGCTGGCTGGCACTAACAGAGAAACCTGAACCTCAAACAGCCACGTTCCTTCTGCAGAATTCCCAGTCCTCCTTTCACACTGGGTGGATTTAGCCTGAGGAGGAGGGTGGCTGGCTATTGGACTTGTATTTCCTGTGTGTGTATTGCTCTCTCGTGTGTCATTCTCTCTCTCTGCAGGGGGCCAGGATGCTGGCGTCCACACGCTCCTTCGCTGACTTCACCCCACAGGCCAGCTTTGACATCAAGGTGAGTCCACATACACTTTTAGCACGCCCTGCTGAACGAGCCCTAGATATGACAAGGGAACTTCCTTCTTAAAACTGTTATCTGATTGGTTGGTTGAGCTGTCTGTCTCCCTCCCTTCCCTGTTGTTTCCAATAGAAGTGTGAGCTGCACCGTCTGGAGGAGGGCCCCTCTGAGACGGCGGTGTTGACCAGAGAACAGGGCCTCCAGTACTACAGGACTATGCAGACCATAAGACGCATGGAGCTGAAGGCTGACCAGCTGTACAAGCAGAAGATCATCAGAGGCTTCTGTCACCTCTACGACGGACAGGTCACAACACACACACACACACACACACACACACACACACACACACACACACACACACACACACACACATTAGATTAGCATATAAACACACATTCTCAGGGACACGAGAACATACACACGCTCCCCGCCCCTCACTCCTAGCTGCTGTTGGTGGTGTGTTACAGGAGGCATGTGCGATGGGCATCGAGGCGGGCATCAATCCAACAGACCACCTGATCACGGCGTACCGCGCCCATGGCTACACCTTCACAAGGGGCGTGTCTGTCAGAGAGATCTTGGCTGAACTCACAGGTGGGATACACCTAGACACTGATCTGAGGTCAGATCTCTATTTCCCCCTAATGGTTACAGTCAGGATTTAAGGAAGATAAACTGATCTTAGATCTCTGCAACTTCTACCTGAAATAGATCTCTACTCTCTATTTTTTTCTGTCTCTCTCTTTCTTTCTTTCTTTCTTTCTTTCTCTCTCTCTCTCATTCTGTCTGTCTGTCTCTCTCTCGCTCAGGTCGTAGAGGGGGTGTGGCCAAGGGTAAAGGTGGTTCTATGCACATGTACGCTAAACACTTCTATGGAGGGAACGGAATCGTGGGGGCTCAGGTAACTATCTGAACAGGTCACTTACACACACACACACACCCCCACACCCATGCATTCTCACTGTGTGTTTGTGTGTCTACAGGTTCCATTAGGGGCAGGTGTGGCACTAGCCTGTCAGTACCAAGGCAACAACCAGGTGTGCGTGGCGCTGTACGGAGACGGAGCAGCCAATCAGGTGAGGTCTATCTAACGGTTACAATGAAGTTATTAAATCATCAACATTGTCTCTTCTCTTGTCCAATCAGGGCCAGATCTTTGAGTCGTTCAACATGGCGGCTCTGTGGAAGCTGCCGTGTATCTTCATCTGTGAGAACAACAAGTTTGGCATGGGGACGTCTATAGAGAGATCCTCTGCTAGCACGGAGTACTTCAAGAGAGGAGACTATATACCTGGAATCAAGGTAGGACACACACACACACACAGTCAGTGAGTGTATCTTTGCTATATTAACGCCTCTGTCCCTGTGGTGTAGGTGGATGGCATGGACGTTCTGTGTGTGAGGGAGGCCATCAAGTTTGCTGCAGACCACTGCAGAGCTGGGAAGGTGAGCTATAATGGCTTGTAGAGCTGGAAAAGATGAGTTCTGATTGGGGCAGAGATTAAAAAGTTATAACTGATTTAACCACTTATGGTGCTCCTGGTGTGCTACAGGGCCGAAGATTATAGATATAGAGACATCAGGTCATCTTTGGAGACAGGTTATTGACTTGGCAGCGCAACTGTAACTAGAAAAATAGTGTAGACGCAACTGCTTACTAACTGTGAACAATTTTAGCTGGCTAGCTAATCATCAGCTAACTGTGGGACAAAACAATGAAGTTATTTACCATTAATTAGCCACCTCAAATGTCTTTGCTAGCAAACGCCATGCGGTTTCCAACACTGCAAGGGACAGACCATATATCAGTTCTATATCTTTGCTGCAAGTAACATCACCAGTAATGTTAACTTTTTGATGTTTTATGAAGTCTCCACTTTCCAAGCGTGTAGAATTCCCTGATCAGGCCATTCAGCAGTGTCATAGCAGCAGTGGTTAGCATTTTGAGTCTCTTGGCTTTGAAACCTCTCTGCCAGGGTCCTATTGTGATGGAGCTGGAGACCTACCGTTACCATGGACACAGCATGAGTGACCCCGGGGTTAGGTGAGATGTGATCTCTGACCCCTGACCCTGTGACCGTCACCTGACCCCCGGTTTCTCTCCACCCCCTCACTCCTCACCACACCTCTCTCCTTTTTCTCTCTCTCTCTCTCTCACTCTTTCTCTCTCTCTTGCCCTCAACCTTGTGTAGCCGCTCTACTTCACTCTCCAATGTAGCCTGTCCTGTAGGCTCACCCAGTGTCGTCCAGTGTTGGTTTGGGACGTGCCTAATAACACTCTACCATCGCTTCCATTCCAGGGCACGCTAGCTCTCTCTTGCTCTATCGCTCTCTGTGTGTGTGTTTCTCTCTCTCTCTCTCTCTCTCTCTCTCTCTCTCTCGTCAACGAAGGGCTGGAGCCGAACCCTGCCAATAAGGTCTAACTCCTCTTCTTCTTCCTATGTGTGATGTAATGTCCTGTAGCTACCGTTCACGTGAGGAAATCCAGGAAGTGCGCAGTAAGAGTGACCCCATAACCATGCTGAAGGAGCGTATGCTGTCCAACAACATGGCTTCTGTGGAGGAGATCAAGGTACTCACACCTTCACCGACAAACAAACATACAGACAGACATACACACAAACATACAGACAGACATACACACAAACATACAGACACAGGTGGTCCAATTCACTTTTTCTTTCCTTCTTCCTTCTTTATTACCTCCTTCCTCCCTACCATTAGGAGATAGATGTAGAGATCAGGAAGGTGATCGAGGACGCGGCCCAGTTTGCGATCTCTGACCCTGAGCCGCCATTGGACGAGCTCTGCAACCACATCTTCGCCAACAATCCACCCATGGAGGTCCGTGGGACCAACCCCTGGGTGAAACTGAAGTCTGTCAGCTAGACACACACACATGGACCAAACTACTGTACAGTCTATCAGCTACACATCCCTTCCTACCCTCTGCAACCAACCCCTGGGTGAAACTGAAGTCTGTCAGCTAGACACACACACATGGACCAAACTACTGTACAGTCTATCAGCTACACATCCCTTCCTACCCTCTGCAACCAACCCCTGGGTGAAAGTCTACTCCTCCTGTCCTCCGTCTCCCTTCTCTTATTCCCTCATGAATTGTCTCTAAATGCACTATAAGAAGAAGGTCATGACCCTGTAGGTCAGAGTTCAGTCTGTAGCAGCAATCCAAACCAGTCTGTCACCACTGACGTCACTGGTATTTATTGATACTGTATAGAGTATATTATGTAGTTTTATATTGATGTATTCTCCTGACACTGACGTCACTGGTATTTATTGATTCTGTATAGAGTATATTATGTAGTTTTATATTGATGTATTCTCCTGACACTGACGTCACTGGTATTTATTGATACTGTATAGAGTATATTATGTAGTTTTATATTGATGTATTCTCCTGACACTGAGGGACCACCTGTCTGTAGATTGGAGGTGAATGGCTTAGGGCAGGCTTTTGTTCCAGCCTAGCACTAACACACCTGATTCAATCAGTCATCAAGACATTGATTAGCTGGATCTGGTGTGTTCATGCTGGTACTTACTAAGCTTGCACACCCTATAAGTCTCCAGTACCAGGGTTGGCTACCCCTGGATAAGGGAGTGTGTGTGGGGATGGTTCTAGGTTAAACCAAGTTCATCTTCCTGTAAGGTTTCAGACTGTTAGTATGTATTACCTCTGACCCAGATGTTATTGTAGCACCGTAGCACTTTGACTAGATAGATAAACTAACGAGATGTCATTATGTCATCATCGAAAAAGGGACCATCAATGGTGGTCTATTTCTCTCTCTTCCTCTCCTTCTCTAACTTCCTCCCTGGCATCCATCCATCCTTCTTTCCGTGAGGAGCGGATACTGATCCAAGCACTAACAGAAGGACTGAAAAACTCAACGATTGTAATACAGTTTGTTGTGATTTGACTGAAGCAATAAAATTTGCCAGAGACTGTGTGATATGTTAGTTGTTTGTGTCTGATAACACTGCAGAGTTCTGTGTGCAGACAGCTAATAATGTACCAACCTCATGAGATTAGCTTCTCAGATGGAGCCATCTTGCTTCCACCTATCCAGTTCACTTTACATCCATAAATCTAAGACATCATCTACCAGCAGATGTCACCACAGCGCTAGAAGTCCACGCCCAGACAGTACAGCTGTATCTGAGGAGAGAAGACAGAGATTAATGTTCTGTCACCAAGTTCAGTCTGGCAGTTCAGTATAAATATCTTTGGGTTGTAATTATACTGTTCCTACCCACAGCACATCTTCAGTCACACACACACCTCTTTATTCACAGATAATGACTCTGTGCCAGTTCATGGTTCTCATTAGCCTTCATAGAGCCCATAAGGTGGATGGACTATAAATAGCTCATAGTAAAGCAGTCTCTCACGCTAAGGACCTCCAACATCAAACTTTAACTGGTGAGAAACGATTCATACAGTCAGAGACAGACCCCTCCAAAGTCAAGGGTGGCAAATAGACTGCTAATATTAAGGTATACTATACTATGTTGGGGCTAAATGTAGCCTATGATAAAGCCGATGATTCGCCTATCTACATCATATAATTATTATAGCCTTATCTATATCATATATCATTTAACACACAACCTGCAGCATATTTCAGTTCATCGCCTGAATAGCTCCGTATTGATCAGAGTAATATTCTGCACTCTGACTGTGGGCTCTTCATGTTTACGGAACCATTAGCTACAACGCACCACCTTCACCAAATAATAAAGTCTCTCTTCTCACCCGGTGTCTCATGTGACCAGCCCGGCTAGACTGTAAATCCTAGAGCAAGCCCCCTCACCTGCCTGTGTCCGGCTCGGAAGAGGTGTCCCGTAGTCCCGGTATAACAGGGCCCCGCCCCCAAATATGACGCAGCGTGACTCGTCATTCTGACAGGCAGGTAAGACACCCGGCGCCATATTGGGACAAAACGGAAGTGAGTGAGTGAGTGAGTAAGTGAGTGAGAGAGAGAGAGAGAGAGAGAGAGAGAGAGAGAAAGAGAGAGAGAGAGAGAGAGAATAGGCAGTGGAAACACGGCATAGTGACA
Organism: Salmo salar; assembly: GCF_965601325.2. Classification (NCBI taxonomy): domain Eukaryota; kingdom Metazoa; phylum Chordata; class Actinopteri; order Salmoniformes; family Salmonidae; genus Salmo; species Salmo salar. Next base: position 73,377,493 of record NC_138309.1, on the reverse strand, counting down.
CAAGGGCGAAAGTGGAGAGCCAGACAGTTTTCGGTAAAAGGCGTTAGCTCAGCTAGTGTAATGTAGTGAACATTATTCCGCTAGAGAAAGACGGGGCGGCCCCTGTTTTAGAAACTCCTTGTCCTCCCATACGGGGCTAACGCAATAGCCTACTAGAATAGAACAGAGTTTTCGATTACTACATTGATTGCCTACGGTCCTGTCTGGAGCGAAGCTTTAGCGCTCTAACTAATAGACAACGCTAGAATAGATCAGAGGAAACCAGGACAGCTCCAGCGCCAAGATGCCCCTGGCACAATTGCCAGATCCCTGGCAGAAGATGGCACTGGGGCGGGCGGCAAGCGAGGTGAGTGTGTGTGTGTGTGTGTGTGTGTGTGTGTGTGTGTGAGAGAGAGAGAGAGAGAGAGAGAGAGAGAGAGAGAGAGAGAGAGAGAGAGAGAGAGAGAGAGAGTATTCATTTCCAGCACCAGAAAACTGTCTGCGGGAATAGATGTGAACAGATTATTATATTGAAGCGTCACGTTGACTGTCTTTGAGCTGCACTTCATAGATATAAACAAACGCGTAGCACCACGGGTCTGAGGCTGGCTACTAAAACCAAATGGATAAGTTGCTGAGCCTCGGATAATAGAGAGAGAGAAAGGCGAGTGGGCGGTCATCCGACAGACCGCACGATTTAGGATGCGGCTTTCAGCAGGCGTGTGTGTTTCCTGGATGATGCGGTTAAAGCAAGCGTGACGTGTTTAAAGAGAAGTGAGTAGAGTCGCCCGCGTATGATTGTCTGAAGACATTCTCTGATTCACATTTGATTCATAATTATACCCTAGTGTACTGTACACAGCCTTTCTACCTTTCTCTGTTCTCTGTCTATCTCAGTATATATCTCATGCTCCATAACAAGAGGATGGACATATTCTTGGTAACGTGTGTGTTCTCAGTGCTTTGTGGGAGAATGTTTCTAGGGCACAACAGCACTCTCACTCACTCAATCATTCCTACTCAACTAAGCAAGTTAACAATAAATGAGTTTTGGCAGCAGGTAGACTGACTGTTAGACTGTTGGGCCCTCAGTCAATACTGGTCCATTAGATAGCCATCACTGTATCACACTGTGTGTGAGTGAGTGTATGTGTGAGAGAGAGAGTTAACCATTTCATGACAGAGAGACATTAACCCTTTCATGACAGAGAGACATAAACCCTTTCATGACAGAGAGACATTAACCCTTTCATGACAGAGAGACATTAACCCTTTCATGACAGAGAGACATTAACCCTTTCATGACAGAGAGACATTAACCCTTTCATGACAGAGAGACATTAACCCTTTCATGACAGAGAGACATTAACCCTTTCATGATAGAGAGACATTAACCCTTTCATGACAGAGAGACATTAACCCTTTCATGACAGAGAGACATTAACCCTTTCATGACAGAGAGACATTAACCCTTTCATGACAGAGAGACATTAACCCTTTCATGACAGAGAGACATTAACCCTTTCATGACAGAGAGACATTAACCCTTTCATGATAGAGAGACATTAACCCTTTCATGACAGAGAGACATTAACCCTTTCATGACAGAGAGACATTAACCCTTTCATGATAGAGAGACATTAACCCTTTCATGATAGAGAGACATTAACCCTTTCATGACAGAGAGACATTAAGCCTTTCATGACAGAGAGACATTAACCCTTTCATGACAGAGAGACATTAACCCTTTCATGACAGAGAGACATTAACCCTTTCATGACAGAGAGACATTAACCCTTTCATGACAGAGAGACATTAACCCTTTCATGATAGAGAGACATTAACCCTTTCATGACAGAGAGACATTAACCCTTTCATGACAGAGAGACATTAACCCTTTCATGACAGAGAGACATTAACCCTTTCATGACAGAGAGACATTAACCCTTTCATGACAGAGAGACATTAACCCTTTCATGATAGAGAGACATTAACCCTTTCATGACAGAGAGACATTAACCCTTTCATGACAGAGAGACATTAACCCTTTCATGACAGAGGCCGTGAGATGACTTTCTGTCTTTTCGTTCCATCCGACATGTTCTCCCTCTCTCCCCCCTCTCCCTTTCTCCCCCCTCTCCCTCTCTCCCCTCTCTCCCCCCTCTCCCTTTCTCCCCTCTCTCCCCTCTCTCCCATCCTCTCCCTTTCTCCCCCCTCTCCCTCTCTCCCCTCTCTCCCTTTCTCCCCTTTCTCCCCTCTCTCCCCTCTCTCCCCTCTCTCCCATCCTCTCCCTTTCTCCCCTCTCTCCCCTCTCTCCCATCCTCTCCCTTTCTCCCCCCTCTCCCTCTCTCCCCTCTCTCCCCCCTCCCCCCTTCTCCCCTCTCTCCCCTCTCTCCCATCCTCTCCCTCTCTCCCCCCTCTCCCTTTCTCCCCTCTCTCCCCTCTCTCCCATCCTCTCCCTCTCTCCCCCCTCTCCCTTTCTCCCCTCTCTCCCCTCTCTCCCATCCTCTCCCTCTCTCCCGTCCTCTCCCTCTCCTCTCCCTCTCCACTCTTTCTGTCCCTCTGTTTCTCTCCCCCTCTCTTTCTCTCCTCCTCTCTCTCTCCCATCCTCTCCCTCTCCACTCTTTCTGTCCCTCTCTCTCTCCCCCTCTCTCCCCCTCTCTCCCGTCCTCTCTCTCTCTCTCTCTCTCTCTCTCTCTCTCTTTATCTTTCAATCATCCTGTTACATGTTTATCAGGCTTACTGCCGCACTGAACTAAGTAATAATAATGATAAGTGCTACTATAATGAATAATAATCATGTTGCAGCCTCAGTTTATTCTGAGTGATCCAATCACTTTCATATTAACGAAACATGTGACCTGAGAGCTCCAGTACACAAACAGTTTCACTATATGTTATGGTAATCCATTCCTCAGTATTTAGCTAGGTTGTGAAATGGGAATGACACAGTAATAACCTAAACATTACAATGCTGTTTCGTTGGGATTCACTACATCTAGCAACACCAGGTATTTAGAAATGGTGTTGACTTCTTTGAAATAAAATGGACATTACAATAACTAATAGTTGTTTATTGTGTTATTGCAGGATGCCCATCGACATGTTCTGGAGGATTCTATTGGAGAGGATGATTCTATGTCCTGTAACGTAAGTCTACACACACACACACGTACACTTGTACACACACACGTACACTTGTACACACACACGTACACTTGTACACACACACACACACACACACACACACACACACACACACACACACACACACACACACACACACACACACACACACACACACACACACTCAAACACCCCCCCCCCCCCCCCCCCTCCAAATGTCATATTATGTCTATATACAGTGTTGTAACAATGTGCAAATAGTTAAAGTACAAAGGTGAAAATAAATATAGGTTGTTTTTACAATGGTGTTTGTTCTTCACTGGTTGCCCTTTTCTTGTGGCAGCAGGTCACACATCTTGCTGCTGTGATGCACACTGTGGTATTTCACCAATAGATATGAAAGTTTATTAAAATTGGATTTGTTTTTGAATTCTTTGTGGGTCTGTGTAATCTGAGGGAAATATGTGTCTCTAATATGGTCATACATTTGGCAGGAGGTTAGGAAGTACAGCTCAGTTTCCAACTCATTTTGTGGGCAGTGTGCACATAGCCTGTCTTCTCTCTCTCTCTCTCTCTCTCCTCTCTCTCTCTCTCTCTCTCTCTCTCTCTCTCTCTCTCTCTCTCTCTCTCTCTCTCTCTCTCTCTCTCTCTCTCTCTCTCTCCAGCTCCCTCTCTCTTTCTCTCTTTCTTCCTCTGTATGTGTGTCAGCTGTATGTATAGACAGTTTAATGCAGAGGAGATGGCTTATAGATCTGCCGTCTGAGAAGAGCTGAGCAGCAATTATTAGTAATATCCCTAGAGTGACACACACACGACATCGAGGGGCATCTTGGTGGGGTCTTCCTCTCACTCTGACCACAGCTCTTTAATGCCGCACCCTGTTGTCACGGAGACAGACTGTGAAACCCCCTCTCTTTCTGGAAGTGTGTGTATCTGTGTGTTTGTGTGTCAGATCTGGGTCATTTATGTATGTCAAATTATTTCAAACACATGATTTGGATTTCCTGATATGATGGAAACAATGGAATAGACCTAAAGAAGCTGCGTCAAGAAAATCTCAAATAGTTTGTATTTGACCCTGTGTGTTGTAGTCCCTATGGAGAGTGTGTATGTAATGTATATTATACTTTGTGTGCGTGTGTGTGTGCGTGCATGTGTCCATGAGAGACGGAGAGAGAGGGATTGGCTGTGTCCAGCGCTCGCTGGCAGATGGTATTTAATCTTCTCAGGCCATCTGGACTGACTTTCTCTGGCGTCTTTAAACGCCCACGCACACACACACACACACAGACACAAACACTCTCCCCTACATATTTATTTGGACAGTGAGGCTAAAACTTTTATACTCTCTATACTCCAGTATTTTGGATTTGAGATCAAATGTTTTATATGAGGCGACATTACAGAATGTCAGCTTTTATTTGAGGGTATTTTCATACATTTCTAAATGGTAAAACAGATGTGGAAGCACTTTATGTATCTAGTCCCCCTATCTGAAGGTGTCATAAGTATTTGGACAAATTCACTTATAGTGTTACATTTATTCAAAAGTTTAGTATTTGGTCCCATATTCCTAGCACGCAATGACTACATCAAGGTTGTGACTCTACACACTTGTTGAATGCATTTGCAGTTTGTTTTGGTTGTGTTTTGGATGATGTTGTGCGCAATAGAAATGAATATGAATGTGTTGTCATTTTGGAGTCCCTTCCATTGTAAATAAGAATGCAATATGTTTCTGAGCACTTCTACATTAACATGGATGCTACCATGATTATGGATAATCATGAATGAATCGTAAATAATGATGAGTGAGAAAGTTAGAAGCATAAATATCATACCCCCCCAAAAAAGAAAAGAAATTGGGGTATGCAGTCAGGTGTTTCAGCGACGAGTCATTCTTCACTCCCTTATCTTCAATTATTCAGCCTTTATCAACCTTAAGACGTGTGTGTGTGTGTGTGTGTGTGTGTGTGTGTGTGTGTGTGTGTGTGTGTGTGTGTGTGTGTGTGTGTGTGTGTGTGTGTGTGTGTGTGTGTGTGTGTGTGTGTGTGTGTGTAAAATAATAATAATAATTTGCTGGGTGCTTATATTAGTCCTATTTCACACATGTACAAGTGTGTATTATACTCATGTGTGAATTAGAATTTCTGCATATTCCAACTCCCCCTGAGACACCCTCAGAGTGTGGTGTATGTGTTGTCTAGCCAGATTGTTCTAGATACCAAAGGGCCATCAGTCAAATGCAAAAACTGTTAAATCCCCTTGGATTGATGAGAAATTTAACAATTGTATGGTTGAGAGGGATGACGCAAAAGGAATGTGAAATAAATAAGTCTGGCTGCACAATCGATTGGCAAACGTACTGCAAATGGAGAAATCATGTGACTAAACTGAATAAAAAGAAGAAGAAACTACACTATGAAACAAAGATAAATTATATAATGATAGTAAAAAGCTTTGGACCACCTTAAATTAAATTATGGGCAAAAAGGCAAACTCGGCCCCATTATTCATTGAATCAGATTGCTCATTCATCACAAAACCCACTGATATTGCCAATTATTTAATGATTTTTTTTTATTGGCAAGATTAGCAAATTTAGGCATAACATGCCAGCAACAAATGCTGACACTACACATCCAAGTATATCTGACCAAATTATGAAAGAAAGCAATGTACTTTGAATTCCGTAACGTGAGTGTGGAAGAGGTGACATTTTTTGTTGTTGTCTATCAACAATGAAAAACCACCGGGGTCTGACAACTTGGATGGAAAATTACCCTCGGATAATAGCGGACGATATTACCACTCCTATTTGCCATATATTCAATTTAAGCCTACTAGAAAGTGTGTGCCCTCAGGCCTGGAGTGAAGCAAAAGTCATTTAGCTACCTAAGAATAGTAAAGCCCCCTTTACTGGCTCAAATAGCCAACCAATCAGCCTGTTACCAACCCTTAGTAAACCTTTGGAAAAAATAATTCAGGAAGATTCAGGAATTCCCCAGGGCAACTGTCTAGGCCACTTACTTTTTTTCAATCTTTACTAATGACATGCCACTGGCTTTGAGTAAAGCCAGTGTGTCTATGTATGCGGGTGACTCAACACTACACATGTCAGCTACTACAGCGACTGAAATTACTGCAACACTTAACAAAGAGCTGCAGTTAGTTTCAGAGTGGGCAGCAAGGAATAAGTTAGTCCTAAATATTTCTAAAACTAAAAGCATTGTATTTGGGACAAATCATTCACTAAACCTGAACAAAATTTTGTAATAAATAATGTGGAAATTGAGCAAGTTGAGGTGACTAAACTGCTTGGCTTAACCCTGGATTGTAAACTGTCCTGGTCAAAACATATTGATACAACAGTAGCTAAGATGGGGAGAAGTCGGTCCATAATAAAGCGCTGCTCTGCCTTCTTAACAACACTATCAACAAGGCAGGTCCTACAGGCCCTAGTTTTGTCGCAGCAGCACTACTGTTCAGTCATGTGGTCAGGTGCCACAAAGAGGGAACAGGGCAGCACGGTTGGACCTTAAAAGTACACAGGGAGCTAACATTAATGATATTTCATTATTATTATTTTTTTATTATTTAACCAGGCAAGCCAGTTAAGAACAAATTCTTATTTATAATGACGACCTAGGAACAGTGGGTTAATAGCCTCGTTCAGGGGCAGAATGACAGATTTGTACCTTGTCAACTTGGGGATTCGATCTAGCAACCTTTTGGTTACTGGCCCAATGCTCTAACCACTAGGCTACCTGCCGCCCCAAATATGCATGTCAATCTCTCCTGGCTCAAAGTGGAGGAGAAATGTTGAAGTGTTGACATGCTGAATGCACCAAGGTGTCTGTTTAAACTACTAGCACATAGCTCCGACACCCATGCATACCCCACAAGACATGCCACCAGAGGTCTCCACAATTCTGAAGCCCAGAACAGACTATGGGAGGCGCACAGTACTACATAGAGCCATGAATACATGGAACTCTATTCCACATCAGGTAACTGATGCAAGCAGTAGAATCAGATTTAAAAAACAGTTACAAATATACCTTAAGGAACAGACACACACAACGGTACAGTCACACGCATATGCACAAGCGCTAGCACACTCATTGTAATATTGTTGTATGGTGGTATTATACATTTTGTATTGTAGATATGTAGTGGTGTAATAATGTTATATGATGTTCTGTTTTATCTTTTGTTTCATATGTAATGTAAGTTCCTTTAATGTGATTGAACCCCAGGAAGAGTAGCTGCTGCCTTGGCAGGAACTAATGGACCCCAGGAAGAGTAGCTGCTGTCTTGGCAGGAACTAATGGACCCCAGGAAGAGTAGCTGCTGTCTTGGCAGGAACTAATGGACCCCAGGAAGAGTAGCTGCTGTCTTGGCAGGAACTAATGGACCCCAGGAAGAGTAGCTGCTGTCTTGGCAGGAACTAATGGACCCCAGATAGAGTAGCTGCTGTCTTGGCAGGAACTAATGGACCCCAGATAGAGTATCTGCTGTCTTGGCAGGAACTAATGGACCCCAGGAAGAGTAGCTGCTGCCTTGGCAGGAACTAATGGGGATACCTAATAAATACAAAATACCAAAAATGTCAAATGAGCCTGTCCCAAAAGCAAAAAGCTGCCATATGTATGCTCATCACTGCCCTGGGGATGACGCAATGCACACACTCTCTGTCTATATTCTTTTTCATTTCATTGTGCAACACAGTACTGAGAGGGGGGAGGGGGGGTAAAGGGAGAGCTAGCTAGGGAGGTGGACCTATTGATTGAGAGAGAGGGTGAGGTAAAGCACGAGAGAGAGAGAGAGATGTCCCCTATCTGGTTGCTGTCAGTATGACATGGTACAGTCCTCTGAAGGGCAGGGTCACTGGACTAGCGTGTGTGTGTGTGTCTATGGGTGTGTTGGTCCGCACATTCTGGGACAGCCGGCATTGGGCTCTTCATGAGAGTGAAGCATTGTGGGATTGTTACCGGCATTGGGCTCTTCATGAGAGTGAAGCATTGTGGGATTGTTACCGGCATTGGGCTCTTCATGAGAGTGAAGCATTGTGGGATTGTTATTGTGAGGTCACAAGGTGATGATGCAATCTCTGTATCAGGCGCCACACTTCCTGAATGGAACACTCTCTAAGAACAATTATATCGCGCACACACACACACACACACACACACACACACACACACACACACACACACACACACACACACACACACACACACACACACACACACACACACACACACACACACACACACACACACACGGTCAGAGGGGTTTTCTAGGAGTTTCCCTCAGACACATTTTATCGAGAGAAGAGGGAGGAGAAAGAGAGGGAGGAGAGTTATGAGAGAGACACAGGAAGGGTGGGACAGGGGAGAGAAGAGAGAGGAAAGGGAGAGAAAAAGAGGGAGGAGACAGATGCAGAGAAAGAAGGAGAGGGCAAAGGAGGAAGTGAGGGGCTACAGGCCAAACAGAGCCCCACCCAGGGATCCCCCCTGTCCCCCAGAGCCCCACCCAGGGATCCCCTTGTCCCCCAGAGCCAGATATCTACTGAGCCACTCCATCTGAATCAACATGACCTTGTCACAGTCACAGTCTGGGCCTGTATTCTTTAAGCGTCTCAGAGTAAGAGTGCTGGTCCACGTCCATATACTTATGATCTAAAGGACAAAACTGATCCCAGCAGAACTCCTACTCTAAGACGCTTTGAGAATATGGGTCTTGTTCCCCTACAAATTCTGCATTAAAGAAAAATCTGACTGTTTAAATTTAGAGCGTAATTCTGATACTCCCTCTTTCTTCCTCAAGTGGGGATAGAGGGATGTCTGTTGTCATGGAGATGCAGGGAGATTCTGTTTCTGTACCGTCAGCGTTACCCTCTAGACAGGGAACACATAGACACACAAAACACAAGTAATGGCTAGTGTTTAAATCAAATCAAATTGTATTTTTCACATGCTTTGTAAACACCAGGTGTAGACTAACAGTAAAATGCTTACTTTCAGGCCCTTCCCAACAATGTAGAGAGAAAGTAATAATAAATACACAATGAGTAATGATAACTTGGCTACATACACAGGGTACTAGTAAAGAGTGGATGTGCAGGGGTACGAGGTAGTTGAGGTAGATATGTACATATAACTAGGAATAGAGTGACTAGACAACAGGATAGATAATAGACAGTAGCAGCAGTGTAAGTGATGAGTCAAAAAAGTTAGTGCAAAAAGGGTCAATGCAGATAGTCCAAGTAGCTATTTGGTTGACTATTTAACTAACTATTTAGCAGTCTTATAGCTTGGGGGTAGAAGCTGTTCAGGATCCTGTTGGTTCCAGACTTGATGCATCGGTACCGCTTGCCATGCGGTAGCAGAGAGAACAGTCTATGACTTGAGTGGCTGGAGTATTCAACAATTTTTAGCGTCTTCCTCTGACACCACCTGGTATTGAAGTCCTGGATTGCAGAGAGATTGGCCCCAGTCATGTACTGGGCCTTACGCATTACCCTCTGCAGCGCCTTGCGGTCAGATGTCAAGCAGTTGCCATACCAAGTGGTGATGCAGCCAGTCAAGATGCTCTCAATGGTGCAGCTGTATAACTTTTTGAAGATCTGAGGGCCCATGCCAAATCTTTTCAGCCTTCTGAAGGGGAAGAGGCATTGTCATGCCCTCTTCACGACTCTGTTGGTGTGTGTGGACCATGATAGATCCTTAGTGATGTGGACACCGAAGAACTTGAAGCTCTTGACCTTTGTCTTGCAGACATTAAGGAAGATGTTGTTGCATCACACTGCCAGGTTCCTGACCTGGAACCACCCTAAAGGCTGTCTTATCATCGTCGGTGATGAGGCCTATCACCGTCGTGTCACCAGCATACTTAATGATGGTGTTGGAGTTGTGCACAGCCACGCAGTCATGGTTGAACAGGGCGTACAGGAGGGGACTAAGCATGCACCCCTGCAGGGCCACTGTGTCAAGGGTCAGCGTGGCGGATGTGTTGTTGCCTATCCTCACCACCTGGGGGTGGCCAGTCAGGAAGTCCAGGAACCAGTTGCAGAGGGACGTGTTCAGTCCCAGGGTCCTTAGCTTAGTGATGAGCTATGAAGGCACTATGGTGTTGAACACTGAGCTGTAGTCAATGAACAGCATTCTCATATAGGTGTTCCTCTTGTCCAGGTGGGAGAGGGCAGTGCAATAGAGATTGCGTCATCTGTGGATCTGTTGAGGCAGTATGCGAATTGGGGTGGGTCCAGGGTGTCTGGGATGATGTTGTTGATGTGAGCCATGACCAGCATTTCAAAGCATTTCATGGCTACAGATGTAAGTGCTACGGGGCGATAGCCATTTAGAAAAGTTACCTGCCGTTCTTGGGCACAGGGACTATGGTGGTCTGCTTGAAACATGTAGGTATTACAGACTGGGTCAGGGAGATGTTGAAAATGTCAGTGGAGACACTTGCCAGCTGAGTACGCATGCTCTGAGTACGCGTCCTGGTAATTTGTCTGGCACTGTAGCATTGTGAATGTTAACGTGTTTAAAGGTCTTGCTCAAATCAGCTACGGACAGCGTGATCACACAGTCGTCTGGAACAGCTGGTGCTCTCATGCACGGTTCAGTGTTGCTTGCCTCGAAGCGAGCATGGAAGGCATTTAGCTTGTCTGGTAGGCTTGCGTCATTGGGCAGCTCACGGCTGGGTTTCCCTTTGTAATCCGTATTTTTAAAATGTATTTATTTCACCTTTATTTAACTAGATAGAACAGTTGAGAACAAGTTCTCATTTATAACTGCGCCCTGGCCAAGATAAAGCGAAGCAGTGCGACACAAACAACACAGAGTTACACATGGGATAAACAAAGGTACAGTCAATAACACAATAGAAAAGTCTATATACAGTGTGTGCAAATGTAGTAAGATTAGGGAGGTAAGGCAATAAATAGGCCATAGTGGCAAAATAATTACAATTCAGCAATTAAGCACTGGAGTGATAGATGTGCAGAAGATGAATGTGCAAGTAGAGATACTGGAGTGCAAAGGAGCCAAAAAATAAATAACAATATGGGGATGAGGTAGTTTGGTGGGTTATTTACAGATGGGCTATGTACAGGTGCAATGATCGGTAAGCTGCTCTGACAGCTGATGCGACAGCTGATGCTTAAAGTTAATGAGGGAGATATAAGACTTCAGCTTCAGTGATTTTTGCAGTTCGTTCCAGTCATTGGCAGCAGAGAACTGGAAGGAAAGGCGGCCAAAGAGGAGTTGGCTTTGGGGATGACCAGTGAAATATACCTGCTGGAGCAAATACAATAGTTTGCACGTCCTGCCACATCTGACTAGCATAGTAGGATTAGATCTTAGTCCTGTATTGATGCTTTGCCTGTTTGATAGCTCGCCATAGGTTGTAGCAGGATTTCTTATAAGCGTCCGGATTAGTGTCCAGCTCCTTAAAAGCGGCAGCTTTAGCCTTTCGCTCAGTGCGGATGTTGCCTGTAATCCATGGCTTCTGGTTGGGTTATGTACGTACGGTCACTGTGGGGAATGAATTTGTCGATGAATTCCGAAACATATTATAGTCTGTGCTAGTGAAACATACAATTTACATACAGTATACAGTTTACGGACCATTTATATATTTTGAGTATCTTGATGGGCGTTGTGTAGGATTTATGTTTATCTATTGGAACGCCGTATCTTCGTGTGTGTCTGTGTGGGTGTGGGTGTGTGTCTGTGTGGGTGTGGGTGTGTGTCTGTGTGGGTGTGGGTGTGTTTGTGTGAGGAATGATGTGTGTGTTCCTGTGCAGATGTGGTTGCCAGGGGAGCAAGGACAGGACATGCTCTAATCACCACGGTGACCAGCAGCTGTAGGCTCTTCCTGGGCAGACCTTCCTCCTGTGTGTGTGTGTGTGTGTGTGTGTGTGTGTGTGTGTGTGTGTGTGTGTGTGTGTGTGTGTGTGTGTGTGTGTGTGTGTGTGTGTGTGTGGTGTGTGTGTGTGTGTGTGTGTGTGTGTGTGTGTGTGTTTAGACTCCTATGCGTTCCTCTCTCTGTCCATTTTCGAACTCAGTGGCCTGTGAATGCTTGGGTATGTGTTTCTCTCTGTCGTCGTTTGTGGATGTGTGTGTGTGATATGAGGACAATGCTGAAGATGCTTTTGCCTTGGATCAGACACAACCATATACGGGTAGGGCTCTGACAACACGCACACGCAAACACACACACACACACACGGTTAGCGTTTGCTTTCTCATACTGACTGTGTTAGTTTCCCAAGCAATCAGTGTCTCTTTCTTTGGGTGAGGGCAAACATTCTTATTCTCTGTTAAGACAAAGGCGTGTGTGTGTGTGTGTGTGTGTGTGTGTGTGTGTGTGTGTGTGTGTGTGTGTGTGTGTGTGTGTGTGTGTGTGTGTGTGTGTGTGTGTGTGTGTGTGTGGGGGGGGGGGGGGGGGATAATTACGAGGCTTGCTCTGACCTAAGAAGCGCTGCTGGCAACAGATGAAGCGGTGAGATTTCTCTAACGAGAGAGCCCAAGAGTGACCGAGGGAGACAGAGAGAGACAGAGAGAGAGAGAGAGAGACAGACAGAGAGAGAGAGAGAGAGAGACAGACAGACAGAGAGAGAGAGAGAGAGACAGACAAGAGAGAGAGAGAGAGACAGACAGACAGAGAGAGAGAGAGACAGACAGACAGACAGACAGACAGACAGACAGACAGACAGACAGACAGACAGACAGACAGACAGACAGACAGACAGACAGACAGACAGACAGACAGACAGACAGACAGACAGACAGACAGACAGACAGACAGACAGACAGACAGACAGAGAGAGAGAGAGAGATCAGACTGACAAGACTAAGAACAATAGAGCCAGTGTAGATCACTGCACTGTGGGGTTCCCCCTCTTCTCTTTCTTTCTCTTGCTCTCGCTCTCTACCTCTCTGTCTCTCTCTCTCTCTGTCACTCTCACTCAGTCTATTTCTTTATCACACTCTCTCTGTGTCTTTTCTCGCTCTCTGTCCTGCTGTATAACTTGTGTGTTAAATTCTGTGTTCCATTTCTTGCACAGATCTGTGAATAGTAGGTGCATTGAACATGGTGGAGTCTCCACTCAGTCAGAATAGTAGGTGCATTGAACATGGTGGAGTCTCCACTCAGTCAGAATAGAAGGTGTATTGAACGTGGTGGAGTCTCCACTCAGTCAGAATAGAAGGTGTATTGAACGTGGTGGAGTCTCCACTCAGTCAGAATAGAAGGTGTTATTGAACGTGGTGGAGTCTCCACTCAGTCAGAATAGAAGGTGTATTGAACGTGGTGGAGTCTCCACTCAGTCAGAATAGAAGGTGTATTGAACGTGGTGGAGTCTCCACTCAGTCAGAATAGAAGGTGTATTGAACATGGTGGAGTCTCCACTCAGTCAGAATAGAAGGTGTATTGAACATGGTGGAGTCTCCACTCAGTCAGAATAGAAGGTGTATTGAACATGGTGGAGTCTCCACTCAGTCAGAATAGAAGGTGTATTGAACATGGTGGAGTCTCCACTCAGTCAGAATAGAAGGTGTATTGAACATGGTGGAGTCTCCACTCAGTCAGAATAGAAGGTGTATTGAACATGGTGGAGTCTCCACTCAGTCAGAATAGAAGGTGTATTGAACATGGTGGAGTCTCCACTCAGTCAGAATAGAAGGTGTATTGAACATGGTGGAGTCTCCACTCAGTCAGAATAGAAGGTGTATTGAACATGGTGGAGTCTCCACTCAGTCAGAATAGAAGGTGTATTGAACATGGTGGAGTCTCCACTCAGTCAGAATAGAAGGTGTATTGAACATGGTGGAGTCTCCACTCAGTCAGAATAGAAGGTGTATTGAACATGGTGGAGTCTCCACTCAGTCAGAATAGAAGGTGTATTGAACATGGTGGAGTCTCCACTCAGTCAGAATAGAAGGTGTATTGAACATGGTGGAGTCTCCACTCAGTCAGAATAGAAGGTGTATTGAACATGGTGGAGTCTCCACTCAGTCAGAATAGAAGGTGTATTGAACATGGTGGAGTCTCCACTCAGTCAGAATAGAAGGGGGCCAAGCAGGCAGAGATTGAATTCTAATTCAGATAAATTCAGTTCCTGAATACATTTTGCTGCCTTATCCTCTCTCTACTCCTCATCATCAATACTTAATAATCTCTCTCACTTTCTCGCCACCTTTCTGATTGGTTGTAAGTTAACCTATCGCTGTCTGTAGAGTGCCTCATGACCAGTTACCAAGGACAGTGTGTGTGTTATGAGACGGTGTCCTAAGGCCTAGCCTAGCGGATGTGTTATGTTCTGCTAACCTAGGCCCAAGTATGCGCATCAATCAGCCCTCTGTGTGGGTGTGAGTGTGTTTGTGTGTGTGTGTCCTCGCTTGTATGTACACTGTTAGTTTGGTTGCATAAGTGGTTTAGGGACACAGATTTCCTGGAATTCCTCTCTCACAATCCATGGAAGCCACTGCCACACATAGAGCCTAATACACGCATGCACGTATGAACGCACATACACAGACACATGCACACACAAAGACACACGCACCCATGAAGGTTTAATACAGAAAGACCAGCTCCAGAGCTGTTAATGCTCTAGTACTTTTGTAGTACTATTGTAGTAATATTGTAGTACTACTTATCAGTCTATTCTTCTACACACTGTATTCAGTACAGTAATGTATTTAGTATCTTCGCTAGTCTCACTGTTCAAGGGAAGAAAGTGTGGTTTAGAACTATTAGGTTAGACTGTCTCAGACTGAGCTGTTTAGTTGTAGAGATTTGTCCCCCCAGAGGAACCTCGACTCATTGTTCTTGTTGTGTGGGGACAATTAGTGAGGTTGCACTCATGGGGAAGGTGATAGGCCTTGCACAACAGCTGTCTGTAATCCCATCTACGCTCTCATATTCTGAGACACGTGTGTGTGCATTCTTTGCGGTACGTGGTAGTCAGGCATTGGTCCGCGTGTGTGTGTGTGTGTGTGTGTGTGTGTGTGTGTGTGTGTGTGTGTGTGTGTGTGTGTGTGTGTGTGTGTGTGTGTGTGTGTGTGTGTGTGTGTGTGTGTTTCATGGGAATCTCCAGATCACATGATGGAAGCTAAGGGTAGGAGGTTACAGAGGGGTTTAGGGGGGATCCCAGTTTGGATCTCTGGTGTTCCCCCTGACTGAGTCACACACACACACACACACCTCCCTCACATACACTTCAACATGCTCCCTCTTCTTCACTCTTATTTTCACCCACTCTACCTCTCTCTTACATACACACACATCCAGTGCATAGCTGTCCGAAGGACCGTGTGTGATTAGGTATGACTGAGGCCAAAGCAGTGTGTGTGTCTCTCGGTGTTCTGACTAGCAGACTCAAGGCCCTAGGATGTCTACTGATCCAAAACTTTACCGGAGACCTTAACAGGAACTGCACCGGAAACTTTACCGGGAAGGAGCGGGACTGGGATTTGTTTACCAGGGCAGGATGCGGGTGTTCCGAAACCCAGGGGGCTGTAAGTACAGGACTGTGTGTGCGGGTACAGTAATGCTATCCTGGAGTGTGTGTCAGGTTACCACTATCTGTCCTAAAGCTGACAAGGACTAAAACTTGCCTCTGTACTATGTGTGTATATGTGTGTTAGTGTCTGTGTGTGGCTTTCAGAATTGGCTGTAGATTATTCCATGGAAGATAGAGAACAGTCCAGCTAAAATTGTTATTTTGTGTTTGTGATGCTGCTGTTCTCTGTGTAGTTCTTTCTCTCTGATCTCGTCTACAGGCCTCTGTTCCTTACAATGATGCTTGATTAGATCTCATCACTTCATTAGTTGAATTAATGTCATTAAATGAATAGGCCCATGCAGCCACAGTGGGATTGAGTTATCGTGATCTGGGAAGGCTGTAATAGACTTTCTCTTCAGTTTAACCACGCGCGCGCACACACACACACACACACACACACACACACACACACACACACACACACACACACACACACACACACACACACACACTTTGTGGTGGTATTAAACAGTAATGGTGTGGTGTGTGTGTGTGTGTGTGTGTGTGTGTGTGTGTGTGTGTGTGTGTGTGTGTGTGTGTGTGTGTGTGTGTGTGTGTGTGTGTGTGTGTGTGTGTGTGTGTGTGTGTTGAGCGCTCCTAGTGGCCGGTGATTGTATTGCAGGAAAACTAAAATCACCTTTGCAACTAGAGGCGAAAAAACTCTAGATCACCTTTACTCCACACACAGAAACACATAAAAAACTCTAGATCACCTTTACTCCACACACAGAAACACATAAAAAACTCTAGATCACCTTTACTCCACACACAGAAACACATAAAAAACTGTAGATCACCTTTACTCCACACACAGAAACACATAAAAAACTCTAGATCACCTTTACTCCACACACAGAAACACATAAAAAACTCTAGATCACCTTTACTCCACACACAGAAACACATAAAAAACTCTAGATCACCTTTACTCCACACACAGAAACACATAAAAAACTCTCGATCACCTTTACTTCACACACAGAAACACATAAAAAACTCTAGATCACCTTTACTCCACACACAGAAACACATAAAAAACTCTAGATCACCTTTACTCCACACACAGAAACACATAAAAAACTCTAGATCACCTTTACTCCACACACAGAAACACATAAAAAACTCTAGATCACCTTTACTCCACACACAGAAACTCATAAAAAACTCTAGATCACCTTTACTCCACACACAGAAACACATAAAAAACTCTAGATCACCTTTACTCCACACACAGAAACTCATAAAAAACTCTAGATCACCTTTACTCCACACATAGAAACACATAAAAAACTCTAGATCACCTTTACTCCACACACAGAAACACATAAAAAACTCTCCCTCGCCCTCCATTTGGAAAATCTGACCATAACTATCTTCTTGATTCCTGCTTACAAGCAAAAATTCAAACAGGAAGTACCAGTGACACGTTCAATAGGGAAGTGGTCAGATGAAGCGGATGCTAAGCTACAGTACTGTTTAGCTAGCACAGACTGGAATATGTTTCGGGATTCATCCGATGGCATTGAGGAGTTTACCAAATCAGTCACCGGCTTCATTAATAAGTGCATCGACGTCGTTGTCCCCACTGTGACCGTACGTACATATCTCAACCAGAAGCCATGGATTACAGGCAACATCCACACTGAGCTAAAGGCTGGAGCTGCCGCTTTCAAGGAGCGGGACACTAATCCGGACGCTTATAAGAAATCCTGCTATGCCCTCCAATGAACCATCAAACAGGCAAAGCGTCAATACAGGACCAAGATCGACTCCTACTACACCGGCTCTGAAGCTCGTTGGATGTGGCAGGGCATGCAAACTATCACAGATTACAAATCAAATTGTATTTGTCACATGCGCCAAATACAACAGGTGTAGACCTTATCGTGAAATGCTTACTTACAAGCCCTTAACCAACACTGCAGTTCAAGAAATAGAGTTAAGAAAGTAATTTTTTTAATAAAAAGTAACGAGGCTAAATACAGGGGGAACCGGTACTGAGTCAATCTGCGGGGGCACAGGTTAGTCGAGGTAAATTGTACATGTAAGTAGGGGTAAAGTGACTATGCATAGATGATAAACATTGAGTAGCAGCAGTGTAAAAACACTGCAGGGTTGGTCCTGGTCGATCCCTGGATGGGAGACCAGATGCTGCTAGAAGTGATATTGGAGGGCCAGTAGGAGGCACTCTTTCCTCTTGTCCCCCCAAAAAATCTGTATATCCCAATGCCCCAGGGCAGTGATTGGGGACATTGCCCTGTGTAGGGTGCAGTCTTTCGGGTGGGATGTTAAACGGGTGTCCTGACTCTCTGTGGTCACTAAAGATCCAAGGCACTTATCGTAAGAGTAGGGGTGTTAACCCTGTGTCCTGGCTAAATCCCCAATGAGAATATGTTCTCAGTCAACTTACCTGGTAAATTAATACAAAAATGTAAAAGCACTACATATGCTCACACACCAAATGCATATTGACGCCACAGACACATTTTGTTGACACACTTTCACACTCTTCACATACATTGCTGCTACTCTGTTTATTAAATATCCTGATTGCCTAGTCACTTTTACCCCTACCTACATGTACACATTACCTCAACTACCTCTAACTCTGCACATTGACTCAGTACCAGTACTCCTTGTATATAGTCTCATTATTGTTATTTTATTGTGTTACAATTTCCTTTTTTTATTTAGTAAATGTTTCTTTGTTTTTAACTCTGCATTGTTGGAAAAGGGCTCGTAAGTAAGCATTTCATGGTAAAGTCTACACCTGTTGTATTCGGTGCATGTGACAAATAAAATTTGATTTGATTTGAGCTGTACATTTTTATCCTGTGATTAAGAGGTGCTACATGAGCAACCTGTCGCCTCTCTCTGATCCTCCATCTGCGTTGTGATTCACACTCACTCACTCACTCACTCACTCACTCACTCACTCACTCACTCACTCACTCACTCACTCACTCACTCACTCACTCACTCACTCACTCACTCACTCACTCACTCACTCACTCACTCACTCACTCACTCACTCACTCACTCACTCACTCACACACACACAGACACACACACACACTTCAAACAGACGGAAATATCTCAACCCAGTGTGTGTCCAGACCTCCGTGTGTCCAACTGAAACTCCCCTACTACACATCCAGGTGGTACTGATGCTCATCACGTAAACATAGCTACACTAGCATGATATATATCTATGTTCAGTATATGACAAGGTCTACACGTAAACATAGCCGCACTAGCATGATATATATCTATGTTCAGTATATGACAAGGTCTACACGTAAACATAGCTACACTAGCATGATATATATCTATGTTCAGTATATGACAAGGTCTACACGTAAACATAGCTGCTCTAGCATGATATATATCTACGTTCAGAATATGACTAGGTCTACATGGAAGTCCATAAGGGTGCTATAATGTACATGCTATATACACTGAGTGCACAAAACATTAGGAAAACCTGCTCGATCCATGGCATAGATTGACCAGGTGAATCCAGGTGAAATCTCTGATCCCATATTGATGTCACTTGTTAAATCCACTTCAATCAGTGTAGATGAAGGGGAGGAGACAGGATAAAAAATATTTTTAAGCCTTGAGACAATTCAGACATGGATTGGGTATGTGTGCCATTCAGAGGGTGAGTGCTTTCGATATCCTTGTAGAGTTCATGCCCCGACGAATTGAGGCTGTTCTGAGGGCAAAAGGCGGTGCAACTCAATATTAGGAAGCTGTTCCTAATGTTTTGTACTCTAGATGTAGGCAATAATGTACATAATGTATGTTGAAAATGCTCATATGAGTGTTATATATGTTCATATGAGTGTTATATATGTTCATATGAGCTATATATGAGCTCCATCTTGTTAGTGAGGTCTGGTGATGTGTACAAATCTGCATACATAAGTGTGAAATTCCATATTTGGGCTTTGATGACATGAGCTGTGAAACAGGAGGGGGTGGAGTGGAGTTGGAGGGAAAGGGATAGGTGGAGAGTGATATCACATCTCTTTCCTACTGTTGGTGTGTCACTCTTGGTGTGTCAAAAGCCTGAGAGAGATGAAGAGGAGCTAGAATGAGTGATGGGGAGGGAGAGGACACACACACACACACACACACACACACACACACACACACACACACACACACACACACACACACACACACACACACACACACACACACACACACACACACACACACACACACACACACACACACACAGTGAGAAGTCTTTAGTCACTGGGAGGTATCAGGAGGATTGGGGGTGGCACCATGGCA